>NW_012267345.1:548978-576965 GCF_000151885.1 Dipodomys ordii
GGGGGTGCTGGGGACTGTGGGGGATGGTGTGGAGGTGCTGGGGGGTGGGGTGCTGGGGTGGACATGGGGGAGCTGCGCGCAGGTGGAACTGTCCGCTCTCAAAGCCCTCTCACCAGCGCCCAGCTGCTGAGGCTCCTTCTGACATTCAGATGGAGGCTCTGGTGGTCAGCTGGCCTCTTGGGGTGGAGGCTCACACTTGTGGGGGTGGGGAGACGCAGGGAGGACTTTCCATATGGCGAAGGATCTCAGATCCCATTGCAGGCTTCACTAATGGCTGGGTTAACGTTTGGAAATCATTGTAAATATCAGCTGTGTCCATATTGAGTTTGAAGATTCCCGTTGAGAGCCTATATATATAGTTTTGCCTCAAGTTTCTGATCCGAAAGATCTGCAATCCAGAAACTTAGTGATTTGAAATGTACTCAAGTCTGTACTTGGATTCAACTTCAGAGGGAAGCCTGGAAACAGACGGGAATGCCATGAGCACGGTGTGTTTGTGGATCTGCAGGGGCCGTGGCGCGCTCCATGTGCACATAGATCCTCAGGGGCCGTGGCGTGCTCGGTGTGTGCGTAGATCTGCAGGGGCCGTGATGTGCTCAACGTGTGCATAGATCCTCAGGGGCCGTGGCGTGCTCTGCGTGCGCATAGATCCTCAGGGGCCGTGGCGTGCTCAGTGTGTGCGTGGATCTGCAGGGGCCATGATGTGCTCAACGTGTGCATAGATCCTCAGGGGCCGTGGCATGCTCTGCGTGCGCATAGATCCTCAGGGGCCGTGGCGTGCTAGGCGTGTGCATAGATCCTCAGGGGCCATGGCGTGCTCAGCATGCACATGGATCCTCAGGGGCCGTGGCGTGCTCGGCGTGCACACAGATCCTCAGGGGCCGTGGCATGCTCGGCGTGTGCATGGATCTGCAGAGGCCGTGGCATGCTCGGCGTGTGTGTGTGTGTGTGTGTGTGTGTGTGTGTGTGTGTATCTGCAGGGGCCGTGGCGTGTTCAGCGTGTGCATAGACCCTTGGGGGCATGACGTTCCCTTCTGCTGGGCTTTGGTGTGTCCCCGAGTACTGTCCTAACTCTCAGGCTGCCCCCACAGCGAGGACAGGTCAGGTGTGGGTGTCTGGCACAGAGGAGTCTGTAGACTCTGCAGGTGCATCTGCCCTTCTGTAGCTTCCATCTGAGGCGAGTAAGCGCATTTAGTATCGGACTGCCTGGCAAGCTGGTAACTTTCTGGAGGAAGAGAACTGGGTCCCACAAACTGTCACTGCAGTGCAGCATCTGAGCAGTGGCCCGGCTGCTGTCATGGTGGCCAGCCTCAGGACTGGGGGTCCCTCCTCTCATTGTGTGGAGGACGGTGTAGGTGTTGGGAGTGGGGTAGAGGGGTGGCCTAAGTTGTCTTCAAGGAGGCAGAACTTACAGGAGTGAACCACTAGGTTAGGACCACATTGGTGGAGCAGAATGTCCCAAGTCTGTACATTATGTTCCTGTGTGTTCACCTGCCTGTGCCCCTATCTGGGGGCGGGTACGGTCACACCTCCAGGACCTAGAAAATCACACTTGAAGGCCACTGGCCTGGACAGCATCCTGCGTCATCCTTTGTCCCTCATGATGCTCTTTGACATTTTGCTGAAATGGAGAACTCGCTCTAGAAACCTCCCCCCCTCCTCCCTCCCCCCACCCCCCCTCCAGCCATGAGCTGAGCAGAGGCTGCAGACCAAGGGCCGAGCTTCCCACAGCCAAGAGAAGACAGCGCAGCTCACCTCCACTGTGACCAGCACCCACGTTCCGGTGTTCGCTTAAGACGCAAAGTGTGCTTAGGAGTCTTAAAACAGGTCTGTGCATTATGCAACTCTGGCCATTGTATAGATGGAGAAGGAAAGGCCAGAGAAGGTGTTGGTGGCTGACGAGGGTCTCACGGCGTTAACGAGCGTGCCTAGCATCTCCGCTCAGGGCTGGCTGCTCTCCAGCTTCTCCATCCTTGACGTGTCGATTTTCTGCCTTGACCATGACGATACACCAGATCACCAGATCGGAAAACACATAGATACACTGAACAATCAATATCTGCAAACACACACTCCTGATACCAGAACTCGTGGATATGCTGAGCAATCAGTGTCTGTGAACACACGCTCCCGATACTGGAACCGTTCTCCAGGGAACAATCCCTGCACCTGTGTCAAACACTGATATCTTCTTCAGCTGTACATCTTCACATGTACCCCCAAGTCCTCCACTCCCCACCCCATCCCTGGCTCATCCTCATCCCCTGTTGCAATGCTTCTATGGGGACGGCCCCAGGAAGGAGGTGAGGTCTCTGGCTGTTCATAACGTAATGAGCAGGGCTCAGCAATCTACTCCAACCGTGTCCACCACCCTTCCATCAACATCCACGTTTCCTTACACATTGTCTGTGTCCTGCAGCGTAGTGTGTATGTGTGTGTGTGTTCACGGACCCATGTGCAAATGAGTGTGAGCCTATAGATCCCATGTATTCCTGTAACAAGCCTGTGAAGAGTCGTCTAGGATGGTAACAGTGAGACCCATCGGAGTGGCACGCTCTGGTGTGAGTTGCCAGTTCTAGTGCATGATATGTGTGTTCCCGTGCAAGGCCTGGAAGAAGCGGAATCTATTCAAGCTTCGGTCGCCAAAGCCTTGTGCGCATCGTGACCCGATTCTCCAAGTGCCGGCACATCGAAGCCCAAAAGTAGGTCACCGTTGAGAGCTGAATTGGGTGAGGGGTGAAAGCCATTTCTTGAGCAATTACTTAAAAATGTTCCGCTACTGGCTCCTGAAGATTAACTAAAGTGAGGTGTGCGGTGATGTGGGAGCCCCGCTCGGCTGCTGCCCGCCCAGCGGCCCGCGGCGGAGGCACGGGGCACAGCGCCCACCCTGCGGGGTGAGCAGTCCTTCTCTCGTCACCCCAAAGTTCCTGAGACAAGACTCTCCGTGTTCCTTGGGACTGGAGGCTGTGTTGATTTAGCAAGTTAAAAATTCATTTCACCAAAATCTGAACATGTTTAATTGCAGGATCAGAACAACAGCCGGTTTCCTTCTTAGGCTTTCAGTGAAAACTGTCCTCGCGCACACACGGCACACACACGTGGCCTCCGGTGGAGGCTGTCCCTGGAGGCTGGGAACAGCCCCACCATGGAAGCCGTCCCGCCAGGCTGGTTCCCACAGCATCTCTGAGACCTGAGGCCGCAGGCCCATTGTGGAGGAGCAGCCCATGGCTGTGTCCTTTGGCTGGAACGCAAGGTCCAGGGCCTCATGCTTGTGATTAGCAGGAAGGTGCGGGGTACCAGCTCTGCTGCCTGGGGGTGTACAGGGGTGGGAAGACAGCCAGAGTCCCAGGTTGGCCTGGGCCATGAGTGGAGAATGCAGCCCCAACTGCCTTCCAGCGTCCTCGCCGCCTCTCCGCCCGGACTGTGTGTAGCGCCCGTAGAGAGCCGTGTGCCCTGGTCAGTCCCGCCTCATGTAGCCACATGCTTGCCATCCTCCCATTTTAGGGGGATGCTGATGGGGCGGCCTGACCCTCGGGTAGGACTGGCTGGGCGCTCTGTGCCGTGGGTGTTCTGAGAGTGGCTTCTCTTGTGTAGACCCCTCACTGTTTCTCTCCTTTTAATCAGGTCTCATCTCTAAAGCAACCAGCTTTCTTTTCTCTTAGAAGCAGTGTTTCAAACCCTGACAGCTGTGCTTGTGTCCCGGTGTGCCCACAGTGGCTGAGGCAGAGTTGATGACACCCTGTGGGCACGAGGCCGCTCTCTCCCCCTGCTCACTGGCCCTGCCTTCCTCCTGCGGCCCTCCTCCCCCATCCTGCTCATCCCCACTCTGTGGTCCTCCCCTGGACTCTGCAGGCCTCCCCTTGGACTCTGTGATCCTTCACCTGGACTCTGTGGTCCTCCCTCTGCTCACTCCAGCCTCTGTGATCCTCCCCCTGCTCACCCCAGGCTCTGTGATCCTCCTGCTCTCCCTGGCTCTGTGGTCCTCCCCCTGCTCCCCATGGACTCTGCAGTCCTCCCCCTGCTCACTCCAGCCTCTGTGATCCTCCCCCTTCCCACCCCAAGCTCTGCAGTCCTCCCCCTGTTCATCCTGGGCTCTGCAGTCCTCTGCCTGAGTTTTACAGCCCTCCCCCTGCTCACCCCAGGCTCTGTGGTCCTCCCCCTGCTCACCCCAGGCTCTGTGGTCCTTCGCATATTCACCCTGGCTCTGTGATTCTCCCCCTGTTCACCCTGGCTCTGTGGTCCTCCCCCTGCTCTTCCTGGCTCTGTGGTCCTCCCCCTGCTCTTCCTGGCTCTGTGATCCTCCCCCTGCTCTCCCTGGCTCTGTGGTCCTCCCCCTGCTTTCCCTGGCTCTGTGGTCCTCCCCCTGCTTTCCCTGGCTCTGTGATCCTCCCCCTGCTCTCCCTGGCTCTGTGGTCCTCCCCCTGCTCTTCCTGGCTCTGTGGTCCTCCCCCTGCTCCCCCAGGCTCTGTGGTCCTCCTCCTGCTCCCCCTGGCTCTGTGGTCCTCCCCCTGCTCCCCCTGGCTCTGCCGTCCTCCGAGTCACCACCCCCAGCTGCCTTGCCATCACCACTGCTCCATGAAAGGGCCGTGGGCATGATGGAGTGGCCAAGACTTTACAGAAGCCAAATATCACCTGGGCTGAGGTTGGCAGGCAATATATGGATGTGACCCTGGCGATGGAGCTGAAATGAGAAGGTAGATTTATGTTGCCTGGGAAAATACAGATGAAATTTGGGCTCAAATACTCATCATCCTGGGCGCAGCTCTGGGACTGTGGTCAGGGGATGCAGGAGGTTAGGAAAGGAGGGTTTCTGAGGTATGAGGACAGGTGGCCGCCGGGGTGGGGAGGCTGAGGACCTCAGGGGCCTGCACAGGTCTGCCTTTGCCTTCTCGCAGCCTGGGCCTGGCTCCGGGGCCCGTGGGCACAGGCGGGCCCTCGCCTGGAAGCAGGATGCCTCTTTCCCTGGGCTTCGCCGAAGCGCCCTGCTCAGAGTGTGTCAGCACACGGCATGGGGGGTGAGTCCGATGTGAAGCACGTTCCTTCCCATCAGGCCGGCTGTGAGGCCCAGTGTGGTGCAGGCCCTGTTCACCGTCCACTGACCACTGCACACTGTGCAATACTGGGACACCTGTTTGGGGGAGTCACTCGTGGTCAACCCTCAGATGTGCTCTGGGGTTTCACGGTAGGCATGGAGCAAGTCTTAGGTGGGCAGAAGGCGCTGCTGCCCAAGATGTCCACTGCAACACCAGAGGTCATGCGTATGACCCGGAAGCGCATGGCAGGGAGGACTGTCAGAGGTGATTCGTGTGGATGGTAGTTTCCACCGGACAGAGGCCCACAGCTCTCCAGTGTTCCCGCTCTGTGGAGAGTGGAGCTCCTCACTCCATCCTGGAGGGTTTTGTGGCGATGGGATGGGGACCACGGCTCCATCGACTCAAAGGTTCTTCTGCAGAGAGATTCCAGGAGCTAATGTCCACGTGTCTGGGTCTGGATGCTCCATTCGCGCTGTGCACTCCGCCCGTGGCGGGGGGTGGGGGGAGGGGGGCAGCTTCATAGCTCTGCCAGGCATGCGCGCTCTCACACCACACCCAGCAACGGCAGCAAGTCTGCGTCCAGTGTTTGGTCCTCTCCGGGGCCTCTGCCTTCCCCAGCCAGTCTTCCCCACGCTGTCCCTCCATCCCCCGCTGGCGCCTGGGCTACGTGCAGCACCCCAGGGTCCCCGTCAGCCCCTTCCCTGCCCACCTGCTCCGGGTGTCTGCTTTCTGCAGCCTCACAGTGTGGGGAACCCAGCCTCCAGCCGGTCTTCCAGTCCCAGGGCAGGAAAGTGGTTCTGGCCACCTCTCACCATGCAGCTACCATGGCTCTCTCTCCCAGAGGATGAGGCCCACAGGCCCACACGGGAATGGCCAGTGGCCATCCCCTCCCCAGCCGGTGCCTCTGACCCTGCGCAGCATTTACAGGGTGAGCGCTCTGACAGCCTCCACCCCACAGACTGGGAAACTGAGGCCCATAGGCCCAGCCAGGATGGCTCATCCTGGGTACTCTGGTGTCAGAACCTGTGTTCCTCTCACCCTTAAAATTGTCTCCATAAACCTTCAGCCCGGAGGCGTGCCGTCACGTAAAATAACAAGGTCATTTCGCAGAAAGCCCCGCAGCTGCATTATTGTAAAGCAAAGTATCAGACCTTGGGCGAGCAGGGGCTGCTTGTAACAACACAGCCAAAGCGCTGGCTTAGGATGAAATGTCGAACCATGGCCCTGTCCAGGAGATGCTAAAAATAGCCAGGTGGGCACCGTTCCCAGGTCAGAGCGTGGGCTCTGCAGGCTCCTTTTTAGGAAACTGAAGGTACTATTTGTGAGCTCTACATGGCCTGGCATCTCTGCCTCCCTGGGCCCTGTCCAGAGCACCCTGCCTGCAGTACCCTGCTAATATCACCCGATCCCCAGCACCCTGCCCATACCCTGCCAATATCACTCAATCCCCAGCACCCTGCCCAAAGCACCCTGCCAATATCACCCAATCCCCAGCACCCTGCCCACAGTACCCTGCCAATATCACCCAATCTTCAGCACCCTGCCAATATCACCCAATCCCTAGCACCCTGCCCGCAGCCTCTGCCAATATCACCCAATCCCCAGCACTCTGCCCAAAGCACCTGCCAATATGACCTGATCCCCAGCACCCTGCCCACAGTACCCTGCCAATATCACCCGATCCCCAGCACCCTGCCTACGACACCTCGTCCACTGCATTCTGCCTGTGGCACCTCTCCAACACCCCATCCTTGAAGGACCACCAGTGCTGGTGTCTCCTGTTACACCTTCAGCTAGTCCTGTTTTTGAACATGGACTTTTAAATTTTTATTAAGATGTAACACAAACTGAAACTGCACATGTTAAGTGCTTAGCTGACCCACCCCGTGTGGCTGGTACCTGGATGAAATCACATAAACCTGTCCCCAGTGGGACCTGAGACCCCTCTCAGATTCTGAATTCTCATCTAGAATTCAAAGTTCTTTGTACTGCAGGTAAACCAGTTCTTTCCTGCCCGGCCTCTTTAGCCTGATGTGTGTGTGTGTGCGTGCCGCGTGGGCCTTGCTGTGTGTGGTTGTAGCGTGTCAGCCAGTGCTTCTCCTCTGAGAACAGCACCACCCCTGCCCAGCAGTGGTTGGTGCAGCTGCCGCTGGCATTTGCAATGCCCAGGGTCAAGCTGTGGCGCCAGATGGACTCAGATGAGCCTTTGGAAACCCTGACCCTGCCTCTCTGGTACACGTCCCTGGGTGTGCCCTGCTAATGCGGAATAGCTGTGAAGACCCTGGAACATTCTAGCACTCTTTCCCTGAACCCGCTCCCCTCCCCAACACACACACCCACTTACAGTCCAGAGGAGCATGAGTCTCAATTGCATTCCTGCCTTTGTCCCTCCTGGCCTTGGCATGTGACAGGTGACTGTCGCTGTGGGCGGGGACTGCAGCATGAGCAGTGAACTGATTTGACAGGTGGCTGTCGCTGTGGGCGGGGACTGAAGCGTGAGCAGTGAGCTGATTTGACAGGTGGCTGTCGCTGTGGGCGGGGACTGCAGCATGAGCAGTGAACTGATTTGACAGGTGGCTGTCGCTGTGGGCGGGGACTGAAGCGTGAGCAGTGAGCTGATTTGACAGGTGGCTGTCGCTGTGGGCGGGGACTGCAGCGTGAGCAGTGAGCTGATTTGACAGGTGGCTGTCGCTGTGGGCGGGGACTGCAGCGTGAGCAGTGAGCTGATTTGACAGGTGGCTGTTGCTGTGGGCGGGGACTGCAGCGTGAGCAGTGAGCTGAGGATGGAGCTGCCTGGCCGGCTGGCTGTCCTCATCACTGCTGTTGCTCTAACAAGTCACCTTTTGTGGTGGTATCATGCGATACAAGTTGACTGGGCAGCCTATTTTCCACCAGCATGTCGCTTGGTGTTTTGTTTGCTCTCAGTCCTACCCCAGGCATGTCCCCAGTGCCCCAGTGTGTGGACCCAGGGGCCGCCCCCCTCAGAGCCACACACAAGGCCAAGGGCCATGCTGTTCTTCTAGCTCCTGTGACTGCCTGTGAGCACCTGTGACTGCCTGTGACTACCTATGACCGCCTGTGATCACCTGTGACTGCCTTGACTGTCTGTGAGCACCTGTGACTGCCTGTGATCACCTGTGACTGCCTGTGACTGCCTGTTACTGTCTGTGACCATCTGTGACTGCCTGTAACTGTCTGTGACCACCTGTGACCCCCTATGACTGCCTGTGACCGCCGCCTGTGACTGCCTGTGACTGCCTATGATCACCTGTGACCATCTGTGACTGCCTGTGATCACCTGTGATTGCCTGTGACTGTGACCATCTGTGACTGCCTGTGACTACCTGTGACTGTCTGTGACCGCCTGTGACTGCCTTGACTGCCTGTGACCGCCTGTGACTGCCTGTGACTGTCTATGACCGCCTGTGTCTGCCTGTGACCCACTGTGTCTGCCTGTGACCGCCTGTGACCATCTGTGACCACTTGTGACTGCCTGTGACCACCTGTGATTACCTGTGACTGCCTGTGACCACCTGTGACTGCCTGTGACCACCTGTGACCATCTGTGACTGCCTGTGACCACCTGTGATTACCTGTGACTGCCTGTGACCACCTGTGACTGCCTGTGACCACCTGCCTGTGACCATCTGTGACTGCCTGTGACTGCCTATGACCATCTGTGACTGCCTGTGACCACCTGTGATTACCTGTGACTGCCTGTGACCGCCTGCGACTGCCTGTGACCTCCTGTGACCATCTGTGACCGCCTGTGACCGCCTGTGACCTCCTGTGACCTCCTGTGACTGCCTGTGACCACCTGTGACTGCCTGTGACTGCCTGTGACCACCTGTGACTGCCTGTGACTGTCTGTGACCACCTGTGATTACCTGCGACTGCCTGTGACCTCCTGTGACCATCTGTGACTGCCTGTGACCTCCTGTGACTGCCTGTGACCGCCTGTGACTGCCTGTGACCACCTGTGACTGCCTGTGACCGCCTGTGACTGCCTGTGACTGTCTATGACCGCCTGTGACTGTCTGTGACCACCTGTGACTGCCTGTGACCACCTCTGTCTGCCTGTGAACACCTGTGACCATCTGTGACTGCCTGTGACCGCCTGTGTCTGCCTGTGACTGCCTGTGTCTGTCTGTGACTGCCTGTGATCACCTGTGACCGCCTATGTCTGCCTGTGACCACCTGTGTCTGCCTGTGACCGCCTGTGACTGCCTGTGACTGCCTCTGTCCTCCTGTGACTGCCTGTGACCGCCTTTGTCCTCCTGTGACTGCCTGTGACCGCCTGTGACTACCTGTGACCGCCTGTGACCATCTGTGATTGCTTGTGACCTCCTGTGTCCTCCTGTGAGCACCTGTGTCCTACTGTGAGCACTTGGGTCTGCCTGTGTCCTCCTGTGTCTGCCTGTGACCGTCTATGTCCTCCTGTGACCGCTTGTGTCCTCCTGTGAGTGCCTGTGAGCGCCTGTGTCCGCCTGTGAGTGCCTGTGTCCACCTGTGAGCGCTTGTGTCCTCCTGTGAGCACCTGTGTCCTACTGTGAGCACTTGGGTCTGCCTGTGTCCTCCTGTGTCTGCCTGTGACCGTCTATGTCCTCCTGTGAGCGCCTGTGTCCGCCTGTGAGTGCCTGTGTCCACCTGTGAGCGCCTGTGTCCGCCTGTGAGTGCCTGTGTCCACCTGTGAGCGCCTGTGTCCGCCTGTGAGTGCCTGTGTCTGCCTGTGACCGTCTATGTCCTCCTGTGAGCGCCTGTGTCCTCCTGTGAGTGCCTGTGAGTGCCTGTGTCCGCCTGTGAGTGCCTGTGTCCTACTGTGAGCACTTGGCTCTGCCTGTGTCCTCCTGTGTCTGCCTGTGACCGTCTATGTCCTCCTGTGAGCGCCTGTGTCCTCCTGTGAGTGCCTGTGAGCGCCTGTGAGTGCCTGTGAGCGCCTGTGTCCTCCTGTGAGCACCTGTGTCCTCCTGTGACCGCCTGTGTCCTCCTGTGACTGCCTGTGTCCGCCTGTGAGTGCCTGTGTCTGCCTGTGAGCACCTATGAGTACCATAGGCTCTTGGCATCAGATCCCAGCTTTAGATCAGAGGATTAATTTCTATCCATTTTTGAAGGGACAAGTAAATGGATTGGGGGCAGTGTTTTGGTGTTTCAGGCCTATGGGGGTTGTGAAACCCCTGGAACATTCTAGCACTTGCTCCCTGAGCCCTGGGCCCAACATCTTCTCATGGCACTGAGCCTTGCTTTGCCGTGTCTGAGCCTCCATGGTCCTCTGGGCGCTGTGGTTGGAGACAGGCATGGCTCCACTATCAGGACCCCTTGCTGGCAGGCAGCGCCTCCGGAGCCACCGGGAGCAGGGGCAGCCTGGGGAGGAGCAGCAGGAGGCCGTGGGGGCCAACCAGCAGGGCTCAGGGCGGGATTCTTCCCTGAGGCCTCCTGCTTCTCTCGCTGGTGAGAATTTGGTTCGGGTGGACTCTTTGTCCATGAAGTCTGTGAAAACTCGGAGAGAGAGAGAGACCCATGGTGCCGTTTCTGACACTGAGTGTCGCATTCATTAAAGTTTAATTTGATCTTTTTTAATATCGCATTAAAATGATTCTATCTGGGAACGAATGGTTATAGTTAGCATAAATCTCCCATCTACACGGCAGCTTCACTTACATTAGCTTTTATTTAACTTGGTAAAAGGTAATTTGTTTTTATTAATTGATTCATTTTCCCCCTTCAGTCAGACGAACTTGGGCCTCGTTCCTCCCTGTCATCCCCCCTCACTCGCCATAGGCCACTGCCTGCCTGGAAGCGGCCGCCATGATGCAGTGCCACACCACGGCCTTGTTATCTGCCCAGCCTCCGGCTCCCTCCATGACTAGCTTTAGGTGATTCCAGCCAAAGGACTGACCGTCAATGTGACCAGCAGCCCCGTCAGCACAGGGCTTCAAGCGAGAAAAGCCCACACAGAGCCAAAGTCTTGGGCAGTGCTCTGGTGTCAGCCCGTGCAACCTGTGCTCAGGGTTCTTGTATCACAGGGCCTTGAAGGCCATGTCGAGTGGCCTGGCTCCCTTCCCAGGTGAGTGAAGTGCCCTGCCCACCGCTGGCTGGCACGGCTCACCACCGGGCTTGCTCCATCCCCTGAACCACACGTGGGAACACCACGTGTCACTGCCTCCTCTGGGCCCCATCTCCCCTTGCCATCAGGGGGCCCTGTCTGCCTGTGGGTCCCCAGATTGGGCAGCTCTGATGTGGGGCTGAGCCGCACTCTTCTAGATGCTTCCGTGTGGACACTGCCCCACCCACCCATGTGGACACGGTGTGCTCACACAGACAGCCCCCAGTGTGGATGCGGCGTGCTCACACAGACAGCCCCCGGTGTGGACATGGTGTGCTCACACAGACAGCCCCCGGTGTGGACACAGTGTGCTCACACAGACAGCCCCCGGTGTGGACACGGTGTGCTCACACAGACAGCCCCCAGTGTGGACACAGTGTGCTCACACAGACAGCCCCCGGTGTGGACACGGTGTGCTCACACAGACAGCCCCCGGTGTGGACACAGTGCTCACACAGACAGCCCCCCGGGTGTGGCGCTGCGTGCTCATCACAGACAGCCCCCGGTGTGGACACAGTGTGCTCACACAGACAGCCCCCGGTGTGGACACGGTGTGCTCACACAGACAGCCCCCAGTGTGGACACAGTGCTCACACAGACAGCCCCCCGGGTGTGGCGCTGCGTGCTCATACAGACAGCCCCCGGTGTGGACACGGTGTGCTCACACAGACAGCTCCCAGCGTGGATGCGGCGTGTTCACACAGACAGCCCCCGGTGTGGACACAGTGCTCACACAGACAGCCCCCGGTGTGGACACAGTGCTCACACAGACAGCTCCCGGTGTAGACACAGTGCTCACACAGACAGCCCCCGGTATGGACACGGTGTGCTCACACAGACAGCCCCCGGTGTGGACACGGTGTGCTCACACAGACAGCCCCCGGTGTGGACACAGTGTGTTCACACAGACAGCCCCCGGTGTGGACATGGTGTGCTCACACAGACAGCCCCCGGTGTGGACACAGTGCTCACACAGACAGCCCCCGGTGTGGACACGGTGTGCTCACACAGACAGCCCCCGGTGTAGACACAGTGCTCACACAGACAGCCCCCGGTGTGGACACGGTGTGCTCACACAGACAGCCCCCGGTGTGGACACAGTGTGTTCACACAGACAGTCCCCAGCGTGGATGCGGCATGTTCACACAGACAGCCGCCGGTGTGGATGCAGCGTGTTCACACAGACAGCCTCCGGTGTGGATGCGGCGTGCTCACACAGGCCCCAGTGTCACGCTCTCCACGTGCGCCTTAGCCTGCAGGTCAGGTGTGGTGAACACCTGGACAGGTTGCAGCTCCAGGCAACAGAGATGGGCCTCCAGCACTGTCACTTGTCTCTGGAGCAAACAGCTGGTGCACAGCATGCTCTACTTCTGCTGGACGTTCAGGCAGAGACATGGAATGGGGTTCCCTTGCCCCAAGACTGACCGTCACTGGGGGTGACTGCCCCTGTCACTCGGTAACCAGGGCCGCCCAGTCTGAACCAGAAAGGTCTATACCCATTTTCATATAGAATTGTTGAGACAAGCCTTGCTGGCAGTGGCCAGTGATGGATGTGTGCCAGACAGGGGAGCCACACTGCAGGGAGAGGGCAAGACCCCTGCTGGTTCGATTTACCTGTTGCAAGGCCCGGGCTTGCTCTGGCATGGACTGGGAGGCTCTGGGTGGAGTAGGTCTGCAAGGTGTTCGGCGTCTCCCTTGCTCTGGGGTCTGACGCAGTGACACAGGAGTGAGTGAGCAGCACGGTGCTGGCAGCACACATCCACGGAGTGCCTGGAGAGCACGAGGGGCAGACCCGGGCCCAGGCACCCAGGCAGAGGCTGGGAAACACAATTGGAACCGACTGTGTGCTGTCTCCGAGATGATACTTTCTGTGTGTGCTTTTAGGTTTTCTCAAAGTACCTGTATATCCATTATGTCATTTAATCCAACTAATTGAACTTGAATTTAAACAAAGGAAAACATTGATAAGTTAATTATGCCTCTGCCTTCAAGAGGGAAGTGACACACGGCTACGTGACATTGGGTTGTGAATGTCAGTAGCCAATGGGGTATGAGAGCGAAATGAACAACCAAATAACCTCTCTCCTCGTTGCTCCATGGACTTAAGAGAACCAGACAGGAAGGAAGTCAGGCTTGCATTTTAATCTGAGATTCTCGAGGCAGAAGAATACCTATTCATTTCCTCCTCTCTGACCCTCCCTCCACAACTACTGGTAAATCTCTCCCTGAAGTATTTGCTGCAGAAGTTTTCAGGAAAGCACATGGCAATAAGAAGTCTTTGCATGTGCAGTCAGAGTTTCTCCCTCACACCACCTAGGTGAGGGTGTGGGTGCAGGTTTTCCTTGAGCCAGCTTAGCATCGGTCAGGTTGGCTCTTCCTGGGACCTGGACCGTGCCACCCCCTCACAGTCTGTCCCTGCTCTGGGTAATGGCTCATGACCATCTCCTCTCCTGTGAGATCCTTGTCAATTTTTTTTTCTTTTGTCAGTCATGGGGCTTGAACTCTGGGCCTGGGCACTGCCCCTCAGCTCTTCAGCTCATGGCAAGCACTCTACCGCTTGAGTCACAGCACCACTTCCACTTTTTCTGCTTATGTGGTGCTGAGGAATCGAACCCAGGGCCTCATGCATGCAAGGCAAGCACTCTACCACCTTCCCAGCCCCAATCTTTGTCAGTTTTGATAACACAGTGTATCAGAGAGCAGCGGCATAGGATGCCCAGAAACTGCTTCTTGCACAGGCTCTGATTGGCCCGCAGTGGGAGGCCCGCCCGCCCACCCAGGGGGCCCTTCCCAGACCTTCCTTATGCCTCTTAAGTGAGGTGCTGCCAGGGGGCAGGGGCCTGTCCCAGGTAAGGTCAAGGCCCAGAGTCTCCTTTGGCAAGGTGCTAGGGAGGTAGGAGGAACTCTGGAGTGCCATGACCCCCCAGCAAGGACCAGGTGAAAGTCTGGGCCCCAAGAAAGCGGGTATCAAGATCAAACCCTGAAACATAGATAAAGGCTGCTACTGCTTAACCCAGAGTTTCCAAAGACCCCCCCCCCTCCACTGAGCAGGGCATTACTACCTGAAACCAGTCTTTGCCTTAAAAGGGCAAAGCTCTCTAGAAAAAGGAACAGGGCCGGGACCGCCTATCTGCTCTCTGAGAGGCTGTGGCTGCCGTCTCCCTCAGGTGACTGGGAAACTCCCCTGGCTGTACGGGGCCTCCCAGAGCCCCGCCTGGAGAATGCTGTCTGCATGCAGGGTCCAGGCAGTGAGGGGCCATGCACTGCCCAGTTGTAAACCAGGACTCACCAAATCACAGCACTGAACATCAGCCTGCATCAAAGCGTGTGCACACGGCTGCTTACTAGTGCCTTCGCCAAAGCCATCACAGAGGTGACTATGCCGAGCCTGGCCGGCTTGTCCTGGTCAGCTGTGCCCTGCAGTTAGGATGTTGTTACCAGGAAGCACATTTCCACCCGGAAGCTTCCCTGCTGGAGGAACATATGCAGAATAGAGTCAGTACGTGCATCCAACGACAGGGAGTGCATGTGACTGGTGCCGTTCTTGCCTGTGATCCCAGCAACTTGGCAGGTGGATAGCAGGACAGTATCTGGTTGAAGCCAGCCCATACAAAAAGTTAGCAAGACCCCCCATCCCAATCAATGAGCCTGGCATGGTGGTACACACCTGTGGTCCCAGCTATGAGGAAAGCATAGGTAGGATGATCACAGTAAGAGGCCACCCACAGGAAAAAGTACAAGTCCCTACCTGAAAAATAATCAGAGCAAAACTGAGTGGGGAGGACGGTGGGGGGGGGGCATGTCTCAGGGGACAGAGCCCTTGTCCAGCATGAATGAGGCCCTGAATTCAAACCCCAGTACCACCAAACACTGAAGCAAAAGATGGCGTGTGCAGACTGGTGAGATGCAGCCTGGTGGATTGCACGAACCGGCCCCGGGTGCCCGTGCCCGTGCGCGGGGCTGGGGCTGGGACCGAGGGCAAGCCCCACTGGGGTCTGCGCCGGCCACATAGAAGGCTGGGAGAGGCACACAGGTTCCCTGCACCAATCATACAACTTCTAGGAGTCTTAAACCATTCCAAAACACAATTTAAAAAAAAATAAGCAGTCATAAAAATGTCATTCTCGTCCATGAGACAGCCCCCTGTGCACAGAGATCCTGAGCTGCACAATCTGCAGACTCCCCAACTCCCTTTTAACAGTTGCACATCCGAAAGCGACTCCTTTCCCGAGGCTCACCCTCGCCACCGGCATCTTCCAGGGGCTCAGCCCTTCCTCCTGCCGCACATGGAGATGCATGCGTGGTGCCCCCAGCCCGGGTCGCATGCCAGCCTCTCCTGACCAAGTCCGGCCTACTCAGGGCCATCATTTCTGAATGATAGGCCGCTCGCTTCTGAGCTTAAGTAGCACCTCCACCGGGCCTGACAGGGCGCAGCATCCTGTCTGGTCCTAATGCCTGTTTGCCATCCTCCCCATACAATTTCACTCACTTGGGAGCTTCTGGTGGCTGGGGCCCTGGCTGGCCATCGGGGCTGGGGTGGGGACGGTCCCCAGAAGCAGGCCCTCCCCACTGGCCTGGGAGGGCAGCCCAGGGCTTGCCGACCACATCAGCACTTTCTCCACACATTTCACAGAAGCACCAACCGAAGGTGCAGGCAATGAGCTGTGCAGGCTCTGAGCATGCAGCCAGCACACTGGACGGGCATTGAACCCCAACTTTCCTCCTTGTGTCCTCTGCCTCTATCCTACCTGATGGCCACCCTCCGGGTGCTTCTGTCTGCATCTCAGAGGTACCCAAGAAGCAAGGCTCAGTCAGAAGCCAGAGTGCTCAAGAATACTGTCTCTGAATGGTAGCTCCGATCATCTGTGTTTCAGGATCCCTCTTACAAAGAGGAGATCGTGATCGGCTTAGTGTCTGCATCTGAGGGGAGCACAGGGAGGTTTACTTTCACACCAGGAGGCGGAGTACTCTTTTCAGCGGCTGTCCCTTGGCCAGCTTTGCCCGGAGCTCAGTGGAGCTGAGCTTTCCCTGTAAGTGGAGACATACTGGGGATGGCAGGGACAAGGACCGCGCTGCAGTCGGCTTTCTTTTCACGTGCGGTGGGAAAGGATGAGTGACTTCCTGATCCTCAGGTGTGAATGATGGAGTGGTTTCCATTTCATTATTGCAGTTGTCATATTTCACAAGTTCCTAAATATAGCTTTTTTTTTTAAATCCTACCGCCTCACATCAAGATTAAAAAGGTTTCTGTCAAATCAAATGACATGTCACTTTTAATGAGCAAACTGAAAAATTAACAAATGTAACGCTCTAATCTAATTATGTTCCTTTGGAAAGCGCTCAGGAAATTGACTTGAGTCTGATTTGTCAGGTACTCTGGAGGACTTGCTGGGAACTTTCTGGGCCTGGGACGGGGCCCCTCTGCCTTGGTGGCATTTCCGGCACTTTGGGGATTGCTTGAACATTGTCGGAACTTGCTGTAAGCGACAACACGCACATACCGGGGTTTGTCCCCCCCAGCCTCGGCACCTCTGAGCGGCAGTGTCCATGAGTCACAACCAGGCAACAGGGACCGCATGCCCCGAACCTTCTACATCAGTAAGGCTCCCCGCAGAGGTTTCCTTCCTGAATAAGAGCTTCTATTTAGGAAAGCATGGGGTCTCTCCTTTCTCAGCAGGGATCTGGGTCGTTGGTTAGGACCCCTCTGCCCTCCAGAAGCTCCTATGTAGACCCCATGGGGTCTTCATGTTCCTTCAGCCTGCCAAGGTAGACCCTGCCCCGGGTCTCCTTTGAGCAGGAGCCAGGAGCAGAGGTTCTGGCTGCTTCTACCATCAGCTCAGCAAGGCAGGACATACCCTAGCCAGGAAACTGGGCAGGGGAACACTGGCTCCCCTGGGGAACGCCCCCCCCCTCCTCAGCTCCCTTTCGTGTTTGCTTTAGAGTTGTGAGAGGCTTGAGAGAGAGACTCTCGTTAAAGCCATCACATGCTCCTTTCTGCTGTGTCCACCATACTGGGGTGTGGAGACAACAGAAACCAGCCTGCTGCGTCTCAGTGTCCAGAGTGCCACAGACATCAGAACACTAAAAGTGAAGCTAGAAGAATGGGCAGTGTGTGGGGAGGGGCGGGGGAGGAAGACCAGAGCTCTGGAGATACTGTCGGAAGGCAGGTGATACAGAGAATCCAGAACTGTCTGACGTCAAAGCTAGAAACGTGGGCAGACCCTGCACAGGCCCTGCCAGCCCCAGCTTCTCTGCCCACCATTGAGCCCTCAGTAGCATGCTCGATGCCCACCTTGTCTGCGCCTGCCTGTGACCCTGGCTCCTGTCAGGTACTGCAACTGTGCACACAGGTTGGCAGAGCAGAAGCCTCCCTAATTAAAAAGGGATACTCTCATTTAATCCCAGACACTGGATCTCATGTCCAGAGGGAGCAGTGACCATTTTCACAGAGTGACATTTGCATGCCATTCCAGAGCTCCAGAGCTGTGTGTCCAACCTATGCCGAGGTCTGGGCACTGTCCAGTGTCAGGATGAGACATTTACAGGGATGTATACGATAATTCCTCCTTCCTCCTCTACTGCATATCGCACCATTTACATATGCTTTAAATATCTGCCGGATTGTAATAAATGGGGGTGTATAATAAAACTGGCCATAAACTGGATTATTCAGGTGCGGCTCTTTTATTATGGCTCATTATGATTATATAATCCATATTAAAATCTGGATCAAAGACGAAGTTCTCACTGGAGGCACTTCACAAGTACTTCAATAAATTCTATTTATTGTACAATCTCAGGGTGAATATTGGTTTTCGTAATTTCATAGGAATGCATTATAGCATGGCGTGGGCTCGACTGGGGGCAGCTGTAAGGATTCAGGAGGATTGCAACTTCCTCTCAAACGTCTGCTTCTCTCTCTGCCATCTTTCATTCCGAGAGAAGCTCGAGCGTTTCTGCATTTCCATCTTCGAGTTTATGAATATTGCTCTCAAATGCCCTGGGGTCCTTCAGTGTGGGCAAAGCCACATGTCAGAGGGGGGCAAACGGGGGCTCGGGGTGCAGTGACTTGGGGTACAGTGTCTTGGGGTGCATTGACTCAGGGTGCTGTGATGACAGCGTGTGGTGACAGGGTGTGGTGACTCGAGGTGCATTGACTCGGGTTGCCGTGACTCCAAGTACAGTGACTCAGGTTGCCGTGTCTCAGAGTGTGGTGTCTCGGTATGGTGACTTGGGGTGCATTGACTCGGGGTGTGGTATCTCAGGGTATGGTGTGTCTTGGTGTGGTGACTCGGAGTACATTGACTTGGGGTACAGTGACTCAGGGTGTGGTGTCTCAGGGTGCATTGACTCAGGGTGTGGTGACTCGGGATGCGGTGTCTCGGGGTGCAGTGACTTGGGGTACAGTGACTCAGGGTATGGTGATTCAGGGTTCAGTGTCTCAGTGACACTGACTCAGTGACTCAGTGAGGTGCAGTGACTTGGGGTGCAATGACTCGGAGTACAACAACTTGGGGTGCAGTGAATCAGGGTGCAATGTCTTGAGGTACAGTGACTCAGGGTGCAGTGACTCAGGGTACAGTGTCTTAAGGTACAGTGACTCAGGGTGCAGTGTCTTAAGGTACAGTGACGCAGGGTACAGTGTCTTGAGGTGCAGTGACTCAGGGTGCAGTGTCTTGAGGTGCAGTGACTCAGGGTGCAGTGTCTTGAGGTGCAGTGACTTGGGGTGCAATGACTCGGAGTACAGCGACTTGGGGTGCAGTGGCTCAGGGTGCAGTGTCTTTAGGTGAGGTGACTTGGGGTGCAGTGTCTCAGGGTGTGATGACTTGGGGTGCAGTGACTTGAGGTGCTGTGATTTGGGAAGCAGTGTCTCGGGGTGCAGTGACAGAGTGCAGTGTCTTGAGGTGCAGTGACTTGGTGTGTGGTGACTCGGGGTCCGGTGACTCTGGGGTGCTGTGTCTCAGGGTGCAGTGACTCCGGGATGCAGTGACTCAGGGTGTGGTGATTCAGGGTGCAGTGACTTAGGATACAGTGACTTGGGGTATGGTGACTCGGCGGTGACTCCAGTTGCAGTGAGTCAGGGTATGGTGACTCGGGGTCTGGTGACTCCGGGGTGCTGTGTCTCAGGGTGCAGTGACTCAGGGTGCAGTGTCTTGAGGTATAGTGTCGCGGGGTGCAGTGACTCAGGGTGCAGTGTCTCGGGGTGTGGTGATTCAGGGTGCAGTGACTTAGGATACAGTGACTTGGGGTATGGTGACTCGAGGTGCGGTGACTCGGGTTGCAGTGTCTCGGGGTCTGGTGACTTGGGGTGCAGTGACTCAGGTTGTAGTGAGTCAGAGTATGGTGACTCAAGGTGTGGTGACTCGGGGTGCAGTGTCTTGGGGTACAGTGACTTGGGGTGCAGTGTATTGAGGTGCAGTGACTCGGGGTGCAGTGACTTGAGGTACTGTGATTTGGGATGCAGTGTCTCGGGGTGCAGTGACAGTTCAGTGACTTGACGTGCAGTGACTCAGGTGTGGTGACTCAGGGTGCAGTGTCTTGAGGTACAGTGACTGGGTGTGGTGACTCGGGGTGCAGTAATTCAGGGTGCAGTGACTTGGGGTACAGTGACTTGGGGTATGGTGATTCGAGGTGCAGTGATTCTGAGTGCAATGAGTCAGGGTATGGTGACTCGGGGTGCAGTGTCTTGGGGTGCAGTGACTTGGGGTACAGTGTCTCAGGGTGCAGTGTCTGGGGTGCAGTGACTCGGGGTGCAGTGTCTCAGGGTGCAATGTCTCGAGGTGCAGTATCTTGGGTATGGTCTCTCAGGGTGACTCGGGGTGCAGTGACTTGAGGTGCTGTTATTTGGGATGCAGTGTCTTGGGGTGCAGTGACAGAGTGCAGTGTCTTGAGGTGCAGTGACTTGGGGTACAGTGACTCAGGGTGCAGTGTCTTGAGGTGCAGTGACTTGAGGTACAGTGTGGTGTCTTGGGATGTGGCGTCTCAGTGCAGTGATGGGGTGCAGTGTCTCAGGGTACAGTGTCTTGGGGTGCAGTGTCTCGGGGTGCAGTGACTCAGTGCAGTGACAGGGTGCAGCATCTCTGGGTGCGGTGTCTCAGGGTGCGGTGTCTTGGGGTGCGGTGTCTCAGGATGCAGTAACTCGGGGTGCAGTGTCTTGGGGTGCGGTGTCTCGGGGTGTGGTGTCTCAGGGTACAGTGTCTTAGGGTGCAGTAACTCGGGGTGCAGTGTCTCGGGGTGCAGTGACTCAGTACAGTGACAGGGTGCAGTGTCTCGGGGTGCGGTATCTCGGGGTGCGGTGACTAGAACCACCTGATGCGCTCTGCTCAACAGCGTCCCGGCCTGGCCCTACAGGAACGGACCAGGTTCAGCACGAGACAGGAAGATGATGGGAAAGGGGAGGCAGTGTAATGTTTGGGGCTCAAAAGAGGCTACAAGAGAAAGATCAGGAATAGACCTGTTCTGCCAGAAACAGCTGCGAGAGCCAGGAGACAGGGCCCGGAGCCAGCCCAGAGTGGGTGTGAGCTGTCCCCAGAGGACCAGCCACCGGCCTGGCAGCCAGCATCGACGGCCCCCTCCTCTCCGTGTGCGGTGGCTGCCGCTGGCCTGGTGCAGATGGCCGGTGCGGACCCCAAGACCGTGCTGAATGCACATCTGAACAGTGACAGGCCGGGCACCTCCTCCTTGAGCTGGTCAGTGCCCTTCCCCCTGCAGGGACCGACCCCACACCTGAGGCAAAAACTGGGACTTCACAGCCTCCTGTTGCTTTCTGGGAAGGGAATGGCTGGGACCCTGGCCCAGAACTGCGGCCTGGTGACCGCCGCTTGCCTCCCTTTCCCTTCTGTAGATGATGGCAAAAGACCCACCGGGCACTCTTACAGGGTTTGAGTGGGTTCATACCAAAGTACTAGCATTGTCTGATGCATAATGACCTGTGTTGCAAATGGTTGGTCAGGTCATGTAAGTGAACATTGTTCCCACCCAGGGCACCAAGCTGTCTGGGTCCAGCCAGGCCTGTAGCGTGTGGACAGTGGAGCAGGCAGGCATGGAGTGCCCGCTGGTGCAGAGGAGCGGGGTTTAGAGGGGTTTGGAGCTGGGACAAGGCGAGGTCTGTGTGCAGAGCTCAGGGGAATGCGGGCTCGCCGGTGCTCAAGGCCGCACACACCAGATGGGAGGCACAATTTTTTTTTTCAGTCATGGGGCCTGAACTCTGGGCCTGGGCGCTGTCCCTCAGCTCTTCAGCTCAAGGCTAGCGCTCTACCACTTGAGCCACAGCGCCACTTCCAGTTTTTTCTACTTATATGTGGTGCTGAGGAATCGAACCCAGGGCCTCCTGCATGCGAGGCCAGCACCCTACCTTCCCAGCCCCAAGGGAGGCACAATTTTAGAAGCAGGATTTAGATAAGACCACTCAGGAGCAGAGTGGGGATTAGCCAGGACTTTCAAGCTTGTTCTTATCGGCTGTACTGCGCAAGTATAGAATGTAGAGAGGTCTCCGCCCACAGTTGGAGCTTCCGCCCTGACTAGAAGTGGCACCTGCTGGCCCCAAGGCTGTTCCAGCCATGCTGGAGGAGGCGGGACCAGCCCAAGAGCCACCCTGCTGTCCCGTGACTGTGTGCAGGACACACCGCACCGCCCTGCATCCCAGCACAGAATGGGGCGTGGAGGCCCACGCAGGAGGGGAGGCTCAGGAGCACAGACACCCAGATGTGTGGGGCTTCCCATCTGGCCCCTGCCCTAGGCAGGGCTGTACCCCCGGCTTCTCTGTTCTCACGGGGTCCTCACACACGATGAACGCCCACCTGAGATGCTCCCTGGAACCTGGGCCCTGAAAGACAGGAGTGTGTCAAAAGGGGTCCAAGGCCTGGACCACGGAGGGGTGGTAAAACCTCCTCTACTTCAATCCAAAGACCTCAAAACCTGACCCCACCCACCTGTCACAGGCCTTCCCCACGCCTGCTTCATAGCTCCAGACCTGGGGAGACAAGAGCCAGCCAAGGCCAGTTCCCAGGACCCGGCCTGGGCGCTGCTTCCCTGGCCGCCTGACTAGTCAGAGGGCCTGTGTGCAGGTTCTTTAAGGCTGCTGCCTCCTGCTACACCACGGAGCAGGTGCCTCATGGGGCCACAGTGGGGCCTCCACTGTCCTGGAAGAGAACAGGAGGAGGTGATAAGTGGGTGTGGGCCACAGTGACTGGTCCCTGCAGGCTTCCTCTTCTGGCCCTCGACAGAGCCAGGTGGATTTACACCTGCAGGTTCGGAACCCGAGGTGCTTCTGGGAAATGAAGTCCCTGCATGCAGGCCCTGGACCGAAACCTGTCTCTGTCTGTGCCTTCTCCCCATCCCACAGGGTGCATGTTGGGAAGGCATCGCCGGCCAGTCCCCTCACCTGCAGACAGGCGTCCTTGGCTCCTCTGTATCAGGAGATAAATGGACTGGGTGCCAGCAAATTTGTTCTATTAACATATTCAGTGGTAGGCAGGCATGAGATAGCATAACTCAATTTCTATCTTAAATCATTGTTTTAATCTCGCCCTTGAATATCATCATTTAATTTGTACATCCAGCTGGAAATATTGATTTTCAGAGGCATTTATTCTGTGCATTATGTAAAATTCTATTTGCACTCTGCTCTGGAAATATTACTTTGTGGTTTAAAATATGATTGAGATTGTTCCTTTTTTTTTTTTCCTACTTGAGTCTCATGCAGATCTAGATAGCAACCATGGCTAGGATGAAAACATGGAGCCAGGAGTGTGGTTGATTGGAAGAGACAAAGAAAAGAGAGAAGGAGAGAAGGGAAGGCGGGTGGAGGGATGGAAAAAAGGAGAAGGGGGGGAGGAGGGAAGGAAGGAAGGGAGGGAGGGAGTTATTGTTTCCATGCCTATGGATGACTTCGTGTAGGTAATCCATATTTAATGCCGTTTTACAAAGCTGGTAAAATAACAAATCACAGGCTCACAGCCAGGAAGCCCCAGGCTGTCTAACTGCAAGCATCTTCTTAGGACAGCAAGCAGGGCAAGGCACAAAGGTTGCTCGTTGGCTGCCCTGGCCAGATTCCATCTCTCCCTATCCTCACCCATCGCCGGTCATGCTGGGCTGCGCCTGGCCCCAGGATGACCACGACAAAGAGAAGTATGCCTCTGCGTCCTCTTACGAGCCAGGTGACTCACGTAGAGGAACCAACACTCCAATCTCAGAGTCCTCACCTCTGCCCCGGAGACGCCTTCTTGGAACTCTTGCTCCTCAGTCACCTTCCCTCCCACAGACAGGAACACGGGGCGGGAATGCATGTGTCGCTCCTTCCCTCACCAGGGTTGAGCCACTGCGGACCTCAGCCAGGGTGTGAGGTTTCCACATGAGGAAGCCGGGGCCCAGCAGCACAGTCCACAGCTTCTCAGTTCCCCCGACAGTTTCCCTGGGCGCCGAGGAGCCGTACAGTGAGGGGAGCTGAGGCAGCCGGGGCCCTGGTGGAACGGGCACCGTGGGAAACCTTCAGGCTGGGCGGCGTCCTATGAGCCGAGTTCTCCGGCCCAGGAAGCGGGGACAGCTCTGGCTTTGGGGAACCAGAGCCATCTGCTGACATAGCTGCAAATACAGAGGAAATAATAGTCATAATACTGGGCTCAGGGAACAAAAATGATGTGCAGCTGTCTGGGGCACCTTTGGAATGAAATGTTCTTAGAACTGAATCATATGTAGGAAAGTCAGGACCAGGGACATCATGTTTAGGGTCCAATGTAAAGTGCAGGTAAGTCGCCTCTCTGGGAAGGGAAATCCAACTCAGGTCCGGAAGGAAGTTGACGCTCAGCCTTGAGTTCAGGGAGCCAGCCAGAGTGGCTCGGGAAGGCACACCTCGCCCCCGCTCAACACACCCTGCTCCTTCCCATGCTGAGCCTCAAAAGGCAGACATGTCGCAGGGAGTGATGAGCAAGGCCTTTCAAAGGAGAGCTTGAAAAGAACGTCTCTGAGCTGGAAGCAGAGGGGCTGAGTTGGCTTCAGAGAGCATGAATGGGCCCTTTGAGTGACAGCCTCACCCCAACACCATGAAAGGCTGTTCTCTCCAGTGCTGAGCCTGCGTTGGAGTGAGGAACTCGGGTCCGCGGGGCAGCACTGGGAAGACCGCATTTTACCCGCCTGACTGAGCAACGGTGAGCCCCCCTCCAGTCCCCAGTGCTGCAGGGGCAGGGCCGGCCGCCACCCAGCATTGGTGCCCTGTCTCTGACATTAGGAGCGCCCCCTCCGTGCTAGGGCTCCCTGCTTCTCTGGCTCCAACAGTGCTCTCCAGGGTAGCCACCTTCCTCCCCCAGCCCTCCCATCGTCTGGGAGAATGCCACAAAGCCTCCTCCACACGGCCAGGGGTAGGGGTTTCTTCCCAGGCAGATCGGTGATGCTCCGATGTGTGAAACCCCTCACACCCAGGCCCCGATCCCCGCGCCAGCCGTCAGCCTTGCCCCATCAGCCTCCTTCTTGGGGCCTCTAGTGCAGCCCCTTCCCCCCACCTGGGAGGGCAGGGGAGGCGCCCACCCCGTGGTTCCAGTGGAGGGGTGGTACGGAGCCTGGATCCCAGCTGCGTCATCTAGGAGCACCTGCTCGCTGAGGCCCGAGCCAGCCAGGCTGAGGGCAGGGTGGGGTGCAGAGGGCTGGGCAGGCGGGCAGGAGGCTGCAGCGCTCGCTCAGTAGGTGTGGCGGGCCCTCTCTGTGTGCCAGCTGGGCAGTGCCAGGATTCTGGGGCCAGGGTACAGGACTCCCTGGTTTCTGCTCTTGGGACATAAGCGCCTGTTAAAATGCAGTGTGACTCGAAGACAGGGACTCCAGTGGGCCCTTACTCTCCCATTCCTTCTCTCCTTCCCACTCCTCTTTCCCCACCTCCTCATATTCCGGTAGCCCCAGCCCACATGGTTCCGTGCTCCAGGCTGCTGGTGTGTGTGAGTTGGGGCTGGGGGAAGAGCAGGTGTAGGCAGGGCTGAGGACTCGCCCCACACGCTGTGCCCCTCCTGCCTCCGTACCTGGCCCTGGAACAGGACCGGACGTGGTGACTGCCCCAGAGACTGGCTGGGCAAAATGAGTAAGAACAGGCAGCTAGGAGACCTCGGGTATAGTCGCATGGTGGATGGATGGCCTTTATTGAGGGTAAACCTTCATGAACACACACACACACACACACACACACGCATGATCCATACAGAGAGGCTGGGGCAACACAGAAGCCGCAGCTCTCTGAGGATGCAGCAAAGTTGAGAAAGATGCACAACATGGAGCCCGCTTGGAATGGAAGACTACAGTTTGGGGAAGGGGGCACATTCCCCCAGTTTTGATGTCCAGTTCCTGGGAAACTTGCTCATTCCGAGTCAATGAGGCACACTGGTGTGTTTCCTGCCACATAATGTCGGCCTCTGGGCCTGGGGCCTGAGCTCAGTCCCTAACCTCCCCCCTGGGAGTGGAGGGGGGAAATGCGGGGTACCACCAGAGCCAGCAGGGACAATGAGGCCTCTTCCTTGGAAGGCCTTCTGAAGGCCCCTCTGACCTCACTGGTGAGCACTCTTTGCTGCTGTCTGACTTGGAATAGAATCCAGTGCGCCAGACCAGGTGCCTGTTGGTTTTGTGCATCTGCAAGGCCAGAGGCAACATGGAGAATTCCTGGTCTGCCTGAGGCACCTTGCATGGGAATCCACGGCTGCCCTGAGCAGCTCTGTTGTGACTGTAATCAAAACAATGGCCCAGGTTGGAACCCCCAGCCTTCCCAGGCTCGGGGAGCCTGTGGCATCCCTGCCTGCCTTACACAAACACATCCTGCTCCATCACAACCTGTCAAGCATGGAAGCATGGGTGGGAGGAAAATTTGAAGATTTCCCATCCATAACTAAAATAGCTCATTGGGTGCCATTTTCCCTGTGTGCCCAGAAAGTTTCCAAAGGGGCTCTTCCTGTCTTCTCCACTCCTCTGCAGAAAATAATTAAATAGTTCAGTGCTCATTAATTCTGAATGTATTTGCTCGGTTTAGCAATCAGATGTGGAACTCCTGATCATCTGTGGTCCTACTACTAGAGTGGATGTGAGTTCATGTGTAGCAAATTATCCTCAGGTCAGAAAACCAGACGTGGAGAAGTCCAACTTCAAAGGAAGCGACTTCTCCTGGGACTCGCTCTGAGCACTCAGTGCCCCAGCTGCATTTTGTGTTTACAGTGTTGAGGTTTTTAATGAGCACAGCCATTAATTCTGACTCTTAAAAAAATTCCATAGAGCTAAAAGAAAAATCAAATGATATAGCACCACAGTGGTGGCTACCATCCAGAATTAACCAGGAATACTTTGTGTTTATGTGTGTGCGCTCATGTGTGTGTGTGCACGTGCGTGCACACGCGTGTGTGCATGTGCACACTGGTGCTGGGGCTTGAACTCAAGGCCTGGGTGCTGTCCTTTAGCTTTTTTACCCAAGGCTGGCACTCTACTACTTGGGCCATAATTCCATTTCTGGTTTTCTGTTGGTTAGTTGGAGACTTTGCTTCCCAGGCTGGCTTTGAACTAGGATCCTCAGATGTCCACCTCCTGAGTAGCTTGTATTGTAGGCATGAGCCACGGGAAACTTTATCCCTGTGCTCTGGATTTGTAGAAGACTTAAGTCCATGACAAAGGGGTGGCCGTCTTCCCTCGGCAGCCTTCCATCCCTCTGGCTATCTGCGGCATCTCCATCCACACCTTTATGCTTGGCTGTACGTGCACCGAAAGCATGCCAGATATTTGTCAAGACTTATTTAAAACTCATAAGTGACATTGTGTCTTACCCTTAGGTGACTTGGATTTTTTAACTGAACGTTTGTGAGTCTCCTCAGTACATAGCACCTCATTTGCTTCAGCAGCTGTCCATCAAATCAATCTGCCATGACACATTCCTTTGTCACCAAGGAGTTTGGATTGTGGGAGCCATTGCTGCTTCTCACTGGTCCCTGTTCTACCCTTCCCTCCCAGTTTGGAGCGACCACATGGCTTGTCTTGCGAGGGATGTGTGGTGGGAGCTGCACCTGTCCCCAAATGCTGAGGGACCCGGGGGCCTGTGTGAGGGTTCAGAGCCCACAGTGGAAGTCAGTCAGAGCCCCTGGGAATGTCAGCACACACCCAGCATGGAGCCGGCAGTCTGGATGGCTGTCAACCCCCCCCCCCCCCCCGCCAGACTCTGTCTAGGCCAGGCAGGAGCTCGAACAGGACGGAGCGAAGCTACCGCCATCCGGGGCTGGCAGGTAGTGCTGCAAACTGTCCAGTCCTGACAGGCGGTCTGCTTCTGGTTCTCTTTGTCAACCTCCTCCCTGCCCCCCTGAACTGTGTCTCCAGGCCCCAGTGCAGCCGGGCCAGGCCTCTGTGCTGGCCTCTTGGGTCTCCACCCCAGCCGTGCCGGTGGGGCCCCCGCCCGCCACAGGATCTCAGCACATGGGAATTTCAACTTCAGAAGAGCGTGACAAGAATCATTTCGTGGCTTTACTCTGCCTAGATCCACTCCACACAGATCCAGTCTAGATGAGCGGCGCTCCCGGACTACAGCTGTCTTCCGTGATGAAAGTAGCAATCCTTCCAATGAGCAAGGATCACATTTCACACAATATGAAATATATATGTGTTGGCATAGGAAAGAAAAAAGAACAGCCCTGGCCAGCTGAGTTCATTTTTGTGAGCACATGGGTCTTATTTGTAGGCAGGAAATCCCATTAATAAATTCCTCCCATATTTTAAGTGACGTGCCCCTGAAAGCCTGAGTGCAACTTTGGCCCTTTTCGTGTGTGTGTGTGTGTGTGTGTGTGTGTGTGTGTGTGTGTGTGTGTGTGTGTGTGAGAACACATGCACGTGCACTGATGATAGACTCTA
>NW_012267345.1:578071-604346 GCF_000151885.1 Dipodomys ordii
GCAGGGCTGGGCCCTGAGATCACAGCAGGGGTGTCGTGGGGCAGGGCTGGGCCCTGAGATCACAGCAGGGGTGTCGTGGAGCAGGGCTGGGCCCCGGGAGGCTGCGGCAGGGGTGTCGTGGAGCAGGGCTGGGCCCCCCTGGAGGCTGCGGCAGGGGTGTCGTGGAGCAGGGCTGGCCCCCTGGAGGCTGCGGCAGGGGTGCCGTGGAGCAGGGCTGGGCCCCCCTGGAGGCTGCGGCAGGGGTGTCGTGGAGCAGGGCTGGGCCCCGGGAGGCTGCGGCAGGGGTGCCGTGGAGCAGGGCTGGGCCCCTGGAGGCTGCGGCAGGGGTGTCGTGGAGCAGGGCTGGGCCCCGGGAGGCTGCGGCAGGGGTGCTGTGGAGCAGGGCTGGGCCCCCCTGGAGGCTGCGGCAGGGGTGTTGTGGAGCAGGGCTGGGCCCCGGGAGGCTGCGGCAGGGGTGCTGTGGAGCAGGGCTGGGCCCCGGGAGGCCGCGGCCTACTCTTGCCGCTGGTGTGAGGATGTCCCCCACCGTGGGGCTGGCTGTGTGAGCTCACGGAGCTCCTTCTTCGCCCAGGAACCTCTGAGGAAAGAGGAGGCCATCCGAAGGGGCCCGAGCTGCCCACGGGAGCGCTGACCCACCCACAGCTGTCTCAGCCAGGTGGCAGCGGGCTTCTCAGATCTTTGCATCATCCACACACCCCCACACCCCACACACACACACAGCAGCCGCTTCCAGAAGCTTCCTCAGGAAGCCCTTGCACCTCTGCTCCACAGCTGGACACAGACCGCCCCCTAGAGCCACGGTCCTCACCCAGGGACACGGAGATGCCTGGAAGTATCTATGGTTGCTCCAACTGTGTGCGTGGGGGTGGGGGAGAATGGGTGTGAAAGTATGCGTGCAAGGGGTGTATAAGTATGTGGCTATGTGGGTGTGTGTTATAGCACACTCACAAAATGGCCCACCTACAAATGTCTCGGGACCCAAGAGGCTAAGGAAACCTTGCTTAGATGTTCAGGGTGCTCAGAAAAGAGGGCTGTGGCTTCATTTGCTCTGGGATGGGAGCATGGGACCCAAGGGCCCCCAGAGTGGCTGGAAGAAGCAGAGCCTGTGACAGGGACAGCGCCCGCTCTGTGCGGGGGCAGCCCTCCCCTCCCCTCCCCTCCCCTCCCCTCAGGGCCAGGGCCAGGGCTAGTCAGGAATTCCTGGGCTGGGGGGAGAAAGTTGGAGCGCAAGCAGCAAGGGTCTGGGCTAGGCCCTGGGTGGGAAGCCCCCTTCCCCCTCCCCGGGACATTTTCAGTCCAGTCTCAGTATAAAACACAGATCTTAAATTAATGGCCGGGGCTAAATCTTGGAGACTTGGAGTTGGCAGGCAGGGGTGCTAGTAGTGTGCCAGGGAGCTCAGTGTGGGGACGGTCAGTGGGGCTGGCCACAGGGGGCTCTCTAACCTTCCCTGCTGAGGCTCCAGTGGATAGTGCTCCTGCCCACACCCCTCGGGCTGACTCAGTCCAGGAGCCCTGGGCTGTGCGCAGCCCCCACCGCAGCGTCCCCGGGCCATGTCCAGGTCCACTCCTTAATCACGCAGAAGGCACCACGTGAGCGGTGAGCCTTGCCAAGCAGTGTGGGGGCCAAGGGGCCGTTTATTGCTCCCGCATGGCAGCAACCACGACTTTTTAAAGGGCCAAGTGGTTTGCTAGGTTAAAAATTACCCTTAAAAGATTAAGATTATGGCCGTGTGCAACAAGTGTGCGTTTAGGAAGTGGCAGTCAATTTGATGAAAGACCAATTAACATTTCAAGCATTGCCCGCAGCTCCAGAAAACCACGTGTGTCCAGGGGAGGCGCCCTCCCTCAGGGACAGCACCGGTTCCCAACTCCCACAACACCCTGAGGCTCCTTCCCCGCCTCCACAGGGCGGCCTGCACCCCGTCCCCGAGAACAGCGTCTGTTAGGTCACACTGGGCACTGCATCCCTCCTACCCCGTCCTCTTTCTTGTAAAGGCCAGCTGGTAACATGGGCTCCCTCCTCATGACCAGTGTATAAATTCATGTCTGTCACCCTTCATTATCCAGATGCCAGGACCTTGGCAGAGCTGTCACAAAGAGAGGGGCCTCCAGGGACTCTGCCAATCATGCCCAGCACTTGGGGTGGAAAGCTTTGTCTTGTACCCCAAGACGCAGTATGTACATGAGTGAGAGAGAGAGTATACACATACATCCATGCGCTGATGTGTGCACAAGAGCGTGTGTGTTTATGTGTATGTGCTGTGCATACGGAGTACACGTGTGCATAGATATCAGATGTTCTATGAGGTGTATGTGAGAGAGAAAGAGAGAGAGAGAGATGCCTGCACTCCCTAGTGTTCACACACACAAATTCCACTCCGTTGAACGTTTTAAAGGTCTCGCCCCAAAGAGTTGGTTAGCCAAAATATTCCAAAGTCCTGCATGTTTCTCAGGTACTTTTCTTACCCCAAATTTGAGGTAGGAGATGTGAGGGATGCATGTTTGTGTGTGTGTACCCCACCTTGAAGAAACAGGAAAAGAGGAAGTGGAGCCAGGAAAGCACATCCATGGCGCCTGTAGATGGTGTGGACCCAGGACAGCTCCCGTCTGCAGTGAGGGCATGGCGGGAGCTGGCAGTGGTTATGCTGGGTACAGGGCCATCCCGTACCGCCCAGGTAACTAGGATGACAGGCTGGAGCCCTGGTCCCCGCATGGGGTTTGTCTTTGATAGACGAGTGCATAAATACAATTTTAAGAACTCAGTAGCAATCACAAACCAGGCTAATGATGAAAAACAGTCCCAATCCTTTGGTGGAGTGCAAGCACTCCTGCAGGCCGCAGCCCTCCACGTTCTAGCAGTTTCCATGGCTTTGTGGGATTTCTCTGATCACTCACAGCCACAGGAAGGCAGCCTCTGCCCTCTTCCCCTCTGCCCTCTTCCCCTCCGGCACTGCCCTCTGTTCCGAGACAGGCTCACCCTGGCTCACCAGCCACCCTGCTTCCCTGAGCCTAAGAAGCACTTCTTTTCTACTCCTGGAATCTTGTGCCTGCTTTGCGCTCATCCTCAGCTCCCTTCTTCCTTCTGGACCTCCTCCACCCCCAGAGTATCCAGTGCATGCTGGGACCTGAGCCCGGTGCATGCTGGGAGCTGAGCCCGGTGCACGCTGAGAGCTGAGCCTGGCGCATGCTGGGAGCTGAGCCCGGTGCACGCTGAGAGCTGAGTGGAACATCTGCTCTTGGGTCTCTGGAAGGGCCATCCCCAGAGCCACATGTCCCCAGCGCAGAGCTGCCTGCAGCTCTTCCTCTGGTCCTAGGAGGGATTTCATCACACTGCAGCTGGGGCCACATGGCAGGCCAGGCAGATAGCCACCACCTTTGGCTGGGTACACGGTGGCCTGTAATGCCTTTCCACATTAAAAATTCTCTCATGTGGAGGGTCAGGTGCAATACCCGCTCAAGCAGTCGGGTCTGCTGGGTGGTCACACCCACAGGAGGCTCCTGGGTGGTCCCTGGACAGTCCACAGCCAGCACCCTGGTGGCAGGCCTCGGGTGCCATGTTGTCAGCACCTTCTGTGTGGATCAGGCTGCAAAGGAGGCTCACACCTCATTGTTGGCCAGTGCACCCGTGAAGGCTCTTTGGAGAACTGCTTTCCCTCCTTCCCTGGTCCCGTGGCCTACTCATGAGATAGCAGTGCTCTGACCTGCAGAGCCAGGTGCTCACCTATGCTGCCAACTGGTGGCAAACAGTCCTGGCGATGGGCGCAGGGAGGAATGGGGCCCTGTCATGGACAGTTTGTTTTGAGGCAAAGGAAAACATTCTGGGCTGGCCCCTTTGCAGCAGGAGCAGGTGAGGTCCCAACCCCTGGTATTTCTAAAGTCAGAAAACAACATGAGAGAGGCGTTCAGTGCAGTGAACCCATTCTGGGGAAATATCGAGAACCATATGAGCAATAAGCAGGAGAGGAGATTCATTTGGACACTACAGGAGTCGGCACTTGGGCCAGGGCCTGGGGATTCCGGCCAGCAAGACAGCCAGACTGTGGGGAGAAAGGAGATTTCAGCCTCAGCTGGACGCTGAGGGGATGTGAGGGGCCCAGGGCAGCCTGGGAAGGGGTGGTGTGCCGTGAAGGATGGGCAGAACGGCGGGTTTCAGACGTCAAGATTAACCCCTCCCAGCACAGTGGAGGACAGTTTATAAAACTGAATTCTAAACCATCAGGGGAGCTCTGGGGCAGTGTGTTATTCAAACAGGTTGCCTTTTAGTTGCTTGAAGTGTCTTAAAAAATTAAAATATGTTTACAGAAACATAAATTCTCGGGGTGTTGCAAATAATTTGCCTCTAGAAGCACACATCTTTTAGCAATTCAAAGAGAAAAGTCAAAATTAGCCGCTTCTGATTATGCAGCCTGGCCGGGAAGGGTTTTAAAGAAGCCAGCGGCTGTGGCCGGTGCTGAGTTTCCTGGAGAGATGCGTTTCCAATTAGGAAGTGCGGCTAGGAGGCGCTGGGACTCTGGGAGCACTGGCAGGGGATCGGGGTTCGTCACAGAAATGGCCAGCATGACAGTTCATCTATGGAGACGGAGGAAGCCAGCGGAGCAGCCCTTGAGCTGCATCATAAATTGCACCGGGGCCTTTGGGGCCCCGAGTTGAAGCAGTCTGCAGGGAGGGAGATGATGGTGGAGAGAGATGGAGTACACAGAGACTATTTAATCAGCATTATCTGTCACGGCAGATCTTGACTACACAAAGGTGTCTCTGCCCAGGAGACAAACGGCAATATTATTCCTTCTGTTCTTTGTTGGTGAGAGTTCTGGAGTTCGAACTCTGGGCCCTACACGTGTTGGCAGATGCTGTCTGGCTGAGCCATTCCTCAGCCCTGTTTTGCATGGGTTATTCTGTGAGCAGGCCCCCGGGCACACCTCCTCCTCCTCCTTGATCGTCGCATGCCTCCTGCTTAGCCTCTGTGCCTCTGTGTCTCTGTCTCCCCACAGTGGCCTCCAGGGCAGTACCACCCCATAGGTAGTCTGGGGCTCGGGATGACTGGGTGGCCGCCCAAGGCGGGGTCCTGGTGGAAGTGTGTGGGTAGGGGGAAGGGATCCTGCAGCCAGTGGTGCATTGAAACTTAGCCTCTGCCATCAGCTAGTCTTAGGATTTGAAACAGATCCACTAATCTACACGTTAACTTGTGCATTTTGAACAAATACAAAGTGCAGAAGACTTGTAACCTTTCAGGGAAGGATGTGGGCGCTCCAGGCTCCCACACGGTGCCTTGCAGGGTGCTGGATGCAGGTAGCAGCATATCATATGAGTTGATGAGTCTCCAGGTACGGTGTCCAGCACGCTGAATGGACAGGCACTGGCCGCACTGAGGTTTGGCCCTCACTGCCTGGCCGAGGCCTTGGCCACATGCTTGATAAGAAATGTACTCATTATCTTACCCATGTAATTGTAACCCCTCTGTACAGTATTTTCACAAATAAATAAATTGGAGTGTAAAATCATAGAGAAAAGTTCACAAATCTCAGTATATTTTCACAATGAGCTCACATAGGTAACTGGCAACTAGATCAAGAAGCAACGTTCACAGCACCCTAAAGTCTGTCAGCTCCCCTGGGGTTCTGACCCTAGCTCCCACAGCACTTGTGAGCTTCATGCAAACAGATTCGTTAGTGGATCCACCCAGCCTTCGGGAGGAGACGTCCATTTGCTCTCATTCTTGGAGTCACACCCTATTGTAGAGTAGAACATACACCTGGGGATAGTCTTAGATCCTGGCTTCCAAGTTCATTGCAAAGCCGTGGTCAACAAGACCGTGTGGTACTGATACAAAAATAGATCTCTAGGCCAATAAAAGAAAATTGAAAGTCCAGAAAAAATCCCATCTGGTCCATTGTCGGCAGGGATGTCCAGACCACTGAGTGGCAAAAGGATCGTCTCTTCAACAGGTACGTGGGGCTGGCTACCCTCGCCCAAGAGAGCAGAGCCAGGTCCTGCCTCGTTCCAATACAACCGTTAACTCCAAAGAGGTCAAAGACCAAAACCTAAGAACTAGAACATGAACGTTTTAGAAGATACACCTTTGTGACTCTAGATTTAGTGACAACCTCTTGGATATGACAGAGTACAAGAGAAGCAGAAAGAAGACAAACTGGACTTTACTAGAGTTTAAGTTTGTGCTTCAATGGATGTCATCAAAGAAAAATAGTTAAACATCTTTGCAGATTACATCCTTGATAAGGGTCTAGTATCTAGATTAAAGAATTCTTATGACATGATAATAAAAAAACACAGTGTCTCCATTTACAGTGAACAGAAGTCTTGAATAAGCCTTCACCAACAAAAATATACAAATGTCCAGTAAGCATTCAAAAATACATCAGACATCCTTAGTCACAAGGGAAAAGCAAATCACCAGGTGTACCTCTGCCCACCCCTGGGGTAGCCGTAATGGAGGGACAGGCAGCAGCAAGGGCAGGTGGTGATGGTAGGCAGTGGGTTCTTCTCCAGACACTGAGTCAGACACTGTAGAAAGCGCTTGACAGCTACACATAGAATGTGTAGGGGAGAATTCAGGCCAGCACTCTTCATAACTGCCCAGGCGTGGACACAGCCCAGATGGCCAGAGCCCGTGAGGGCATGCGGTTCCATGGAGTGTTCCATAGTGGAGGACTGAAGCACTAAGTCACACCGCAGCACCGGCGGGCCTGGAAACACTGATTGCACAGAGCCAGCGCACACCCACTCCTTGAGATTCCGTGCATGTGGAAGGCAAGCCATCGGGTGCCAGAGACTGGGATAAGGGGAGAAGGGAGAGGCTGCGGGCTTCTTTGGGGAATGGTGAGAACATTCTGGATTGGATGGTGATCGTGGTTACACTTGAACTTAGTGAAGAGCACAGAATTGCACACCTGAGGGAGGAGGTGGATTTATAGTATGTGACCTGCAGCTTCAAAGCAGGTACAGTGCCTCCTGCTGTCTGTACCCAGGGCTGTTGTGGATCCTGAAGCGTGAGCACTCTGCTCGTGGCTCTGGGTGAGCAAGGTTGGACCAGGGAGCTGCATGCGCCCATCATGGGTGTAGTGCAATCTGAAGGAAGCAAGGCCGAGTTATACCACACCAGTGCATGAGCAACTCAATACCCAACAGCTATGGGCCAGCTGCCCGCACCTGCCTCCCCCAGCCTCACCCTTCTGCTGAGCACTGGGCACCTTGTGAACGCCATCTTCCTACCGCTTAGTCGTGCATGGCTGTTGGAGCTATGCCATGGCTCCTTGTCATCTGTGTGTCTAGCAGGCCATGCAGGGGTCCTGAAGCACACTACCTCCAACGTGAGCCATAGCCACCCGTAGCTGAGCTTTGGCCAAGACTGGGACAGAGGCCAGGACGGTGCTTATGGCACAACCTTTGGCTGTTGCGTCATTCCTTTGGCCCGGAAGCCTGGACCTCTGGGGGCAGCAATTCCAGAACTCTCTGTGAATGGAGCTTATGAGCCATTAAATCACAGATTGGTTGTGGAGTGCAAAACTCAGGACTCCCAAGTTCCCCTTGACTTCAGTAGACAGCAGAAGAGCTTCCTCTCTTCTTAGAGCAGAGTCCAGCAGGGAGCTCAGAGAGGACCACTGGGGTGAGCTCTACATGGGGTTGGATGGCTGCTGCCAGGCGGGAGGCTCTGGGGAAGGGGCTGCTCTGTGGGCACCTCACTGGCTTTGTCACCTCTGGGGCCGTTGGTAATAGAGTGAACCACACACAGTGTGATGAATCACAGCACCGCACTCTTTATTCAAAATCCCCACATCAATAGTGGCTGGGCTTGGGATGGATGGTGCCGTTCGATGAGTTATGGGCACATTAGTGCGGCAGAGTGCATTTCTTCATCACATTAGGTTTATTTAAATCACACAGAACGTTCGTTTTTAGAAACAATTTGCACCCACCTTAAGGAATCGCTCCCATTGCTCCAGGAAGTTTTGCACAATCCTGTTTTTAACGAGATTCGCACGGCTCACAGTCCTGTGACAACATGATTCCATTATGTCTGTCCCACAGGAGCAGCCCATAAAGATTGATTATACATTGAAGACGGCACTGAATACGCCACATGTGCGCATTCCTCCCTGAGGCTCTGACGGAGCCTCCTCTCCTTTGTTCAGACACACCCCTGGTGGGCTTCCTTGGCGTACCTACCTCTTTGTAAGGGCGTCGGATCACGGGAGCTGGCCCGGGAATGTGCGTTTGTGCTTTCAAGGCTCAGGTCTCCTCAACAAAAATGATCTTCTGGGGTCAGGAAGATCTGGGCCGAGGCGGCTTTGATCTCTTGTGGTGTCTGTGCCAGGATGTGGAATTTGACAGCAAGTTCCTAGAGCCTTCTTAGGACTGAGAGAAAAAAACCACCCAGGGGCAGGTGGACATGGGGTGGACCTTCACTCAGAGAAACTTACAATCACCAGAGCACCCCAGGTGTCTCCACAGACTTACTAAGCAGGGAAGCCAGAGCACCCATGAGCCAGGAGGACATTTGAGAACCAGTGGGACCGTGCTGCAGGCCACTGTGCCCCCTCCCAGGAACACGGCCCACGCGGGTGTGCTCCTGGAGGTCTCTCCCAGAGCCCCATGCGTCCCCCCGCCCCCAGCCCTCAGGCTGCACCCTGCTCCGGCTCTGTCCTGGGGACAGAAAGGTCACTGTGCTGTGCTCCCAGCCACTCTCGCAGCCCTGGATCCCACCTCGATTTGGGACCTGATGAAACGAAAGTACCACTGGAAACTGCTTTTCAATTTGCGCAAAAGAGAATTTCACTTCTGGGTCTTTCCAAACGTGAGGTCATCGTTGGTGAGGTCATGGATTCTTGCGGTGCAGTACCCTTCGTGTTGGCTGTTCCTAGGTTTCGTGTTCACAGGCAGTTGGCACCGTCTTCAGAGCCATAAAACTAATAACAGAAGATAAGGAGACACCTCTGGGCCCTCAGGGCCCTGGCTCCTCCTTCCCAGGTAGCTGCCCATGTCTAGGCGGCCAGGTTGCCTGTGCTGGCCCCTGTGGCCATTCGCCTCCCTGGTCGTGGTGCAGAAGTAGCCGCTGTGGGAAGGAAGCAGACGCGCTCACACAGGGCAGATCTTACAGGTCGGCACACCAGCCGAGTTCACAGATCGCCGACTGAGGGGCGGGTAGGTTTAGGTGACACCCTAAACAGTGCCAGACCTGCAAATGCAAATGCGGTTTCCACACTGCCATCCAGCAGGGTGTGAATTTGATGTGCTGAAGGACCTTGGTCTGCTTACCACAGGCTGTTGTTCCACAGTATATTCGTTGGGTTTCTTAGCGTGATGGCCGTTATTCAGATAGCTTTGAGGGATGAGAAGAGATAAAATTCATGAGCAACGCTGCCGCTCTTCCACAATCTTGCTCCAAATCGGATCTTTGTTTTCAGGGAATTGCACATTGTGTGGAAGAGCCAAGGGCTCTCTCTGATGCTGTATAGCCCGCCCGGACGGGTGGCTCTGTGGAAGGCCTAGAAGTCTCGTTAACCACACTAATGTGCCACTACCTGCATTTTAATCACGCAAAGACAAACGCGGGCCATTCCGCCCTGGCGGAGCATCACTAATTCTAGTTATAAGATAACTTGGTGGAGCTGGAGTTTAGAGATTAGGCCTCTGAGAGCCATTAGCTGGGTGGCACCACCGCCAAATGAATGGCTTGTATTATTGTCAAGGTAATTCCAAACCAATCTCAAGCTGTGACAATCAAATGCAGCCGGCAGTAGGCTGGGGCTTACTCGGAATCTGCCTGGTGGCTGAGAGCGGCTGTGTTTGAAGTCGGAACTTCAGTGTACTCATTCTACTTGCTCGTTTGCATTAAACGCTGAACAAAGATTTTTGCCCATGTGTCACTAGCAGACTTGGGGCAGCTGTGACTGTTGGTGAATAACACCGTGGTCTCCTTCAGCCCATTGTGGCTGGGAGTAGCTCCGTCTAGGGTGGTACTGCTCCCTCTATGTACAGGAAAAGGAAGAGTACTCCAGGCCACAGCCCACTTCCCTTCTCCTGACTGTCCCCTCCACCCCCCCATGGGGGAAGCTCTTCGGGGACAGGACTGCGAGGGACGCTTGCTGAGACTTGATAGATTGAGATGGGTGGAGGAGAACTCGTGGCGCAGCGTGGCTGCCCCGCCCTGCAGGCCCTGTGGCTGCAGGAGAGGGGACACTCAGCAGACGTGTACATCAGCGCCTGGAAGCCCTTATGTGAGCTCATTCGGGGAACACCGAGGAGCCGTAACACAAGCAGCAAGACAATGAAAATGGCTCCCGCTGAGTCCGGGCTGGCAGGGTGAGCTGCCTCGGTCCTCGCTGACTGTCCTTGCCACGCGGCCACGCGCGCCACAGGAGCCGCCACCGCCAGCATCTGCCAAAAGCTGTTTGGTCCAGCTTGTTCAGAAGCCCTCGCATCCTGAGTTGCTAAGGAACAGTGTCCTCATGGACAGCAGTGTCCTCTGTGGACGGCATTGTCCTCCATGGACAGCAGTGTCCTGTATGGACCATAGTGTCCCCGTGGGCGGCAGAGTCCCCGTGGACCACAGTGTCCCCGTGGACGGCAGTGTCCTCCATGGATGGCAGTGTCCCCGTGGACGGCAGTGTCCTCCATGGATGGCAGTGTCCCCGGGGACGAGAGCACTGCCGGGGACTGGTTCTGCTCACTGCTAAGTCACAGCTGTGCTAAGTAGCTTTAAAGACTAATTCTTTTCTTCCTGTAGGGTAGACATGGGAGAATCTCAGCAGGAAAACAAAAGCCTGCCTCTCACTGGAACACAGATGGCCCTGAGGCCTGGTCCTCAGGAACGAAGGACCTGTGTCTGTCCCCAGGCGGCGTGCTGGCGAGGGCAGTGGTGCTTTCCTTGCATCTGATCAAGCACTAAAGGACAGTGTGCCTCCCTGCACCGTGGTCGGGGTCTGTCTCACCGGCCTCCCGGCCCGCTCTCTTGCTGAGGCAGAGCCCGTGGACACACACTGGACCCTTCAGGTAGAGCACTGCGAACCTCGAGCACCCACGTCTGGGCCACGGACCCCTCCATCCAGCACGGCTTCCTCTTCCCCCATCAGCCGCGAGGCAGCCCACATTCCCACAATCTTTGCATGGAAGGAATACATCACTCCAGGAGCCAAACCCACATGCATCCTACCTCTCCCATCAGTAGAGACGGGAGACCCTTATGAAAACTGAGTTGATAACGTGGTCAGAACCAAGGACAGGGTACTCTCCTTCTAGTTTCTGTCAAAGCCAAGATGACTGGTAGAAAAACAGAATTCAACGTGTGTGTGGTGTGTACACATGTGTGTATATACATAGCCAGGCACTGGTGGCTCACACCTGGGATCCTAGCTACTCAGGAAGCTGAGATCTGAGGATTGCAGTTTGAAGCCAGCCCAGGCAGGAAAGTCTGTGAGATTCTTATCTCCACTGAACCACCCGAAAACCAGAACTGGTGCTGTGGCTCAAAGTGGCAGAGCGCTAGCTTTGAGCATAAAGCCCAGTGACAGTGCCCAGGCCCTGAGTTCAGGCCCCAAGACCAAAAAATAAATAAAAATAAAAAGCCTTTGGGCTTTGAAAGCTTGCAAGTCCAGTCACCACTGTGGCAAAGTGACAGCTTGGCGCCCGGGAGAATCCCGGTCACCGGTTACCAGGCCGTCCCTAACCCTCTGTTTATCTTTGCCTGATGGGCTCCAAGGAGAACCAAGTGTGTTGGTGCAGAGCCCGAGGGGATGTTTGACCTATTCAGACATCTGTCAGCACATCGGAGCCACCACAGGGTCCCAGCCACTACCCCACTCCTGAAGCTGTGGAGGAACCTGTCTCCAAGTTGCAGGGTCTCAGATGGTCCCCCTAGACGCTGTTCCAACTTTCCCACAGTGAGCATCCCAGGAAGTATGACAATCTGTTAGTCCAGGCTTCTGGACAGTGGGTCAACTGCAGACAAGCCTGGCCAGACCTCTGTGACCAGCCACTTGTGCCAGATAGCCAGGGCAGCAGGCAGAGGACCCGGCTCTGAGACACAGGTGGTGAGGCCACCTGTGTCTTCTTGTCCAGCCCTCCCTACAATCCCCCAGGCTGCTCAGAGTCTGAGCTTTGCTGGGCAAATCTGTGAGACCCTGGTACACGCAGACATGGAAAGCCAGATGTGCTTCTCCCTAGAGTTACAGTACATCAGTACATGTGTGGAGTCCGCTGTCTGTTCCACTCACAGCCTGGGTCCGCTGGCCACACGCAATCCACATCCACACCAGGGGAGCTGAGCAGAGGCTCCTCCATTGCTCTCCTGGGCTCTGCTCACTCCAGTCTTCGCCGCAAGCCCCGAGGTATCCTTGTGTCTCAGCTGTGGAGCTCCGGGCCGCCCAGTGAATGGGAAGCAAACAGACATCATTTTCAGGCCTGCATACTCCTCTCTTCTTCCTCTTTCCTTTGTGTGTACATCTCTCTGTCAGTCACTCAATCTGCCTGTCGTCTGTCTGTCTGTCTGATATTCAGTAGAACTGAGAAAATACTGACCCTCAGGGGATTTCCATGAGGAATACAGTGGGCAGAGGAGCCACTGGTATTCTGATGGTTTTAAGGGGATAACCTGCCCCTCGGCCTGTATTCGCAAAGGAACCCCATTTGGTTCTGTGTCATCTGTAGCTGCTTTTCCCATTTTGCTAAAATGGCCAGGTTGGGTGCTCAGGGACGCCCCTGGGGGCTTCCTGCACAGATGGACCCGGAGAGAGGCTCACTGAATGAGGGGACCGTGTGACGCGTCCCCCGAGCCCCTCCAAGCCCCTGGATAGGTGCCACCTTGTCCCTGGCTTGTCTCAGCCTGTAGACGCCCACATTCAGGAGTCAGCCAGGGCCTGCGCACCCTGGTGAACGGACACAGGCACCGGGCCTCTGGCCTTCTCAGCAGGAGTAGCCAATAGAAGTTTGTGTCTTCGCCTTCCAGTGGCGGAGGTCCCAACAGAGGAGATTGCAACGTAGTTTTATTTTCTGAGGCATCATTTTGCAGCTCCTGTCCCAATGGTGATGAATCGGCTTAAAAATGACTATAAGCTGGAAGAGTAAATATCCACCTGTTTGCCAAGGGTGAGAGTTCTGGCAATTGCCAGCAGAACGCATGGTCTTATTTTTTAACTCCATATTCTTTTGTGTCACCTGCACTGAGATTGACGGGCCTCTGTGCACACACGTGGGGGAGGGGAGGAGGCCGAGAGGACCGAGCGGCCCTGAGGGCCCGGCAGCGGCCTCAGGGCACCCATAAAACTTGAGCAGTGATACGTGTGGACCCACATGTCACTAAATCACTTTCTAATTTACCAGTCATGGCCCCAGGGACCCACGAAAGCGAAAGCCTCAAGAACAACCGAACACGGTCTGCTGGGTTGAGAACGAAGCCTGTCATTCTCACAGGGTCCCTGCTGCCACCCACTCCTGCCTGTGCTGAATTACTCTCTGGCCTGCCCTACACTGGGGGAGAATTGTGGGCTTGCCAGTGAGTACACCCCTCCGCACAGGGTAGAAAGGACAGAGTGTCTCTTGATCCTAAACGTCAAACCATCCCTTGCTTCCCAGGTTGCTGCTCGTGGGGTGAATGATCGCTGGTCTCCTCGATCAGGGAAGGGGCAGACCGCATTTTATAGATGCTCAGGAGAGTTGTAAAAGGAAGAGGAGCCATGTTCAGAGCAAGAACCAGCTCCTCTACTTCAACCCAGACATCGCTGTCAGTGCAGCTGTTAAATGTGGCAAGTGTCAGACACACAGAAAGGGGCAAAAGCCTGCTGTGTCCCATCTCCCAGCACGCCACAGGCCGCCCGTGCAGGGTCTGCTTTGAAAGAGTCCTGCTGTGTATGGGAACCAACACGACAGATTTGTTTGTGATGATGGCATCGGGCCACTGATCTAGAGCTCGAGTTCCAGGTGAAGTCATGCCAAAGTGAGGTGGGGATGCTGGGCTGAAGTGGGGCGCATGCAGGCTCTCTGCTTCTTGAACTGCGGCGTGTTAGGATCTCCTGGTAATCAATGCTAATTACCTTCTCCATTGCTCCACGGGTTGCCGGTGCTCTCCTCCTCCACCGATGCGCTGTTTGGATGTGTAGTGGCTGTGAAGAAGGTTGGCAGCTTCTGAGAAAACATCAGCATGGAGACGCTTAAGTGGGGCTGCTTGTTGGTGTGGGGTGCAGGGAGCCGGGCTCTACTGAGTGTGCAGGGGGAGGGGGCGGGGCCGTCCCGCCCTTCCCCAATTCCCTGGCATCAGAGCCAGGTGGGGCATCTTCTGGCAAGTCTGCATCGTGGTGGTCTGAACAGGCCTGTGAGCTCTGTCTTCCACGTCTGTGTGGGGGGTGGGGTGGTGCTGGTGTTTGGGCTTAGGCTCTCGAGACCGCTGGCAGGCGCTCTACCATTCACTGAAGCCATACCCTCAGCCTCTCTCTTGTTTTGTTTTGTTTTGTTTTCTGGTGATCTCTGCAGCCAGAGATCTCTCACGGAGGCCAGTGGTAGCGGCAGATTCAAGCCCACTTGTAGCCAAGGATTCCTAAAGGTTCAAGGAGGCAGAAGTGTCTGGTGGTGGTGTGATGGTGAACACAGGGGCGAGTACTTGTGAGTGTGCAAGAGCTCCCACCCGGCTCAATGTTGCTCGTCACAAGAATTTATTGGGTGTGCTCCTCTGGAAGTAGACACAGCCCTACCTGTGCTCTGACAGGGAGTGGCTGCCTAGGAAAAGTTGGCCGGTTCGTAGAGCAGGGTTCATCAGGCCTGCATGTCATACCCAGCCCCTGCCTGTGTTTACGAATGAAGTTTTATTGGGACACAACCACGCCATCATTTCCTCCATGTTGTCCGTGGCCACTCTGTTGCTGAAACATCAGAATGGAGGGACTGCAGTAGTGATCATGTCCCAGAAACCTCAACTGCTGTGGCCTGGCCCTCCCTGGAACACAGCGCACACCACAGCTGCAGATCGTGGGACACACAGCCGAGCAGGGTGGGGAGGTAGAGGAGCACAGGAGGTCTCTGCAGCCCTTCCCTGTAAGGGGATCCGGCTCTACCACACCGGGCTGCTCTGGAGACTCCGTCGTGAGTGGGAGAAGAGAGGTGGGAAGGAGAAGGGACAGGAGGAGGAGGAAGGGAAAGGGCGTCAGAGGAACTGGGAGACAGTTCTGACTTTTATTTTCTAAATGTGGGCGTGACACAAAGTTTCTCCAGTAGACTTGTCAATCCTTCCCCAGTGGGCGATGAGCCCCTCCCCCCGCAGCCTGTCTCTGTGCATCTGGCCTGGCCTGCTGTGTAACAGATGCCCTTTGGGCTGAGAAGCCCAGGCCTGATCCTGACCAACCATCTCCCCGCGCCCACCTCCTGGCCTCACTGTCACCTACCAGGCTGGTAACCTCCTCCCCAGTACCCAGAACAGCTGGTAACCTCCTCCCCAGGGCCCAGAACAGCAAGGTACAGGGTAGGACCGGCTGCAGAGATGCCACATCCTGTACTGCCTCCCCCCGCCTTCCCCAGGGCGGACACCACTGACCCCTCCCACTGCCCTTTCCAGAAGGAGCTCTGCTCTCCCCTCCACCACCTACCTGAGCCCCAGGAGAAGCACACACGGGGCTGTGGGCCTGGGCTGGGGAAGAGGGCGTGCATGCGGCGAGCAGCTCTCGGGGTGAGGAAGTGCATGTGCCCTTCAGAGTTTCATTTGCAAGGTTCAAAATGCAAATCCACAATTAGCCCCATTAAGCCTCAGGACTCTAGGGTCCTAGGAGATGTGTTTATTTTTAATGCCATGAGGTGGAGTAGGAAATTAGAAAACCACATGGAAAGTAGCTGGAGGCCACCTGGAGGAGGTGGGGTGTGTGCACGCCTGGTGGGTGGGTGGACGGATTCCGTGAGTCAGTGCACTTGGTGCAGCCCCACGGCTGGGGCCCAGGGAGGTTGGACAGACGGAGCACGGGGCACAGCCTCCAGTGCTGACACGCAGCAGCAGCCCAGTCGGTGAGCAGGGGCTCTGTGGTGGTGGATCGGTGTCCAGGGGTGTGCAAGGAGGAGCAAGCTGGGAGCTGCTCAAGATTAGTGTGAGGTGACCTAATTAATTACCACCCCCAACACTGCCCCCTGCCCTGTGTCACCTCCACAAACCAGCCTGGGGGAAGGCTGGGGAAGAAGAAACGCCCGTCTCCACCCCCAGCTCCTCCTGACAGAGTCCCTTCCCTCCTTCCTGCTCCATGTTGGGTTCATCACACATTTCACTAAGAGAGAGAGAGAGAGACTCATTCTGAGGCGTTTGTTCAGCTGAGATACACTCGACAGCTGGGCCAGGGCCGGGAGAGAAAGCAGCAGGTGGCAGAGGAGCCCAGCTAGATGCCCCTTGGTTGGCATTCTAGTGGGGGAGAGAGGCCGGGTCCATCGCTAGCACACAAGACAGTTTCGGAGTGTGAGAGGAGCTGGGAGGGAAGCAGGTAGGGACCGTGGATGCAGGCAGATTCTGTAGCCGGGAAAGGTGGAGAAAGGCGGGGAGCATCTCCCTGAGCCTCCACGGGGCACCACCTGCTGCCCAGCGGTTTCAGCCCAGTGAAGACTGCCTTTGAGCCTCCACCCTCCAGAACTGTAAGATAGCAAAGGGCAGTGTTAACTGACTCGGCCTTCTCTTGAAATAGAGGCCTGGGGAAACTCCTGTCCAGGGCAGGCTGTCTGTACCTGGAGACTGGGACCCAGGCCCCGAAGACCTGGATGAACCGTTTTCACTCCTGCTTCGCTCAGCCAGGAGACAAGCCAGACCCTTTTCCCCTGCCCTAATCCAGGGGGAAATTTAGGACAAGGGCCGTTTAGATGTGTTATAAGATCGTTTGGGGTCTTACAAAATTATCAGTATAGACAGCCAGGCTGCAGGAGGCTGACAAGAAGCGCATGTGTCTGTTCCATCACGAGCCAAATGATTCTTAGCGTCTCACACAGCCCACGGGCCTGGCATTCCTCACCCCTGCAGCCCTCTGGAGCTGCAGGCTGGCTGTGGGTAGAGCAGAGCCAGCTGCACCCCGGGGGCCTGGGATGGCTCCTCCGGACCACCAGCTCCCTGAGCCCCACAGGCCTTTCAGTCCAGTCATATGCTGGGGCCCAGGACTCGCCCAGCGATCACGCCACTCTGGAGTCGTCGCTGCCACTGGAGTCGAGGCCCCACAGCCTTGTCCATCTCAAGAGCTGTTAGAGGAGGGGAAGACTTCATTTTCTAAGTGGACCCCCAAGTGCTGCCAGCTGCTGGCCATTCAGTTCTTGCTGCAGCCTGCCTCCGTGGGCAGAGCTTTGCAGAGATGCCAGGGTCCTCCAGGTTGATCGCTTCAGCTCCAGCCAGACATTCTTTGTTCTTTTCTTTCTTTCTTTCTTTTTTGGTCAATCATGGGGCTTGAACTCTGGGCACCACTCCCAGTTTTCTGGTGGTTTATTGGAGATAAGAGTCTCATGGGCTTTCCTGCCCAGGCTGGCTTTGAACCGTGATCCTCAGATCTCAGCCTTCTGAGTAGCTAGGGTGACAGGCGTGAGCCACCCGTGCCTAGCTCAGCCAGACGTTCTATGGGGCTAATTAAATTCCTCCCCATGGGGCCGACCTCAGGAACATGTCCATCTCCTTCTGTGTGAGAGTGGAGTTGCTGCAGTGGGCCTGTGACTTCTAACCCAGGTATTACAAGAGGCACAGGCTACACATGCACCCGAGTCCTGAGGCCCCAGAAATGCTCGCGTGCGAGCGCGCGCGCACACACACACACACACACACGATCGAAGGAACTCGAAGGTACCTTGGCCCCCCTTTCTCACCACCCAGAGAGTGTGTAAATGGAGGCACTTACCGGGCTTGCCCTGTCTGCTCGCTGTGGCAAATTAGTTCTATTCTCACTGATAAAGATGTAGCTTGCCGGTGAGGCTCGGGATGAACCTCAAGTGCACAGATGTTTATTTTACAGTTTTGTTTTTTTTTTTAATTCAGAGAGTGTATGCAATTTAATTAGCCATTTTATTTTACCAAAAAAAAAAAAAAAGAAAGAAAGAAAAGGAAAGGAGTGTGTTTGGCTCCTGACCGCCGCTGGTGACCAGGCACAGGCGTATTTGCACCTTCAAGGAGCTCAGCCCGGCTCTCCATCTTCACCCGAGTTCCTGTGGGAATGCCCACGTCACCCACTGCAGCTGTGCATGCAGACCTGAGCAGCACTCCAGCTCCCGGGAATTAAAGAGGCCCGGCTCTGTGCTCCGCCTTAGGCATGGGGGGGGGGGCAGCAGGGAGAAGGCAGGCATAGGATGCAAGCCGGCCTCACGCACTATGCAGGGGGCTCGGGGCTGTCAGCGGGGCTGCACTGCCTCACCTGGTGTGTCTCCCCACGGGCTGGAGGGGGCAGGTCAGACGCCCCAGCAGGAGGGAGTATATGCCGCTGATTGTTCGACCCCTGCATTGCCTCTGGCAAGCCACTGCCCATTCTCAAGTATGGGATTTGAGTCACACACAGGCGCGCACACACACACTCACTCGTGGGCAGCCATCGCTGTCCTCCAGAGCTTTAGGCTTCTCCACCTGCACAGCACAGATAAGGAAATGGGCTGCGGAGTGTGTGGGAATCTCAGCTAGGATGGCCTTGGTAGCATGTGACACAGCTGGATCCCAGCCATGTCTCTGCTCTGAAATGTTCCAATAAAGCCACTCCGCCAAAAAGCACCAGCTGCTCGCGTGAACACTAGGCAAATGGTGGGTACCGGCCACTTCCAGTCTTGTCTCGTGACCTTGAAGGAAGTCTCCTGGCCCTTGGGTTTCCTTGCTAAGCCAGTGAGCCTCTGAAATTCACTGGCAAAATTATTTCTATTTGGGTCTGGTTCAGATGCAGGCCTATAGGAAATAATATGTAGTTTTTGTGTGTGTGTGTGTGTGTGTGTGTATTACAAAGTGTACATTGTTTTTGCATCTTGTTTCCTCTGTAGTGTTGGATTTCTGTGAATTGGTTTTGTTCATTGTTTGGGCTAGAGCCTTGTACATGACAGACAAAAGGTCTACCACAAAGCCATGCCTCAGGCCTTCATTTTCAGTCTTCAGAGTCAGAGGAAATTTTATCTTTATTATTTGGTCAAATATAACTGAATGTAATTTTATTGAGGATCTACTATGAGATACTCTAGATTCCGGAGGAGCAGTAGCACGATGGTGGTAGTGATGATGGTGAGGGTAATGGTGAAGGTGATGACGGTGGCAATGGTGGCAGTAAGTCAGAGAGCAAGGTGACAGTAGTGGTGGAGATGTCAGTGGAGCAGTCCTGCGCCTCTCCTGGCTCTGACTCCATGGACGCTCACCACAGCCTTACTGAAGTTCTTCCTTCCACAGATAGGGCCCCTGGGACACAGGGTGTTGGAGGGGCACCAGGAGGGTCCCATCCAGAGAGCAGCAGAGCAGGAATCTGAGCCCCCGACACCTGGGGGTCACGGGGGGTCACAGGGTACACTCCTGACTGCATCCTGCCTGCCCTTGGAATTCACGCAGGCTCATGCGGAGACATTGGACACACTCAGCGAGTGAGTGATCATTTGAAACCCAACCTGCTGAGGCCATTAACCACATCGTTCATTCATCTGACATAGGAAGGACCCACAAGTGCCAAGCCTGGGGATGGGAGTGGACCAGCAGTGGGCCTTTGTGACGCTTTAGTAGAGGAAGAAAAAGTGGCTTCCTCGGGTCTTGTGTGATCCAGGCTCAATTGGGGTGGGGGGGAGTGGGGGGAGAGGTGCAGGAGGCAGGCGGGACCTCAGCAGAACCTGGGCACACAGCCACCAGTTATGGGGTGGCGGTTGGCTGAGATCCAGAGAGTCTGTGATAGGGGCGGGGGGTGGCGGTTGGCTGAGATCAGAGGCCTGGGGAGTCGGGAGGCGGTAGCAGGGTGGAAGACAAGGATATTCCTGCTGGAACTTTCCTGAGGGCTGCTGGCAGGGAGGAGGAAGATGAGGGAGGCTGGTGGCTTGAAGGAGTAGCCACGGAAGAACTGAGTGGGACGCGGCCCGTGAGCGGGGGGGGGGGGTCTCCTGCCCCCACATCTCTGCCTTCTTTGTGCCCGGAGGCCTGAGGTGCCTCAGTGGCCGAGGAGACCTAGTGGCTACAGAGCTGGACTGAATTTCAACTTGGTTCACAAACTGCTTTGGCCAAGATGCCATAGAGTCTGAGCCCCAGGAATCCACACGCGGCCTTTCTGTGCGTCTCCAAAGAGGCTGCTCATCAGGAGGGATGTCCTGGCTCCCGAGGAGGGCTCCGGGCAGAGGTGAGGGTGAAGATGAAGTCAGAGCCAGCGGGGGCACGATTCCATGTCGGTTCCACCTTTATCCCCACTCTGGCTCAAGGCTGCGGCCTGCAGCTAGGGTGCCAATGGGTGTCTGGGTGAAAGGCCCAGCCGTGGGCTGACCTAAGGCAGACTTCATTCCTTAGAGCCTTCTTCTAAGGGAAAATTACACAACAGAAGCAGCCACTTGGATGATCATTTATTGTTTTAAGTGAAGCTTTAATTGCACGCAGCACACGAGGCTGACCGCTGCCTCCTGCTTCACTCCGGCCTCACGCTAAGTCCACACCGCCCACCTTCCCCTCCCATCCCGTCCGCTGCCAGAGCTTTCTGCAGCGTGTCTGCTCTTTCCTGGGGGTTGGAGAGGTACACAGACTCGTTTTCCATGGCACGTGAGACACACCCCATTGCCCTGGTGCAGACAGGGAGAAGTCGGGCAGGCAAGCGGGCGTGCCCGGCCTCCACGCAGGCCGCCTTGGGTCACCGCCAACTGCAGTGAGCGAGCCCACGTGGAGAGCGGGGCAGAATGGATTTAGAAACGAGGCAAACTGGAGATTTTTAAGCCGGTCTCCAAAGTTGTTGGGCCGAACTGATATTAAAGGATGCCAGGGCAGTTGGGGGGACCCTGTGTGCCCCTAGCAGGCTGGGCCAGGCCAGGCAGCAAGCAGCCCCGGACCTGCTTCAGAGAAGCCTACTGAGTGAGCCGGAGGACCGGGAGGAAGGCCGGGCTTCCTCTGTTCTCTCTGTCTCAGAGCAGCGAGGAGCAGCTCTGGACTCTTTGCAGGGAGAGGGCAAGTACAAAGATCCCAAATTCTCTGGGGAGCGGCCAGTGGTGCATTATAAGGCCAAGCATCACGGGCTCCACAGCGAAAGTTGAATTGTCCATCGGAGCTGCCGTGCCCTGGGCCTCGGGGCTCCCCTCCACAGGGGCCTCCTCCCCCAGCCCACCCACCTCCACGCCCACACAAGCCTGCCCTTCTCTCCCCCAGCTCCTAGTACCTGTGTCTTTTATTCACCTCTCCCCAAGAACCCACATCCATAGTGGCTTTTCAATAATTTGGCCTCCTTTCTGCTCTTGTCTTCCCCTAGAAAAGACAAGAAAACCTTGCACCTTATAAATTTTAACAGCCTTTGCAACTAATGTGTTCCCTGTCTGGATTGCTTTATCTGCCGTACTTTGATTGTAAGCCTGGGGGCTGAGACCTCGTCCTGTTTCATCCTTTGTGCGACTCTGAGCACACTGTTGGCAGTGAGCTTGGAAAAAAAAACCCACAAGGAGATAAATACATGCAAACATCTATAATTGTTTTATTTAGAGCCGCTTGACAATAGATCAGACGTGTCTGTAGTCTACATCAGAGGCAGAAACGTGATTTTGTGCCTCGTCTTAATCTGTTCCTTGGGTATTAGTAATTTGTCAAACATGACTTATTTGCTCCAAATTTTCTTCACAACTTTAAATGTGTGCATAACATAAAGGAAAACTTTAATCTCTGATTTCTGATGAAGTTTTGCCAAGCAGGCTTCTCAGACGTAGCTGTGCTTCGTGATGACTTTCAAGTAAGACGCCAAGCATTTCTCTTAAGACCAGAACACACGAAACTTCCTTCTGCATCAGTTAAGTGCTGGTAAACCAAAGGCTCAACTTGGATTTATGCCTTGTACAGACTCGTGAAGAGTAATCATTCCTCATTCTTTTGGGGGCTTTAAATTGTTTAGAAAGGGTAGTAACCGATCTGGCCTTATCTTATCCAGTTAACTGTTTCTACGATGTAAAGTTTCAGGTGTTTTCATCTGGAAAAATTTCTCCTGGGGATGGAATATACTGTGGCTCCTGTAATTCAACCCGTGATGCACAGAGCAGAGGTCTCTCACACACACACACGCACACACACACACACACACACACACACACACCGAGCCACCCAAACCTATATCATCGCTGCACACCATCTTCCAAGAAGCACACTGGATGCCGAGAATGTAGGGATGAAGTGTCCAACCTGGGGGAGCGCCAGGCCACAAGGAGACAAATAGAGAGCCATGAGCCAGTGCGGCCGCCAGTGGAGTTTTACTCCAGTACATAAATGCACAGAGGACTCGGGCCGTACCAGACACCATGGAGATAGGGCCGCCCGGCACAGCCAAGCCACGCTGCAGGAGGGGGAGCTGCCCGGCGGCTCCCAGCCCCCTCCGCGGTCAGCAGCGTCCAGCCCCCTCCGCGGTCAGCAGCGTCCAGCCCCCTCCGCGGTCAGCAGCGTCCAGCCCCCTCCGCGGTCAGCAGCGTCCAGTGCCCTTCCTTGACACTGGTCCTCCTAGCACCTTTACCCTCTGAAAACTACGGAAGCTCCAAGGAGCACGTGCACATGGGAGCTGAATCCAAACTACGGAAGCTCCAAGGAGCACGTGCACATGGGAGCTGAATCCAAACTATGGAAGCTCCAAGGAGCACGTGCACATGGGAGCTGAATCCAGGGGCACGTAACTATAGGCATTTGAAAAACAGTGCTTGATTCATTTTTAAAGTAACAGTAAAGGGGCCGTCACCCAGTACAGTTTGCAAACCGCAGCCGGCTGAGTGCTTCTGAATGGTCAGACACATTGGGACCCGGCTCAGTGCCCACCAAGGGCTCTGTGGCTTGGTGTGAGGTAGCCCTGTTTGGGGAGCTGGGGGACCTGGGGGAGGTGGAGCATCTTCATCTCCCTCCCACAATATTCTCCTCCATATCACAGCCGGCTCTGACAACTGGTCATTTCTTAAAGGTTAGTCTCAAAGCGGCTGCTGGAGCCGTTTTAAACCCGTTGGCCTTCCCTGCTCTCCAAGTGGTCTTTAACCCAGGCATGATCTTACCTGGTGTGGATTTTCCCTTTGAAACTGTTGGTTTCCTGATGACGGCCTTCTCCCCTCACACCATCATTTATACGTGGTGCCAATGACACACATCTTCCCTCACCATCACTTAAACATCATGTTGGTTGACATCAGGCACCAGCCTCATCTGAGAAGTCCCTAATTACTGGGGACCACAAAGCTCACCATCCCACAGGGCTGCAAACTTCCTCCACGTGAAGCAGAGTGATCTTCCTCCACGTGAAGCAGAGGATCAAGGCTTCTACACATTTTAGGGCAGGACAGGTGTTGGTAACAAGGCACAGGGGGCAAAGGAACAGTGTCTACAATGTGTGCCCATGGCTATAGCCACAGGGCCTTTGCAGGTGTGGGTGGGTGGAAGGCCTTGAGGAGGGTTCTGGGCTACCTGAGCAGAACCAGTGAAATCAGAGTCCTGTGAAGAGGGAAGCAGAGAAGGAGACGGCAATGCTAGCAGAGGCCGGAGACTAGGAACTCGATGACCTCTGAAGGAAATGGACTGTCCCAAGGCCTTCCAGAGCAGTCTGGCAGTGTCTAGCCTCCTCCTCTGGAACTGTATAAGGACGCGTGTTGTAGTGCCGGCCCCCCCAGCTCTGGGGCTGCGTTGTTGGACGCAGCAGGACCTCCGCTGTGCTGCCCAGCGCCCGTCGTGCAGAGCCCCCCCGCGCGTCCCGCGGGCAGTGCAGCCCCACCCCACGGCTCCCCAAAGACAGTGCTGCCCACATCGCACCTCAGGTACCTCAGCCACGCCTGTGTGGTCTGAGAAGCCCACGGAGGCCGTGCTGAGGATCTGCTGCCCGTGGGCACGCGGGGTGCCCCCTTCGTGTCCCTCACAGCAAGGAGAAGGGCCACACAGGAGCCACCATCTTCTGTGCTTGTTCATGTTATAAGAAAATGTTGTGATCAACTCTGAGTGTTCAGAGAGTGCTGGGGGAGGGGTGTGGAGGGGCAGACTAAGATTCCAGCCCCGTTGCCGTCCTCCTGCAGACAGACTTCACGTTCTGGGTGCAGTGGTGGGATCTACCTCATGGACGTATTTGGGGGTGCCTTGGTGGGATCTCCTTCATGGACTGCATTTTGGGGTGCACTGGTGTCTCCTTCATGAACTGCGTTTTGGGGGTGCCTGGGTGGGAAGAGTGAGCTAGGCCACTCATGTGAGGAGCAGCAGCTGGGTGCCCAGGCTGCTCCCAGGGTCACCTCTGCCTCAGAAAAGTCTGACTTTGAGGCTCCTGGCAGGGGGACTACCTCACTTGTTGGCGGTGGAATGCCTGAGTCTGCAGGGGTGTCCTAGTCCAGAGCCAACATGTGCCCGGGGTAGAGCACGGGGCCGGGCTGAGCAGAGGGTCCCGGGTGAGGGAAGGCCCGGCGTGTCAGGTGAAGTGAGTTTCCACTCAGCTCTGAAGACATCGACTCTCCCCTGACCACTTCCCACCAAAAACTTGACCCGTGGGAGCTGCTTCCAAAAGTATCTCACTTGGGGACAGTGGCATTCTGCGGTGTGTGCCCGGCACAGTGCCCGCTTGAAGGTCTCAGGAAGATGCACCCAAGGTGGGCAGGAGTCTGGGCCACTGAACAGCCCTGAAACCTGGCCCTTCCTCACCGTGGTCTTAGAATCACATTCGCATTTATCAGCACCGTACACTGCCCCCAGCAGGTACCAGAGAAGTGCGCCTCTGTGGGGAGGGCTGCAGCGACTGGGCTACGTGGACAGGGCCTGAGCCCTGCCCTCTTAGCAGGGACACAGCGCGGCCAGCCAGGCAGGCAGCATGGGCCAGGAACGCAGCGCCGGCCTGGCGGCCCCCCGGGTGCTTCAGCAGTGGCTCCTGATTTCTCCCCCAAGACAACAGAGCCCTGTGTGTGTGCAAGCTTGTCCTACTAGAGGGTACACGGGTGCAGAAGCTTCTAGAGCCATCTGTGCCTGGTGCTGTCTAGTCTGTGAGGCAGCAGCCTCCCTCTTCTTGGCAGCTCTGACTCTCCCCGCCCCGGCCCTGCTCCCTCTCTGCTAACAACGCTGCTTCCCCTCACAGAGCAGCACACGGACGCACCCACGGAGCCGTGCTTTCCTGAGTCTTGAAAGCGGGGAGTCCCAGCCCCAAGATGGACCAGCCTCCCAAGGAGGTGTGCGGCTCCTGAGCTGCCTGACACGCACCCCGCTAATGACTGGGAGCGTGAGCATGGCTTCCCATCATTCCGGAGGCTTTCTGTGTGAACACACCGTGTGACTTACCCGGGGGGTTTCTCAGAACAGCCAGCTGAGGTGTCCCGGGAAGTATGAAGCTGGCGTGTATGTGAGGGAAAGGCCAGGTGCTGGGGAAGGGCTGGGCTTGTGTGCCGGGGCAGGTGGGAGGTGCCCTCGGCATAAAGCCAGAGTCATGCATTCGGTCTATGGAGGGAGAGTGCTGGCTTCAGCGAATAGTCCCCAGATTCTGTGTTGCAAACACAGACAGACCGCTCCCTAGAGCCAGGCCTCCCCGCCTGGCTCATGAAATGCACGTGCATGCCCTGACCAAGATGCCAACACACGTCCTGAGCGAAGGGCTTGCCCTGGTGGCAGGCCTAGCCGGCCCCCTGACCTCCACATCACTGCCTGCCCAGGGGGGTGTGGGAGGGCTTCCTGGAGGAAGGGACATAAGCAGGATGGGGAGCCTGCCTGGGATCCCTCGGCTTGGGGGTGAGGGCTGGGGGAGGAGCCGTCCCAGGCCCTCCTGGGATTAAGTGAGAAAAGGCCAAGAAGCAGCAAGCGTGAGCGCGTGTGCGAGGTACACGGGACCCTATGTCTTCATGCGGGTCGCAACACACACACTTGCATGCAAGCAAGCACGCCCATTTTCACACAACTGTGGAGCCTTCTCCCTCTAAACCTAGGTTGGGGCTCCAGCACCCTCCAGCTGGGAGCCGTACCCCACATGCTAGCAGAACCTGAGCCATTACAGTGGCCGCACAATCAGCCTAGCGCAATGTTGTCATTTCTTTCTCCCAAACTCACCTTTGTGTCCAAAGCCAATATCTTGAAGCCCCGGAGGAAGGATCTGAAGCAGTCACTGTCTGAAGAATGAAGGCCCTGAGGCCTTTGTAAAGAGCGAGATGTAAACTTAATTATCCGGCC
>NW_012267345.1:604627-625310 GCF_000151885.1 Dipodomys ordii
CGCCGTGCCGCACCCTCCTTCGCTCCTAATGAGCCTTTCCAGGTGTGGACACTCATCTCCCTGGAGTTATCCAGACTATGATGCAGCTTAAACAATTGCCTTGCAGCACAGAACCCAAAATGGAAAAGCAGTTAGTAGTTGAAGAAACGTGTCTCTGGCATAATTCCAGGCAGGTCAGCTGAAAGGAAGAGAGCTTTGGGGGGGTGGAGGGAGGGGAGAAGCAGCCTGGGTCTCAGAGGCGTCCCCTGGGTTGGAAGGAAGCACCGGAAGGGAAGAGGAGGGGAGGGGAGGGAAAGGGCACCCTGGCTGCTGGGAGGGTGTCTCGTTCCATGCCGGTTCTTACTGAAGCACCCCTCCATGTGAGTTTGAGAGCAGACATGCTCATCCCCCAAACACAGACACATCTGTGGGTTTGGTCAGGACTCTCCCCTGGCATGCACAGGCCGCGGCCCATCAACCCCGCCGTTTGTGTTAATGGTCTGATTGTGAAGCTCCAGATGGCATTGCTGTCGGTGGCACTCTGAGGGAGTGAGCCTGCTCTAAGAGAGGGAAATGGACTCTGGCAAGAGAAGGCCTAGCCCTGAAAGGCGAATCCCTCCTGCTTTGACCCAGTCACAGCGAACTGGGGCTGGCTCGGGATTGTGGGGCCCCAGTGAGTTGTTTGGTTTGGTTTTGTGCTGGCACTGGGGCTTGAACCCAGGACCCTGGGATCACACCAGGCTTTTTCATTTAAACCTAGTGCTGTACCACCTGAACCACAGCTCCACTCCTCCATTTTTAGTGATTAATTAAAGATAAGGGACTCGTGAATTTCTCTGCTCAGGCTTTTGAACTTCAGTCCTCAGATCTCAGCCTCCTGAGTAGCTGGGATTACAGGAGGACCCACCAATGTACTCAGTCCCCCGGTGAGTTTTTGTAGTACGGTACTTAGTACTAGGAATTTTGGTGTCAGTGGCACCAAAGTAGAGGCTCTCTGGGGACTGGTTCCACGTCTCCTTAAAGTAATTCCACACACCTGGGGAGACGGTTCTCTTCAGCCAGGCGTGGTCTTGAGTTACTGTTGCCAGAAGTAATGGCTCTTGTACATGGATGGGTGATGAGTCCTGCCACCCGTGCAGGACAAAAAGCCATCCAGGTACTCCAGCCACAAAGGCCCCTGGGAGGACTCAGAGCCCACTGCCCACACACAGCCGGTGGTATCATTCTCTCCGTGGCTGGCTCTTTTTCTCTCCCTCCATACCTTTTTAATCAGTCTCTGTCTCTTTCTGTGGCTCTATCTCTTCCTCTCTCTGTCTTTGTGCCTGTCGCTGTCTCTCCCTCTTTCCCACCTTCTCTCTGTCTTCCCTACCTCTCTCATCCTTCTTTTCCTCTGCCACTCTTCCGTCTCCTGGGACAGAAAGCACAATGCCCTTAGGCACTGTCAGCTGACAGGTTCTGCACTCGTGATGGAGGCTTGCACAGAATATTGACTGCAGTGTCCTGTGCCCAGGAGGAGCCGTTGTTCCCAGCCATGATCAATGCTGCGGAGAAACTAAGGATGGTGGGTGCTGAACAGGTGGAGAGACACGGAGGGCGAAGTGTGATTGGTCCCTGGGTGTGAAGGGCCTGGGCAGGTAGGATGGGGCAGTGTTTGGAGGTGTGGCCTCCAGATTAGCTGCAGGACGCCTGCTGACGTGCCGTGGGAGGCCGTAGCATCCAGAAATGGTTTTCTTCACTGGCCTGCAGGAAAATGGGCGAAAGGATCTGATGAGCAGCCGGAGGCAGGACAGCGGAGGGCAGACCCCCCGGCCTGTCCCTGGTGGGCCACGGTGAGCTGTCCATTTCCTGGTCGGTTAACCTTTACAACCTTAGTTTATCACCATCACCTTCCGTCTGCCTCTGCCGCATGGACCTGAAGCCCAGATGCCAAGCTGAATATACAAATGAGGCAGAAAACAAACACATCCCAGCGTGTGGGGCCACGCAGATGCCCAGCGTATGCATGGATCAAGGCAGAATTTCCCCCAGCCCGAACGAGCGAGCTGAGACATTTCCCGTCTTAATGTTTGTTTGCATTTTCCTTTCATAGAAGTACTAAGTAATACCAGGTCCTTCCGGAATGTTAAGAGGTTCTCATAAAGCCTCAAAGCTTTTCCTCTATTCCACTTAGGACAAGAGAGTGCAGTTTTGAAACATATCCAGTGTCTCACACCTGTTCTTTATGATTTTCTTTTTAAAAAATCTTTTTTTTCTTGTTGTTTTTAATGGACTATGTAATTTTTTTGCTTTTTTTTTGTTTTTTATGTTTTTTATTGTAAAAATAGTATACAGAGAGGTCACATTACATGAGTAAGGTAATGAGTACATTTCCTATTGAGCATTGTTACCCCTCCTTTGTTTTTCCCCTACCATCCCTTCCCTCCCCACCTTCCCAACTCTCCCCTCTCCCCCAAGTTGTAAAGTTCTTTTTTTTTCCGGAAGGCATTTTTGTTGTTGTTGTTGTTTTGTTCTGTTTTAATTGTGAAAATACCGTACAGAAGGGTTACAATTACATGGGCAAGGTAATGAGTACATTTCTTATCAAGCATTGTTGCCTCCTCCTTTGTTTCCCCTTACCATCCCTTCCCATCTCCCCGCCTCTCCCCTCCTCCCATGCCAAAGTTGTAAAGTTTGTTTTTCGACATGAAGTCTTGTAATTTTGTCTTTTCTTTTTTTGGCACTGGGAATCGAACCCAGGATGTTGCACTTGCTAGGCAAGCACTTTGCCACTGAGCTACATCCCAGCCCTCGACATAAAGTCTTGTACATCTCATTATTGCAATGTGTATCCTTAGTTCAGCATTTTGTTACTTCCCTTCCCCTCTCCAAATTAGAAAAATGTATATACAAGATGCAGGGCACCACATCAAATACAGTGAAAACAGGAGTTATACCATGGGGGAAGAACATACAAGAGAAACAAAGAAATCACACAGTACATTTTAGATACATTAAAAACAATAGCAAAAAAGAAAAAACAAGTTGTGCCCCTATCTTGGGGTTCATTTCACTTACCATCATCTTATCTGGTCATATGTACATAGCTTTTGACCTTTTCTACTTGTCCTCAGCTTATACTAGTTATTGCAAATAAGGGAAACCCAGTCATAAAACCTAGCATGTCCATACAAAAATGAAGAAGACAACAGGCCAGAAAATAGGTGATAGGGTAATAGGGTGAGGAAGAAACTCGTGTGGCATTTTTGAGGAGCTTTTCCCAAACGAGACTCGTGGGAGCATCTGGGAAGGTCTGCAGTGAAGATCAATCAGCGTGGCAGAACGCAGGCACGGCGCTGGCCCCGCCTGGGGTCAGGCATCTGCTGGAGACTGATGCCCGGGAGAAAGTCCTCGCCACGCTTCTATCTAGGCCTTGCAATGGCCTCCAAGAGGAGATTGCTTTTTAGGTGTATTTATTGTTATTGTAAGGTGATGTGCAGAGGGGTTACAGTTGAGAGAGAGAGAGAGAAAGAGAGAGAGGGAGAGCGCATTTCCTTTTGGACCATGGCACCCCCCCTCACTCTCGCAGTTTTTCCCTCCCACCCCCACCCACACGTTGTGTAGTTCATTTTCTACATAGTATCTGGTTAGTATCAGCTGCATGTGTTCACTCTTTATCCCAACATTTCTGTGTCTCCCTTTCTCCAGATAAATGAACAAAAAAGACAAAGGAAAAGAAAGCAAAAACAGTACCACAGAAAAGAAATTCTTGTTTGCATTTCCTGGAGTTCATTTAGATAAACATTACTTCATGTGATCAGACGCACATAGTTATTGTGCCCTGTTGTGCCTATCCTCTCTTAAGAATATCCTCCTGCGGTCTCACTGTGTGCGAATGCCTGGAGACCTGGATAATTTATCACGACCCCATGTATTTTTATTAGGAACAGGAAATGGTTGTCTTTGTCAGACCAAGTGGAGAGATAGGCCAAAGGCTTTTGGTGTGTGGCCGATCTCAAGAAGGGAGCCTGCCTGGCCGAGCCTGGTGTATGAGGCAGCTGGGGTTCCTGCCCTCTCTGCCTCTGCATGTTCCATGCTCACCAGCTTGCTGGGCCTGTCCCCTCTTTTCCCTCCCCTCCTAGCACGCTGTGCTACTGAACAAGGGAAGAGTGAAGCCACACCCACTGTGAGGATCTAGTCCAGACGTGTACAGCTTCTTCTCCCTCTGGAGGAACTGTCCCACCAGGATGAACAGGTTGGGATGCCCAGCATGCCTTCCTCAGCCAAGTGCAAACTTATTTCCAAGCCACACAGGCTGGCAGGGGCATCTTGCTAGAAAAGGTTGATAGGGAGTTTGCCAAATGGTTCCAATGGTGCGGAAGTCATAGCTGTCACCTGAGAACAGAAGGGAAGAGTCTGTGGGCGTGTGGCCAACATGCGCATCATCTGCTCACCCACAAAGAGCTGCCGTCACCCCAGTCCACATCCACTACCCCAGCAATGTCCACCCCAGTTCCTGTGCACCAGCCCTCACCCTGCAGCTGGGAATCCAACTTTCAGGACCCTGGACAGAGCATCCTCAGGCGGCTCCAGGCTGCCTCTGTTCAGTGGTGATGCAGGAGGGGTGCCGACCTCTTTGGTGTGTTTGGAACTTCAGCCTCAACCTGGGCCCCCTCTGCTGTTGGTCCACTATCATCTGTTTGGCTGTTGGAATGTTCCGGGCAACCAAGTGTATGACTGACTATAACCATGTGGCCTCCCGTTCTGTTCAGGGGGTTCTGTACCCATCCTGCACTGGTTCAACTGCCTGCCCTGCGTCAGTGCTCGGTGGCTGGGTGTCTGTGTTTGGCAAGACACAGGCTTCCCCAACAAGGATCTCTGGAGGCCTTTGCCAACAAAGCTGTTCCACAGTCAGCCAGCTAGGGGCTGCACATGCCTTCCTGGGCAGTAGAGCAGATGTCCGTGCGCCCGGCACGGCACCAGGCCTGACCGTGGGGGCTTTGGAGGCTGAACAACATTCATTCTGTGGTGCTCACTCAGTAGCACCTGCCAGATGCTTTGTGTCGCAGCCAAGCAGTGCGGCCACACATCTCAGGGGGCTTCACGGGCAGCCCCAGACACCCAGCTCCATGTCCCGCTCCTCGGTCTTTTGCTGTTCTGCTTGGGAACTGCCTGCGCCTCCGATGCCATGTGTTCTGGATATGCAAAGAGCACCAATCAGCAGGCTGGGGTTCTTTGTTCTACCCTGATGGGAAGTGTGAATAGGCAAGTGGAGCAGAGAGCCACAAGAGGGTGGCACCTTTCTTGTGTTAGAGCTCTCAGACTGGACTGGAGTCAGCGCCCCTAGTCCTACGAGAACAAGTGCTACTGCTCTCCAGCCTGGCTTGTCTTACAGCTCCTGAGCCGAGAGGGCCAGGCCCCCCAGCCTTCGGGCTAGCAGTACTCTGGAGCTCTTAGAGAGACAAGGTCCCTCTGTTCCATTTCCTGGCGCTTTTTAGCCTCTTCTTGCAGCCTCAGCTTCCTGCACCTCTCACCTTCCCTCGACTTCTGTCATCCTTCATCGTCTCTGCCACTTCTGCCCCCTGACTGTTTTGCCCTGGCCATCCATCCTATGGAGCTCTTCAGCTACCTGACACTCCCCAGGCCATGGTGCCCGCCACCCCAGCTGCCTCCGGTGCCCACCGCCCCCACCCCTGCCCCTGCCTGGGTGGCGCCCACCGCCCCAGCCACCTCCAGTGCCCACCACCCCCACGCCTTCTCCTGCCAGGGTGATGCCCACCACCCCAGCCACCTCCAGTGCCCACCGCCCCCACCCTTGCCCCTGCCTGGGTGGCGCCCGCCGCCCCCACCCCTGCCCCTGCCCAGTGACATCCTCTTCCGCCTCCTCTGCCCCTGCCCAGTGGCATCCTCTTCCGCCCCTTGGTTCTTCCCCCTTCCTTTGTGTTACCAGCTCAGCCCACTCTACTAATGATGGTCTAAGGCAGGCAGGAGGCTACGTGTGGCGGGTCACATCTGCAATCCCAGTGATACAGGAGGTCGCATAGGAGGGCTGTGGTCCAAGGTCACCAAGGCCATCTCTAAAAACAAACCAAAGCAAAAAGACCTGGGTGTGGCTCAAATGATGACGCAATGCTGAGGCCCTAGGTGTAAGCCCTGGTGCCAGAAAGATCATAGGAGAAAAAAATTTTATTGGGCCTAATGTTGAAACACCAGGGATGGCTCAAAAAGTGAGCTGTAGAGTCGTCTGTTTATATAGACAGAAGGGGGTGTGGCCAGGGTGTCTGCCACCAATCACATCAATCTCTCATTCCCTATGCAAATCAAGTGGCTTGCGTCTAAACCAACCACAGGCCTTCTGCTGGACCACTGTTCATGCCCCCCTCTGGCATTTTTTGACCCTAGAAATGGCTATAGGGTCATCCAGAGCCTGCTGAAACTTAGGATGGCCAACACCCAGCCCAGCCAGTGGAGAATGCATTGTGGAGCTGAGCGGGGCTTCCGCAAGCTTCATGGCCACAGTGTAGCTTCCCCAAGGAGTCCATGGCGTGTTCAGTGTCTGTGGGCTGGTGTGGTACAGTCCTGCTGGCTCCTCGAGGCGGCCAGGGTACTGGGAAGGGTCTAAACGCACCAACAAAGATGTCAAATCACCCTGAGTCCCCCACACCTTGTTTACTTAGAAAAGTAAGCATCAGCAGGGCTGCTTACAGTAAAGGCTCATTGTCACCATTAGCAGTGTCTTAACAGCATTCAACGCTGTTCCAGTCGTGCTTCGCGGCTGCCCCAGTGCTCCAGGGAGACGTGGGTCCCTCTAATATGGCTTACAAATGAGGCTTACAAATGAGGTTTAGTCAAACCACTAAGAGAGGGTGTGCATCCTGTCTTTCTTTCTGTCATCTTTTCAAAGGCAAACACAGGTGAATATGCTCCTCACGCTGGATATACTGTCCGGCTGGAGGGAACCACCCACGGGAAGCTCCTGGTCCTCCCTGCTTTCAGGCCTCTCTGGACTCTTCCTCCACAGCTGGTCTTGGCCCGTTGCTTTGCCATTGCTTTGCCTTAGCCTCTTAGCATGCATGCAGACCTCAGTTCAGCGACAGAGGTTGGGGGTGGCTCCGCCACCTTTCTGTTCTGTTGCTTGTTTGTTTGTTTTCATGTAGAGCTAAAACAGATGCCATGCTTGCCATCTGTGACTCATGCCTGTAATCCTAGCTCTGGAGGAGACTGAGACTCTAGGAGCTCAGATCGAAGCCAGCCTGCGCAGTAAAGTCCGCCAGACTCTATCTCCAGCTAGCCTGCCCAGCGTTGGCCCTCCCTCCTCTCTTTATCTCTTCTCCTCCACGGGCTTCCTTGACAGAGCAAGATGGTTTTTACTTTCTTTCCTTCTCTGCCTGTCTCTCCCAGTCACTTTCAAGCTCCCAGTCTCCTTAACGGACCCTTGTCTTCACACAAAAGTGTTTCAGAGAGCACACACATCTTGGAGGTTATGTAAAACTAGGTGCAGCTTAGGAAAAGAGCCCAGCCCTCTGGGCACTGTCTCCAGCTCATCTGGGAGGCAGCGTGGACATGACAGAGCACTCATTGCGGAGCTCTCCCGCAGCCTGTGTGCATGTGCCAAGCAACGGGAGAAACCTCGAACACCAGCTAGCAATAGTCTCGCCTGTTAACATTTCTCAGGGAAGCACGCTTGCTTCTGGGTCATGGATGCCGGCCTTTCATTGCATCTAGCTAGTCACAGTCATTTACAAACTGTCCGTCTCTGTGTGGAATCCAAGATGCGCTGCTAAGAAAATCTGGAAGGCAGTCTTCATGGGGTGGGGGCCACTGGGCTGGGCATCTGAGCCACCAGGGAAAGGGTTAATCCTGAGATAATAGAGACTTGTTTGGGGGGGGGGATAGCTGTAGCTGCATCTGCCTCTGGGACCATTGGTGTGGGGTGTGCTATGTGTGGCTCTGCAGCCCTTTTGTGCTTTGTGTCCTTGTCATCATTACCTTTCAAGCCCAAATTGGGAGCCTGCAGGAGAGCCGGTCCCCCATGATGGGAGCGGCGCTTGGCATGCAGCTTAAAGGTTTGCATGTTCTTGTGCCCAGTGATGGCTAAAACTGTCAACCTCTGAGATAGCCATCCAGCCTGCAGAGGCAGGACAGGGGTGAGAGGGAGAGGTAGGCCCAGCCAAAGGGGATGGGCTCTATTACAAACGCGTGGCATCTTTGTCCTCAGTGCCTGGCACAGGGCCGCTAAAAGCGTTGGGATTTCCCGAGCTCCCCCTTCCCACCACACCTGAGTTCATGCAATGCAAGTGTCTCAGATGGGGCGTCCGGACAGCCTCCGTGTGGGACCGACAGCTAGAAGGACCAAAGAACCAGAGGATGGAACCTCCTTCCCGAGGGCAAAGGAGAGGCTGGAGCCTGAGCTCTGTGCGGCGGCAGGCATGGAGGCGTGGCCCTTCCCTTGGTGAATACACGGGGTCCCGGGGAGACCTCCCTCCCCGAGCTGGTCTGAGAGCCCAGCGCCTCTCTGCTGCTCCTCTCTGTTCCTGGATGAGTCCTTCCGCATGAGTCAGCAAGCACGAGGAAACTGTTTGCCCAGGTTCTGTCAGCCGTTCTTACAAATGCTGCAAGCTAGAAGGGACCCATAGGAGCCCTTGTTTCACAGCCATTCTGTCAGGAGTGCAGGGCTCAGGACTTGGGCTGGTGTGCAGCACGGTCTCGTGGCACTGAGCCCACTCAGAGTCATGAGGTTCGAACGGAACAGAATTGTTGCACTTCTGCTTTGGGTGTTGGAGCATTTGTTAGTGTCAGGAGGAAAAATCACTGCAAAGGACTCTAGCCACGCATAATGGGAAAACAACTCTTATTTTTGAAATTTGTTCCCAAAGACTTCCTAGAAATGGGGTGTAGGGTTGCTCTGCGCAGATTCCCCCGGCTGAGAAGCCCCCCCCCACATGCTCCCTCATCCCCACTGTGTCCAATGCCAGTCTGGACACCCAAGAGCAGGGAGCAGGGGCCCCGCCTCCGAACGGGAGCGCTGCCAGAATGTGGCTCTGGCCGCCATGATGGCGTTCCATACATTTGAAATACCCCCCTGTCTTGTGCCTTTTCCTTTTAATGTGTGTGCAAATTTCCATGGTGGAAAACATTTCTAATCAGTTAGACCTCAGGGTGCCCAAGTTCAGCTGATTTGCAGACTCTTAAGCCTCCTGTATTCGCATTTCGTAGAATAGAATGAATTATTGGCTGGAAACGTTGATGCTAAATATACTGCCTGCGGAGGGCGGTGATTCATGATTTGGTTTTCCTCTTGTCTCTTTGTAGCATCCTGAGGAAAAAGTATAGATCTAGGCCCCATGAACTCCGTTTCCCAACAGACAGTGAGATTATTAATGTACAGACTGGAGGGTTTGTGAAATTAATGATTTCCACAAAATCAGTGTGTACAGAAATGAGGGCAGCTGACTTGTACTGGTAGATGCAGCGATGGTGAGGAGAGTGTGGCGGGGGGGGGGTCAGTCATGCGGTGGGCCCTCCCCCACAGAGTTGCCCATCCTCCTCTCAGAGACTCTAGGATACAGATTCCACCAACGGGACAGGGGACATACCCCTCATTGTGGGCCCCACAGGCCTGACCCTGTAGGACCTCTTAGCAATTCCATGTAGGGTGAGGAATCCACGTCACAAAGCTGTTTCTAGAGCTGAGAAATCCAGGAAGGGGCATGTGTGCTGTGGATATGCAGCCTGGCCCAAGGGCGGTTTGTGGTGTCCGATTGTCTTGTCTACCCGAAGGAAATCCTGTGAGGACAGGACAGGGTTGTGTCCACAGACGAGTCCACAGCCACCAGGCAGGATGACAGTAGCAGTGCTCAGGGAGTCACCGCTGAGTGGGTGAGTGAGTGGTGGGTGAGTGAGGTAATGGGCCTGGTAGGAAGAGCTGGACTGTGCTCCGTGAGGCACAGGAGAGGGATCATCGCAGTTCTCCCTTTTGGGTCCACAGCTTAGGACTCAGTTTCCCCTCGGCCTGTGTGCCAGCCCTCGGAGCCCATGTTGGGTCCTCCAGACTGAAGATTGGCATCTCCATAGCCAGCCAGGACCTGGCATGGACAGGAAGTCAGCACTAGACGGGCGTCAGTGGGGAGGGGGTCGGTGGGGAGGGGGTCAGTGGGGAGGTCATGGTATGGACACTGAAGATCCAGGTCCTGTTCATGGAAAGTGCTGCGTCTTCAACTAAAAATGACTCCTGTCAACTTGGTGGGCCCTGGCCATATCGCCCCTTCTTTCCTGAGGACCGAGGCGCTGGGGTTGGGCTGCGGAGGCTTCTTGGGTCTTTGTTCCCAGGGGCCGCGACCTCTGATGCTCCTGTGAGTGTGGCAAGCTGTGTGCTGTCTGCAGTGGCCTCGTGAGTGTTGTTGGATTGGCCAAGGCGGGGTCTCCGCCAGAGACTGCAAGGCGAGCTGCACAGGGACTCGGGGCGGCTCCTGTGTCGTAGCTGCCAAGTGCTCAACAAATCTGTAGTGTGGGCTTCTGTTTTCCAGTCTCGCTGTTTCTGTCTGTTACAGACCCCCTCCCCCTATCAGAAGCTTCTTTACTGGTGAAATGAGACTTTCATAGAAAACCCACCATCGGGCGAGGTTAAAAAGTGAGAAGAAAGCCAGGCACTGGTGGCTCACACCTGTAATCCTAGCTACTCAGGAGGCTGGTATGTGAGGATCATGGTTCTAAGCCAGCCTGGCAGAAAAGTCTGTGAGACTCTTTAATTAACCACCAGAAAACCAGAAGTGGTACTGTGGCTCAAGTGATAGAGTGCTTGCCTTGAACTGAAGAGCTCAGGGACAGTGCCCAGGCCCCAAGTTCAAGCCCCAGGACTGGTGAATGTGTGTGCATGCACACATATACACACATACACACACAAAGTAAGAAGGAAAAATCTCCACAGGACCACACTTCCAGGGTAAGGCACCCCGCACACCATGGCCGCTTCCTCATTTCTTTCTGCGCTTCCATGTCTGCAGCCTCTTGGAGCATTGCCACTGAGATTATTTGACATCCTGTAACCGTCTCCAGCAGAGCCTGCCTCCTCTACTGACAGAGAACATGCCTTGAATGAAAGTTCATTAGTCTACCGAAACATCTCAGTTAATTGCAAAGCCAGAACCCAGAATTGTCAAGTTCATATTTCCATCTGTACATGAGCGCAGTAATAAAAAAAAATTTTTGGACAGGTTAATTTGCCTAAAATACCATGCAGTCAATCAGAGTAACAGAGTTGTTGATGTCTGCCTCTGTCAGACGGCCCTCCATCAGCACTGTCCTTCTCCGGGAAGCATCTCTAGCGTGCAAAAGTTGGCAGAAGTACAGCAAACAAGAGCCCAGCTGCAGAGGAAATGCTATGCCAGTGCAGAATGCCCAACAGCTGGGCGCTGTGCTTTCAGCGTGGCTGATAGTGCAGGTCCTTTCTGGAAGTAAAATGTAGTCATTGAAGTCTAAGATGGCGGTAATATTTAATTCTGATTGATGATATTATTTACATCTGTTAATTTTATACTTTTCCTTAATTTGCCACAGATGAAAACCCTCTTTGCAATGAAGTGTGGGTGCTTCTCTCTGAAGATCCTAATACACATAGGTGTTTAATTTAAAAGTAAAAATAGATGAAGTGTAAAAACTATAATTATTAAAATAGGCTCCTTATCAAAGCTCGACTGTCCCAGCTGCACAGGAACGCACCCTGGCAGTTTTTCAGCCAACGGCTGTTAATTTGTGAGGATCAATATATTGTTGCTCAGTTGAGACCTGCACTGCAGGGGTGGGCCTCCTGTCCGGACCCAGCCTCGAGGCCTGCGCGTGCTCACAGAGAGCAGCAGGGGATGAAAAGGGGAAGCCTGTGTGTGATATTCCAATCCATCAGTACAAGGGGGCCCTCGGGGTGCGGCTGTGTGCTGCCACCTGCCGTCCGCCCACACAGAGAGAGACGGAAGGCCTAGCAGACAGCTCCTCACAGGGACCTGCCCGCTGTGCTTCCCCTGCTGCCCACCAACTGGATGTGTAGGTCACCAAGAACAGGAACAGACACTGACCTCTCAAGCACATTGTGGGTCAGGGAGCAGAGCCTTTCTTGGATAGCTGGTTTGTGGAAAGCTGACACAGGACGGGGCAATCTGTACACACCTTAGGACAGACTCTGGGAACCTGTATCCAGCAGGAGGCCCAGGAGGCCCTAGCGACCCCACCCAGGGGCCTCGCTCTAAGGCGGCATGGCCCTTGCTCTGGAAAGCTGGCCTAGAATTGCATCAGAGAAGCTCGACAGTTGGGAGAGCAAAACCCTGGGGTGGGGCACGCCCACCGCAGCTGGGGACAGGGTCTTCCCAGGAGCAGGGCCTGTCCTGTGCAGGGTAGCGTGGGGGCAGCTCCCCTGATGGCTGCTCAGCTGCTCCAGACTCAGCTGTGACAACCAAGAACTGTCCCCAGGGACCCTGTGTGTGTGTGCAGGGTGGGGGGGGGAGGGTGCCCCCACGGAGAATCACTGCATTCAAGTCAGGAGAACCCTCATCCTGAGCACATGTGCCTCCTTCAGCCAGGGGGCCCAGAAGACATCCCTGCCCAGCCAGGGCGTACGTCAACCCTGCCTCACCAGTGTGATCTATGGTAACAGACCAGCTGCATATCCGCAGACAGTGATCTGATCACAGCAGCAGCCAAGCCCACAGGGCCGGCTCCGTGTGAATTCATGAACTGGAACATCTAGGATGAGGGATGCCAAGAAGGAGGTTTCAGGAGGACAGGCTGAGCTAGGAGTGGAGCAGGCCTGGCTTCAGCGCCCCACCGCGCTGCTGCCAGTCATGGGGATGAGGTGGGCCAGTGATTGACTGAATGCCCTGCTGAGAACCGGGTCCCGTCTGTGAAACTGGCTGAGCGCTTATCCTCACTGCATGAGCAGACGTTGGGTCCGGATCTGTCGGGCTTCCAGGGAGCGTGGCCTAATGGAGTGGGCTGAGAGGTAATGGATGTTTTAGGATCCTTACCTGCGGGACGTAGCCTTGCTAACATGGGTTGAGTGTTTGAGTTCCTTGGCTGCAGAGCCGGGATGCACCAGCCTGCAAATAAGGATCTGCCTACACCTGCCCTGGCTGATTGGTGCTGAATGCAGAAGAGGACCCAGCCCAGGGCTCTTAGGACAGCGTGGAGTATGCAAGACACATGTCACCGGGGGACAGCTGCCATTGTCCATGGCTGCTTTGCTGGGAGAAACCTGGTGGAGCTTTGCCACATGCCCCTTCCCATCATGAAACCCTTTCCAGTGCCCCTAACGCAAACCCTAACCCCTGACCCTGTTCCTAACCCTAACCCAAACCTCTAACCCAAATCCTAACCCTAGCCTCTAACCTAACCCCTAACCCTAACACTAGTCCTAATCCCAAAATAGACCCTGAAGTAGGAATTTCATGAGGTCCCCTTCTTACAAGCCAAAATTTACAGAAACCCCACTACAATGGGAACAATTTCAAGAACAAGGGGGCATCTAAATAACGTATAATTGCACAGTTAATTAGAGAAGCCAGGAGCCTAGTGAAGAGCTACATGCACTGGCAACATGTGCAGAAAGAGCACATGGTGGTTCTGATGTGTCCCCGCCAGCACCCTAGGAACCAGCATTAACCGGGAAGGAGGGCAAGTGGGTCACTGGCAGAAAACATTCTTGCAATCAAAAACTCAAGTTTACCCAGAACCAAAACAGGAAGCAACAAAGAGACCCTTAGAGAGCGTCCTCTTTGAAGACTCTCGTGGACCTGTCCCTGAGGGTGAGAAACTGGGGTCCGGGTGCAGATGTAGCCCCTCCACGCCTGCACGTTGGCTGAGGGCAAGTGTCCTGTTTCGTTCTGGAGCTGCATTTTCTTGTTGGCCTTGGCTCAGAAGCATCCTATGAAGATCTCCGGTTAAGACACGGTCCAGTGACCATGACCCCAGGGAACTGGGAAGAGAGCAACAGGTCCCGTGTGGCTTCACAGCATCCGTAGTCTTTTCCCACAACTCACCCCGGGCCACCTTGCTGACACAGGGACCCAAAGCAGCCACAAGCGGAACCCCAGCATCAGGCAGGGGGTGACGGGGTCCTTTTGGTCTTCTGGCTTCTTCTACCCTCATGGTTGCATGGAAAAGCAGCTTGAGACCCACGCAGAGCCATGGGCTCTGGGCTCCCAGAGGGTGATTCCAGCAGGCATCTGTAAAGGACCCCGTGATGAGACTGGCTGCTCCCCGGGTGGTACCCGGCCCCCCAAGGGACTCCTCCAGTGGTTGCCAAGGTGCCCGTGTCCACCAAAGCCCCGGATGGTGGGGGAGAGAAGCACTGAGGACCAGGCTAAGTTGCTCTGTGTGTTTCATTAGTTTATTCAATCAACATTCAAATATTTAATGAGAGTGTTTTTCGCCCATGACATCAGAGCCTCTGACATTTGCTGAACCAACTTGGCATCTTTATTAAGGATTTGGATACACAGCGTCCACAGTTTCAAGCAGTCTGTGTGATCATTTGTTCCAAAAAGGCTTGTGTGGGAGTAGAAAGCTGGAGAAACACAGGCTGCATTAGGGTCAGAAATAATGATCGTCTACTTATCATGAGAACCAAATACCAGCAGATCAGTGAAAACAAATTTGAAAGCCTGTGAAAACAGCATCCATTTAAAGAGGAGGAGCATGCTGCTGTTTGCCTTTGTTCTTCGGGGCTTGAGTGCTGGTTTTTCAGGCTGGGCTCTGCCTGCACGTACTGTTCAGATGCTCCAGCCTGTAGATGCCAAAGACCATATGGCAGACTCTTTGAGCTTCTCGGCTGTACCCATCTCCCAGCCAGAGCTCCCCAGCAGAGGTGAAGTTCCTCTGTCCCATTGATCAGTCCGCAAGCTGAGGCTCAGGTAGATGGTCACTCCCCAGCTTCCTAGGACCAACCTGTGGTGTAGACCCCAACCTCACGGTCTGGACTCCTCCCACCTCCCAGGGGCACCGGGGGATCAGACAGGTCCGTGTGTGTGTGTCCTTGATCAGTGGGAAAGCACCGCACCAGCCCGGGCTCGCTGCCACCCGGCAGGACAGCATGTCAGCCACTTGCTATGTTGCGATACCCAGTGCCCACTGTGTGTCAGGTAGACTCCAAGGGCCAGAAGCTGTCACAGAGCCTCCCCAGGGGCAGTAGACACTTAAGAGGCGACAGAGGGAGAGCTGGACACTCAGGAGAAGTGTGCTGCGGGTCACCGGAAACAGGAAGCAGGCATGACCACAGCCGAGGGTGACAGAGGTGACTCCTTCTGCATCCAGAGTTGCTGCCGCCGTTCCCAGGGTCCCATTTCATGCCACACTGTGTCCTCTACCTCCGGTCTTCATAGGGGTTATTACTGACATGGGATAGGGATGTGGGCCCCGAGCGTGTAAGTGTGCGCTGCATGTCAAATGTTCACACATGAAGGAGAAATGCCATGTGCCAGGTGTCAGCCAGAGGAGTGGGGGGCGGGGAGGGACCTGAGGAGGGGGTGGGGTGAGGTTCGCTGGGGTTACCCAGTGACGTGGAGAGAGCAAGGCTGGAGCTTGGCAGTGCCCATTCTTGCTGGTCAGCTCTCCTTCCCTGTGTGGTCAGAGCAGCCTCTGCACCTGCCCACCACCATGTGGCCCAGATGACCCCCTTGCCCAAGCACAGGGCAGGAGGTGACCCGTTGCCCATCTGAGAAGTGAGTTACAGGAGGTCAGAGTGTCTGTCTACCTTGGAGTCTTCTGATTTGCACTTAAAGCATCAGAAAAGCCAAGTTCATGCTAGAGAATGTCCAATAGAGGAACAAAATACACTGTTTTTAAAACTTTTTTTCCTAGTTCTTTGATAGCCAGCAGAAATCAAGGTTTCATTTTATTTTATTTTGTCTTTTGGTTCAACTGGGCCTGGCTCTTGCTAGACAGGTTCTCTGCCACCGGAACCATGCCTCCAGTTACTTTGCTTGAGTCATTTTTCAAAGAGGATCTCTCATTTGTGCCTAAGCCACAATCCTGCACTTCTGGTTCTCACAGGACTGGGGCGGTAGGCATGCAGCACTCCATAGCATTTGGTGGAGGTGAGAGTCTCATGATCCTTTGCTTAGTTGGCCTTCAACCTCAGCTTCCTGATCTCTGCCTCTCAGGAGTGAGCCAATCTGGGCGAAATGGCAGAGACCCACCCCCACCCCTGTGAGCCAAGGGCCTTGCACCTGCCTGCACACTGGGCGTCAGGATGGCCCTGCCCAGTCTCCCCTCCTTGAGGCCAATGAGAGGGCTGGTCCCTGCTCGGCCAGGCCGGGGATTGCAGGGAGGGTGGCCTGGTGGCCCTTCCCCGTGCCTTTGTCATGGTCCTGCTCCCTGCCCCCTGCAAGCCGGCAGCCTCCTGCCTTCCAGCGCCTCTGTGACCTTGCAGGCCTCTGCCTGCTCCTCATGCGGTGCACAGAGGACATGCTCAGCAGCTGTCCCATCTACCTTAGAGACCCCCGCTGTCCCCCAACACCGGGACCTGTGGATGCACAGCCCTGGGAGGAGCTGGCTTTCCTCGGGCACTGTGGACGGCTCCCCTGCAGCCCCAGACCCCGTCCGTCCCTCTGTGGGCTCTTGGGGTCTCTTCTACACTTGCTGCTTCCTCTGCCCATGAACACAGGCCACAGTGGCAGCCTGAAAATGTGCACAGGGTCCGTGCGATCTGTAAAGCAGCGCCAGGGCCCTGCTGTCCATTGTCCCTGCCTGGCGCATCCTGAATCAGGTCTTCCTCCTGAATTCTCCAGTACCATCCTCCCTGCCAGAGCTGTGTCTCCATTAGCTGTAGCTGGCTCCTGGGTTTGGTTAGCTCCTCCATCCACTCCTGCCCTGGAACACGAATTGCGCACATTAGGAATGCATTTGATCCACGTTGGTTATAGGCAGAGGGGAGGGCCTCGGCCACTGCTGAGGGCGGTTACTCTTCCGGTGTCAGAGCAGGCCACCCACGGAGCAGAGGGCCTGGGCCCAGCACCAGGGTGTTCAGACCCATTTCGAGCAAGCATTTTGGGGTTTGGCCATCAGGCTCAGGACCCTCGGATGGGTTGTGTTGAGATGCGCCGAGTGGCCGAGCCAGAGTGCTCGGTGAGGCCGGGCAGCACGTGACCCCATCCTCCTGAGACCCCTCGCTCTATAAGCTGCCTGGAATCCAGGATCAGCCAAGGTGTGGGGAAGGAGGGAGCGGATGAGGGGTTCCCATGTCCCCTTCCCACACATCTCTTCAGGGAGGGGTGGCCCCTCAGCGCTCTCCCGCCTCTCCGCCGCCATCTCCAGCGGTGTGCTGCGTGCAGTGGGGGCTTGATAAATGCTTCATGCGTGCGTGTGCTGCCTGGGCCTCCCAGCCAAGGCGTCCTGCGAGCTTCAGGGCTCTCTCTGCAGGGCGCCTCTGATCTCCAGCAAGCAGCCGCTCGCCTGTGCAGGCTCCGGGAGCCTGTAGGCCGCTGCTTGCCTCTTTCGCAGGAGCTGGGGGCTGGGAGGAGCTGTGTACTTGTCTTGTGAAGCTGGAGAGAAATGGCCACCAGGCAGTCGGAGGGCACAAAACCAGGCGCTCCGCGTGGCTCTCTGAACCACACAGTCCCGCGGAGGCCCTGCCCAGGAGGCTGCGCACAGGGCTCCCTGAGCACTCACGGCTGCCAGAAATGAAACTTAAGGAAGTAATCATGATGATGAAGAGCCTGGACTCCAAAGGTCTAAGGATTGAAAATCCCCAAGGCAGAAATGAGCCATAATCAAAGGGACGGTGGTTGCTATCTGCCCTCCACGCATGCGCCATGCACCGTGCTGCTGGCTTTAATTATTGGTATTTCTTTTTAAGTTAAAGATGAATTTGAGACAGCCATGGACTCAGAAGCTTTATCTTCCAATTACAGGGAAACCTGTGAATAATGATCACTTAAGGCAGCTGTGGTTTTTGTTTTATTTTTTTTTTCCAGCATTAGCCAAGATGGCTGGGAACCCCGGGGAGGAACAGAGAAGCCACAGATGAGCAGAGGCCGCCGCCACCGCTGGGCAGACCCTGGCTTTGGCATCACAGCCTTGCCCTGTGCAGGGTTTGCCCAGGCACAAGCTCTCTGTAGCCTGCCAAGCACAGCCCACAGCGAGGAGAACCCTGGCACAGCCTTTGCTGGCAGGGGCCACCTGGCGCCTCTGGTGGTGGGAAAGCTAAGGGGAGGAAGTGCCATAAAGGAGGCAGCAGACGCACACGGCCTCCTCCCAGGAGTGTGCCTCTGGGGCCAGCCAGCCCTGAGCAGAGCCTTACACAGTGCCACTACCCAGGACCATGCCAGGGGCCGGTGGCTCACGCCTGTCATCCCAGCTACTTAGGAGGCTGAGATCTGAGGATCACAATTCAAAGCCAGACCAGGCAGCAAAGTCCATGAGACTCTTATCTCCAAGGAACCCTCAGAAAACTGGAAGTGGAGCTGTGGTGCAAAATGGTAGTGAGCTAGCTTGAGCAAAACTGCTCAGACACAGCACCCAGGCCCAAGTTCAAGTCCCATAACTACCACCAACAGCAGCAACAAAAAACTGAGCTGGAAGATGTCATCTGCCTCTTCTGTTCTCCGCCCAGAGTACCTTGAGCCTTGAGCCACCAAGCCATGGGACCACCCAGAGAGTGGGCCGCTGACCTGTGAACCCCTTTATGTCAGGCCTCAAAGGCCCTGGAAGGTGTGGCCACTGAGGATGGCAGCCGACCAGCACGTGGTTTGGGATAACGCAGTGGCAAGGGCCTTCGGGACCTGTGACAGGAGGAGGGACCTATCCCCTGGGGCCACCTGGCTTCCTGCCCTGGCTGGACCACAGGACCTGGGGTCCTCACTGGGCTGGGCAGAGAGCCCTTCCACTGACCATGCTCCAAGACAGCTCCAACAGGGGCTCGAGCAACTCCAGCTGAGCCTGCAGCCACAGAGGGTGGCCATGGACCTGGGGCCAGCATCTCCTCCAGAGGCTGCCGGTGCCACCGTGGATCTGGGCAGGGAGGAATCTGAGACCAGCCGCAGTAACAAGCACACAGATTAGTCAGTCTGAACTTGTGGGGAAGGGCTGGGCTGATCACCCAAGCAAAGACTTAAAAATTACGTCAGGTTTATTAAAATAGAGCGTGGGTCTCCCTCTCATGAGTGGAACTTTTATATCTAGTAGAGGAATCCTCTCTCTCATAAACTCTCTGTCTCTCCCTGTCTGTCCCTCCCCTCTCTGCTTCCCTCCCTCTTTCTCTCCTTTCCTCTCCTCATTTGTCTCTTGCCTTCCCTCCCTCTTTTAAAAGACTTAAATGAAACTCCAAGATTAAGTCCTTGTACTGAGGGCTCTCTTTCCCCTCCCCGTGCTCCCCGCCCGCCTCTCAGAGGACCGGGACCGGAAGTGGGAGGGGGTGTGCAGACAAGGGCCACCCACCTGAACTACAGTGGCCGTTAGCCAGTCTCTACAGAAGAGGGGCAGGGTGAGTGTTCTACATTGGAAATTAGATGACAATGCAGACAGCAGTAATGAGCAGGAGCAGGCCTTCTTTGCTTGCTCTCTCTTGGCCACCTAGCACGTCGCACCGGAAGGCAAATGTGGGCATGAATGCCATTCTCTATGTTCCTCACACACACATGTGTTCATGTGATGTGTATGTTCCTGTCACATGTGTGTGCGCATGATGTGTGTGTTCACGCCACGCACCTGCATTCACACCTGTCATTTGCCTTGTGCCATCACACTGCACCACCTGGAGATCTCCCTGAGCTCCTGGGGTCATCAGTGTCACCCACCAGTGTCCTGGAGCTGACCCGGGCTGAGGGGAGTCTCTGGTCACTCAGCCCCACTGGACCTCCCCTGTGCACACACACACACCCCATCTCAGATTCCTCCTTCCTCCTGTGTTCGTACGGCCTCTCTTCTCTCCCTCAGGCTTCTGTGCCACATCTGAAGTGCCGAGCTCCATGAGATGAGCAGCTGCTCCTGGTTTGGGTAATGTTCAGGCCGGTGACTCTGGGACAAGGAAGCAGAGGTGACCTGAAAACTGAGGCCCCTGGGAAAGGCCCTGAGGTCTCAGTGAGACTCTGGATTCCATACGGGGAGGGGTGGGGAGGGTGAAGCCAGCTCTGGCCAAGGCCACCTTGGTGCAGCGAGCATTGGAATTGTCATGGGGACAAGGCCGTGACAGTACAGCCTGGCCAGCGCACCGTGAATGTCCCATGATCCACGTCACCTGCTCTGGTCAGCACACCCGTGAATGTCCCACACGCCATGTCACCTGCTCTGGTCAGCGCACCGGGAATGTCCCACGCTCCGTGTCACTTGCTCTGGTCAGTGCACCCGTGAATGTCCCACACTCCACGTCACCTGCTCTGGTCAGTGCACCTGTGAATGTCCCACACGCCATGTCACCTGCTCTGGTCAGTGCACCCGTGAATGTCCCACGCTCCGTGTCACTGCTCTGGTCAGTGCACCCGTGAATGTCCCACACTCCACGTCACCTGCTCTGGTCAGCGCACCTGCAAATGTCCAACACTCCACGTCACCTGCTCTGGTCAGCACACCCGTGAATGTCCCACACGCCACGTCACCTGCTCTGGTCAGCACACCTGTGAATGTCCCACACACCGTGTCACTGCTCTGGTCAGTGCACCCATGAATGTCCCACGCTCCGTGTCACCTGCTCTGGTCAGTGCACCCGTGAATGTCCCACGCTCCGTGTCACCTGCTCTGGTCAGCGCAC
>NW_012267345.1:625360-643271 GCF_000151885.1 Dipodomys ordii
GTCACCTGCTCTGGTCAGTGCACCCGTGAATGTCCCACGCTCCGTGTCACCTGCTCTGGTCAGTGCACCCGTGAATGTCCCACGCTCCGTGTCACTGCTCTGGTCAGTGCACCTGTGAATGTCCCACACGCCATGTCACCTGCTCTGGTCAGCGCACCCGTGAATGTCCCACACGCCATGTTACCTGCTCTGGTCAGTGCACCTGCGAATGTCCCACATGCCATGTCACCTGCTCTGGTCAGTGCACCCATGAATGTCCCACACTCCACGTCACCTGCTCTGGTCAGTGCACCCGTGAATGTCCCACGCTCCGTGTCACCCAGAAAGAACATGGGCATGCAAGAGAAAAGATGAACTGGAGGGCGTGGCTTGGCCCAGGACGCCATTCTGAGCCTGGAGGGCGTGGCTCGGCCCAGGACGCCATTCTGAGCCTGGAGGGCATGGCTCCGCCCAGGACGCCATTCTGAGCCTGGAGGGTGTGGCTCGGCCCAGGACGCCATTCTGAGCCGGTCTGTGCCACTCTGTGCTACTTGACAACCTGTCTGACAAGGTGCTGTGCCTGGCGCACTCCACCCGCTGCGAGCCATGCGATCATGGCCTGGGCTGAGAGTCCACCACTCGAACAGGGCTTTCCAGAGCATGCTTCGCAGTGGACGTGGGGTGCGGGCGTCAGGCTGGCAGCTGGTGGCCCCTGCTGGGCCCTTGCGTTCACATCGCAGTTCAGCATGGCAGGTGCTGGTGATCGCTTGCTCCTGCTACACCCGATCATGGCTCCGTCACTTTGGGTTTGTTGACTGCCAGTTGCTACAGTTTCCAGCCTAAAATAAAACCATTGGCTATATTCATTTGTACCCATGAGCTCTTCGAAGACAGGACATGAGCCCTGGCCAGCAGTGGCTCCTCTGGATTGACATGAGTAAGCCGTGGCGGCTGGAGGAAGGGGAGGCAGGGACCGCCTCTGCCCACACCACCGGCGCTCCCGAGTTTCACCAAATTGTTTTCTAGCCTCGCTCTCCTCAGCCGACTCCTGTTCTAGCTGCAGGGCTGAAGGCAGGGGCTTTGCGGGCAGTGTTCGGCATCCTTACCTTGTTGGGCGTCAGGCCAGGTCTTTATGCCCCTTTTACATTAAGAACGCCACAGTAAACAACAAGGTTACCAGGTGTGAAAACGCCCATCCCTGCCATCACGCCGCCGTTTTGTCCAGTGCCCAACCCAGCTAGCTCGGCATTGTCACAGTGGCCTCGTCTGTGTAAAGTAACCACTTCCTTATTTCTCTCAGTGGAAGGTTCATGAGGTAGGGAGAGGCTGATGGAGGAAAGAAAGCGGTGTGCAGTTTGCAGCGTCGGATGCTTAGAGGGAGATTTAGATGTAAAATCTCAGAGAAAACAACAAGAGCTCTCTGTAGAACCCATGTGCGCAACGTCCTTCACCTCCCTGGTCTCTGCCCGCTGGACAGCACGGCCCAGGTTCACCTTCTACACGGACAGGCTCTCAGAGGGCCTGTGCTCATCTCGAGAGGGTCTCAGTGGCCAAGCTCACAGCTGTCTCCATGGCCCAAGCCTGTCCAGGCTGTGGGGGAAAGCAGGCCTGTCCAGGTTACACAGAGCCAGGTTGTGTGGGAGCCTGGGCCTGGCCAGGTTACACAGGGCTCCAGGCCTGGCCAGATTGTGTGGACCCTGAGCCTGGCCAGGTTACCAGGACCCCAGGCCTGGCCAGGTTACCCAGGGTGTCTGGGCCTGTCCAGACTGCATGGGGCCCTGACTCCAGAGAGGAATGTGAATGTGTATTGCACACATGTAGATTCAGCTCAGGAGAGAGGAGTGCAGTTAGATGCTTCCAGAGCGTGCATAGGCTTCAGGCTTCTGGGCAGGTGGAGCTGCACCGACCCGAGGAGTCCAGGGGAGTGGAGACAAGCCTGCAGTCCGTGTCACAGGGTAGCTGCAGGCTCCAGGACCGCTCTCTGGCGGGAGGCAATGCGGGTGCTTCAGAGACGCTGGGCAGGGAGGGGTCTCGAATAGCTGGCAGGAATCTGCCTGGGGAGAATATATAGGACAGCCTGGAATACATATGTGTTTTTCCTACTAATAGAAAATTCTTTTCATCACCCGGCAAACCCGGCGAAGATTAATTAAGCATGAGACATTGATTAATGTTTGAAGAGTAATGGGGTTTGGGCTGTGCTGTTGGTCTGTCTTCGGGTGATCTTGGTTCTGTTTCTCGTGAGTCCTCAGTAATGTTGGTCCAGCTCCAAGCTAGGGGCCAGGGGAGGAGGTGCCAGGCAGTGCACAGCCGGCCAGAGAATGCTTGGTTTGTGTGTCTGAGGGATGTGGCTGGTAGCCGTGGGGTGCTCCACTAGACTCGTGTTCTCCCGTACCAGGCCACTCGGGAGTCTGCCTGCCCTCGGTGCTATAATCCGTGATTGGAGGAGCTGTCCTGCATCCTTCTGGAGCCCTGTGGTGCTGGAGGAGCTGAGGAGCCTGGGAGACAGGAAGCAGCTTAACAGCCAGGCCGGCGAGCAGCCGCCTCACAAGTCCTCCCCGGCGCCCAAGGGCATCACCAGCTTTCCCCTCCGGGCAGGATTCAGTCGGTCCTGGGAAATGGGCATGCCACTCTGCCCTCAAGAGGCAGGGAGGACTGGCCTCCGTGTCCCAGCACCGTTGGGCTGCTCCTTCTCCCCAGGGCAGGCTCTGTAAGGCCAGCGGCATTAGGGAATCCTTCCAACAGCTCCAGTAAAGACCTGGTAACAGACCAGGGCTTCTTGGAGGACCTGGACCTGGTCCAGGCCTTCAACACATGTTACAACACTTCCTGATTCCCAAGTGCTGGGATAGAGAACTTTCTTCTGGCTTAAAACTACACGTGTCACCTAAAAAGAAAAACTTAAAAAGCACCAATTGCAGCAGAAAATGCTGGGAAATGAAGACTGGGGTGTGGGGGAGGGGGCTGGACCTACCTGGTGGCTGTGGTGGCCCACGGCCTCAGAACTGATTAGGTGTGCAAGGGGGGAGAGGGCACCCCTGCTTAGAACCATGGGTCTGCCCCCAGGAGCTCCGGCAGCTAGGGAACAGGACATGTGGAGACGCGGCGGGCCTTGGGGATGGAGCCCTCCTCGTAGAACTCTGGCCGGGCAGCTCCTGTCCCCCTGGGCTGACCCCTCGCGCTTGGTCCCCACACGGCCTGCTTTTCCCAAGCATGAGCTGGGCCAGGCCATGAGCAAAGCAAGGACTCCAAAAGCACGAGAGCTACCAAACTGCAGAGAAGCTACTTGCAGAAATAAAACGAACCCCGTCAAGGGCCGTCAAGTGTGTGTTTTACGTCAGCAGGACAGGAGGAAGGCATCACATGGGAAAAAGGCACCTGTGCTTGAACACACAGACCCTTGCCCACCCTTTGACATTTGACATTTGGGGGTGCTGGTGGCCCCACATGTTTGGCAGGGGATATTTCTTTCTGGAGCCCATTCAAGACATCACAGTTTTGCATTCAAACCTTGCTAGGACTGCAGCTACCAGGGGACCACCGTTGAACAGCATCTGTTCACACACACACACACACACACACATGACAGCAGCGCTAGCCTGCGCCTGGCCCTGTCACCCTGGCCGCACTTGTTACTTAGTGTCCTTAGCTTGCTGTCCCCGAGCTGCAGGCCCAGTGCCGGACGACCAGCTGCAGCGGCGGATCTCCTCGTCACTGCAGGCAGGCATGGGCTCAGACGCCTCCCGCCCCTCCTTCCACCACCAGCCACCTTTGCATGAGCGCAGGTACGAGACACACCATCAGGTAACCAGGTATCTCCCGCAACACCGAGAGCAGACACTCCTGCTCCAAATGCTAGTTCCTCGTCAGGAGCTTCCTGGCGGAATGCGACACAGGGCAGGGAGGAGGCGGCACCGGGTAGAGAGGGGGAGGGGAGGGGGAGGGGGAGACAGACTGTGTTGAGAACTTCCCACAGCAAGCAGATAACTCAGTGTCTATCCGCATGTACTGGCATTGTCAACAAGGGTTCCTTCCTGGCTTTTAGCCTTGGGGCAGGGACAGAAAGGCCCAGTCCCTGTCTGTCTGCCTGCCTCCCTTGCCCAGTCCCTGTCTGTCTGTCTGCCTGCCTCCCTGGCCAGTCCCTGTCTGTCTGCCTCCCTGGCCAGTCCCTGTCCGCCTCCCTAGCTGCAGCTGGTGGCTCCCCTTGCGGTCTTGCTCTAGCTCAGTGCTGTGGGGGGGGGGGCAGGACAAGACCCCAGGAGCATCGCCACCAGCGACCCCTGCCATCCCCTTCTCCCCCTCATTCCTTTCCCAGTCTCCATTTTAGTGAGTGTCCAGTTGGTCTGTTGCCCACAGAACTAGGGGAGGCCACTGACCAGAAGGCATAGTGCCTTCGATGACAGGATCCCTGGCCACAGTCAGACCACCTCTCTGCACCTCAGTTTGCACATGGGATGCAGGGTGGTGATACAAGTGCCCCTCCTGGCACTGCTCTGACGAGCAGGTGGGGGCCCCTGTGCAGTGTTGCCCATGGCTGGAGTCCTGACACACCTGCCATGGCTCTGGTCCTGCTGTGACCGGGTGGGCCGGCACTGAGCTGGCACCCCACATCCCTGGATGAGCGAGACACAGCGAGACACAGCCCTTGCTACCTGGTCGCATCTCTGCTGCTGACACAGGCATCTGATAGAGGATCTGCCTCCCATTGTTGTGGCAGATGGTGTCGGATGAGGGCAGAGGCCCTTCTGAGCCCTGGCTTGTGTGCCTGTACTTCACATTTAACCTCTACCCTTGGCTGGAGCCCAGGGCCCAGGGCAGCGTGTCAAGAGGTGTCTCAGGCCAAGGGCCTTGTACATTTAGGTCCTATTCTAACTACTTCAATGTTTTCTGTCGTGTGTGTGTGTGTGTGTGTGTGTGTGTGTGTGTGTGTGTGTACTAGAACTTGAACTCAGGACCTGGACTCTGTCCCCTTAGCATTTTCACTCAAGGCTGGCACTCTACCATTTGAGTGACTGTTCCACTTCTGGCATTTTTCTGGTCAATTAGAAATTCAAGTCTCTCACCCTTTCCTGCTCGAGCTGGCTTTGAACTGCGATCCTCAGGATCTCAGCCTCCTGAGTAGCTAGGATTGCAAGCATGAGCCACCAGCACCTGGCCTTGCTACCATCCTTTTAGAGTCTTCCTCTTGCCACTTGCTGTTGAGCTCATTGTTGAGGTATGAGAAGCTGCGTGTCTGGTTCAGGACCCCTAGGTTGTCATGAGCCCTCACTTCAGGCATGAAATTGACATTGCGGTCTACAGTGCACACATGGGCCTGGGAGGTGGGCACGGCTCTGGCACGCTGCATCCTCCAGGCAGAGACAAGCAGTGCTCTCCAGGAGGGGCTGGGCCCAAGCACCAGGAGCGCACCCAGGCAGACAGGTGTTCAAGACCGACATGCGAGAATTGGTTATCTGGAAACTTTAGGGCAAGAGAGCGTTCATGTTTGCAATCAGTTTGCAGGCAAAGCAGGGCAAGCCTCTGGCAGCTTCTGCACCACAGGAGGCCCTGGGCCTGAGCCTTCTTGGCATTTCCAGGGCCGAGGCCCCCAGGGGAAGACCTAGGGCCCTTGCTGGACTCAGCTTGCCGATGTGGCCAGGCCGGGGTAGGAACTCATGCAGTCCACGTGCTTTGAGACATAGTTGTCCGTAGACACTGACATCCACCGCAGCCGTCTCCCGCCCCGCTGTGGCCGCTGAGTCGGTGCAGCCTGCCTGAAGCGCGGGGCTCCTGGAATCTCACCTCCCCTGAGCAGGCCACAAAAACTATCCCTACATTCAGAACTACCATACTGTCATCCTGGCCACTCAGGAGGCTGAGAGCTGAGGAAGCCTGAGCCAGGAAAGTTCCTGAGATGCTTATCTCCAATTAACCACAAAAAAAAAGCTAAAAAGCCAAAAATGGGGCTGTGGCTCCTGTGATAAAGTGCTAACCTTGAACAAAAAAAGCTCAGGGGCAGCACCTGAGTTCAAGCCCCAGGGCTGGCACCAAACAAAACAAGAAAACCAGGACGTTTCAAGAACAAAGTGTTTCTCAGCACAGCAGAACCCTAAGCACATCTTCCTGCGTGAGGCCTGCTAACTGGGTATCCTTTGGCATAATCCTCCCATGTCTCAAAAGGACAGCACACAGGTTGTCATTGTCACGAAAACCAGCCAGGTCAGCCTCGCCCACCCCCTGCCAAGCACCATTGGCAGCATGCTGGTTACATAGATCTACTTTGAACAGGTTGAACAATTTTTCATTCCTGATTCTGGTTTGCAGGTCAGAAGCTGGGTGGATTCCGATACTATGTCATTCCACAGAATGGCAGGTTTCCAAACCCCTCCAGGACAGGGCACACTCCTGCAGGTAGACTCCTGCCAGTTGTTTACTAGGTGCTGTGTCATGGGTGAGTTTGAGGGAGTTGGCTTTGCACAAGTTATGGCACAGAAACTTTCTTATTCATCCCCTCTAGCTGGAGCTCAGCAAGAGGCAGCCCGGTGCTCTCTTAATACTAGCCAGGAAGTGATGTCGTTAAACATCATTCTCCTTTATAAAATGCTTATTGAACATCTTACTCTTTGAAGATTATGTCTCTGACAGGACAGGTGAGCAGCCACGCTCTCCACCTTAAGGAAAGGTATATTTGAACATCAAGATGCATGGTCACCCATAGGCTGTGGTTACACTGAGTTGTAACCACATACTAGTTTCCATCCTTAAAGGTAATAATAATAATTATAGGTCTGTAATGATGCTAATTCAGAAATAAGCAGTATGTTGTCATTTTTTTCCTAACAATTAGCTCAGTCCCCCTCACTGGTGTGAGATGTAGTTCATTTAGACACTAGCCAGGGCTTTCATCAGCATCTCCATAGGCAGACCGAGTACGTAATTATATCCTTCAGAAGCTTCATGTTTATTGCTACCTGGAGCTAACACGGACCCACACTCAATGGGGTACAGCCAGCACATAGCACGCACAGGGCAATTGGGCTGGCTCATGTGAACGGTCTGGTCATGGCCGTGTACTCTGATCACAGGTTTGGGAACTCAGGACAGACATCCATCCCTTTGGTGGTATTTCCCAGGGTCTATAGGCACTGAGTCTTCCCAGTCACACAAAAGCAGGTCCCTCAGTGCCAGGCATACCAGGCCCCAAGAGCACAGGTATTCCCAGCCCCTCTGCTGTGAACTACCACAGAGTTTTACGGGTCCTGGGTGTGGTAAGTCCCTCATCCAAGGCCTCCCATGGTGGCACTCTGGCCAGTGTGTTGGAGTGGGCACATATGTGGGCACTGAGACCAGTGACCTTAGCAAGTGGTCCCATTTGGGTCAATCCTACCTCCCAGCTAGATGGAGGGCCATCTGGTCAACCCTATCTCCCAGCTAGACTGAGGGTCATCTGGTCAACCCTACCTCCCAGCTAGACTGAGGGTTGTCTGGTCAACCCTACCTCCCAGCCAGACTGAGGGTCATCTGGTCAACCCTACCTCCCAGCTAGCTGGAGGGCCATCTGGTCAACCCTACCTCCCAGCTAGACTGAGGGTCATCTGGTCAATCCTACCTCCCAGCTAGTCTAAGGGTCATCTGGTCAATCCTACCTCCCAGCTAGCTGGAGGGCCATCTGGTCAACCCTCCCTCACAGCTAGACTGAGGGTCATCTGGTCAACCCTACCTCACAGCTAGACAGAGAACCAACCATCTGGTCAACCCTACCTCACAGTTAGGCGGAGGGTCATCTGGTCAACCCTACTCACAAGCACACCTTCCCTTTCCATAGAAATGTCCACTCAGATGTTCTCAGTTAGAACCAGCCCAAGGTCCTGGCAAAGAGAAAAGGAGACTGTTTAAGATGGAGCTTGAAGCCATTTCAACATTACAATATCCACATTTCTAAACTCTGTGATATATATTCATGGTAAAAAAGTAGAAAATACAGAAAAGAGAGCTCACTGACATCCTAGTGTGAATGTGAAGTCGCTGTCATATTACAGCATCCTCCCTCTTCATCCCGTGCCCAATCACACACCTGTCCAGCCTCACTCACCACAGTAGGGTTGGCCAGCACAGATTTCCTAGTGCAAGGTCTATTAATCACCATCCGAGTACAACGGTCCACTCTACAAACCCACATTAGTTTAAATGTCTGAGATGCCATAATCACTGCGGCTGATCCTTAATGACTGGGTTGTTTCTAATTTTTCAGTTTCTAAATAATCAGGTGATGAACATCTCCCATCTCTTTTGCATTTATCTATTATTTGCTTAGTTATAAACCCTTAAAAATAGAATTGTCAGGTTGAAATGCATAGGCATTTATAATACTTTTACACAGAATCTTGCCCTTCACAAACAAATTGACTCTATGCATCCCAACCATTAGTGTTGAGAAAATCCAGTCAAAGCCCTGAGATTTTGAAATGTAATTTTACCCAATTACAGTCTCAAGAATAACTTGGATTAATCTGTGGAGTGATTTTTCATTGAAAAATGTATTCTTAATTCTCATAATGCCAAAGAAATGTCAAGAATGTTAGAGAAAACATATTGATTAGTAGTGTGTTTGCCTTGCATGAAAAGGCAGTATAATCTTAAGACTACAGTCACATGTAAGAGTATTTTGTCTTTCTTTTTGCTCTTTTTATAAACTGGCCACCTAGAGTCTTTTAAATTATTAAACATGTTGCCCCGTTTCTGAGATCCTTCCGCGTGTGTTTTCGTGAGGACATGAAGGATCTACCACAGACCTTCACGTGTTGACGGCTTGGTCCCCGGCCAATAGCACTTTTGGGAAGCGACTGGATCAAGAGAGCCTTCATCTCATCAGTGCATTAACTGGCTGATGGATTCATAATTGAATGGACTATTAGAAGTAGAGGTTTAATTGGAGGAAATGGGTCACTGGGTGGGGGGAGGGGGGGCAGGTCATGTGCAAACTCAGTCTGATCCGGTCCCTTCCTCTGTCTTGCCCTGCTTCCTGGATGCCACTAGGTGGGCAGCCTTCCTCCTCCTTCCCCCCTCCCGCTTCCCCCCTCCCGCTTTCCCCCTCCCCCTTCTTCCCCCATCCCCCTCTCCCTTCCTACCCCTTTCCCCTCCCCCTTCCTCCCCTTTCCCCCTCCCCCTTCCTCCCCTTTCCCCCTCCCCTTTCTTCGCCTTCCCCCTCCCCCTTCCTCCCCTTTCCCCCTCCCCTTTCTTCGCCTTCCCCCTCCCCCTTCCTACCCCTTCCTCCTCTCCCTTTCTCCCCTTTCCTCCTCCCCCTTCCTACCCCTTCCTCCTCTCCCTTCCTTCCCTTTCCCCTTCCCTCTTCCTCCCCTTCCTACCCCTTCCCCCTCCCCCTTCCTCCCCCTTTCCCTCTCCGCCATGGTGTTCTTACCTTGCCTCAGAACCAAGTGATCATGGACTGAAGCCACGAGCCACAAGGCAACTTCGCCCTTTATGTTGTGTAGCTCACACATTTTGTCATAGTACCCGAAAGCTAACTAACATGGCATCAATAACATCTTCTATGAATGCCAGCAGAAAGAACTTCAAGTGACCCTAGGTGGCTGTGAGATTGGGCTAAACTCAAGAGCAGGACGTAAAGATGGACGGGAAGCTCAGCCTCCTGGACAGGAAGCCTGTACCTGCAGCCACAGGTGGATGCTCCACCAAGGGCCCAGCGAGCTGCCCCATGCTGGGATGGGCCAGGGAGACTCAGGCCTGGCACAGAGGGCAGCCTGCCTCAGAGCGCCGCTGCAGATGGCAGAAGGGAAGCTGGCTGGGCCCCGGGCCAGGGAGAAGCTCTTGTGTCTATCCCATATGTTCTAACTGCTCTTATTCTCTTAACAGGAATATTTTCTTCTAAGTTAAAACAGTATGTGTATGTGTATTCCTGTATGCATGTGCTTGTGTGTGTGTGTGTGTGTGTGTGTGTGTGTGTGTGTGAGAGTGAGTGTAGCTTAGTATATTGGCATAGGAAAGTTCTAGAAGCAAACCAGAGTTAATCAGGGCTCTTCCTTCATGGTAAAGTTATGGGTGTGATTCTGATTTTAAAATTGTGCCCTCCAATATTCAATAGAGGTCCTAGTACGTCCTCCTCTGGAGAAGAGGCCCGCCACGGGCAGGAAGACAAGAACCGTCCCCAGCAGGTGAAAGTGAAGTGGCGAGCTGCACTTTCACCTTTGGCCTTGAGCCCAGGGTGTCCTGGTGTCCACAGGGCGCCCCACACCATGGGTACACCCTGCCGCCGAGCCCCACGGGGCCCCAGAAGAGCAACCCAGTCTGCGTGGGCACGTGTGCTTGGAAAGGCATAGGTCTGCATGCTGCCGTGTCGGCGTGTCTGGAAAACATCAGAGTGCACGCTTCATTTCCAGGCAAGCCCTGATGGAGGGATCAGAAGCCTCCGCTCCCAGGCAGGCTGGGACGGAGGAGCTCGGTCCACAGCCCAGGGAGGGGCAGGCATGGCTCCTGAGGGAGGTGGCGGACGTGTGGACAGACAGGTTCAATGTGGTGCGTAGTCACTGGGGGCCGGCTCCTCTGGACCTGGGCTGGAGTCTGTGTGTGCTCCCACGCCTCTCCAGTCCCGGTCACAAAGCTCTTGGGGCATTCTGCACCCTTCCTGAGTAGAGGGCACATGCAAGGCCCTGCCACCGACAGGCCACCTCTCCGTCCCATATCAGTGGGCCCTCAGGAAACCCCTGCTCCCAGGACCACCCCCCGCGTGGCTGCTGGGAGGTGTGAGGGCAGATCTGCTCACCTGGGAGGCGTGTGTGCAGCTGACGGCAGACCAGACCCGCTGTGGGACCCAGGGCGGGTGCCGGGACCACCCTGTGCCTCACAGTGACAAGGCCGCAGAGCCCCGGGGCCTCAGCCTGAGCAGCCACGGCGTTCCTGTGTGTCATCACGGGGGGGATGCCTGGAACCCCTCGGCACGGAGCAGGCATCTCCCACCGGGCACACCGCCCTGCTGGGGTCTCAGTCCAGGGCGGAACACAGCGGCTCCTCTGCTCTGCTGCGGAGCGCCAGACTTCCTCCGGGTCCCATATCATACCAAGATGCTTTCAGCTCATGAACATAAGATGTAACCAGGAGCAAAACAAGGCCAGCTGCTCTGCCTAGTGAGGAGGAGGCGTAGCTCCCCACGGTGACAGACAGGCCCTTAGCAGGGAGCACTGTTCATCTCTCCCGTGAAGTTCCAGTTGTTTCTGCAGTTCAGGGATTATGGAAATGAGTCCACAGCCCATTGCCGAAGTTGCTTATTAACGCCTCTCTGACCTACTGGCCTCCCGCCCTCCTCACTTGTTTATCCAAATGCATTCCAGAAGGCCTCTGTCATTTCCCAGCTTCCCAGGGTAGGAGTGTGCAGGGCAGAGGTGTCTGTGAGTTGCTCGAGGTTGCAGTAGGGAAATACTCCTGCGCGACTGTCAGGACAGAGCCAGCACTGGGCTGTGCACGTGCGCGGGGCTCTGTCTCGGAGCTCTGAGTTTCCTGGAAGACTGGGGGTCCGGGGTCTGAATGAAGATGTGCACGATCCTTAATCGTGTAAACACAGCGCTCAATTCTTAGGGAAATGCAGCTGCTATTAGGGATTTGTGATAGACCAAAATCAATATGTTAGATCCGCGTTGGCAAAGGAACTTAATCCTTTAAAAGATGGGCCTCGGAGCCCCTTGGAAGCTTCCGGAAGGGGCTTAGCTGGGAGGCAGGAAGGAGGGCTTGGGAGTGAATTGGAGGAAGGGCAGAGCACCACCACCTCCTTCTTCTTCTAGATGAGCATGGCCGACGGAGGGCACAAGCCCCGTCCCGGGCTGAGGTGTCGGCGAGCGTGGTGTTAGGGTTGCATGGGACCGTCCAGAGGTAAGGGCTTTCCAGTACACCGCTGAGGATGTTCTCACAACCCACCCGTCCTTGGGGACACGCTGACACACACCCAAGCCACGGCCCTTCCCAAGTTCGCCTGCTCCAGACAAGCCAAGGAGAACACGCCAGCGGATGTACAGTGACCCGGTCCTGACACTGCGCTGGACGCACTGTGCACACGACAGAACTGGGACACCATTCTAGATAAATTTGTCACTTTCCAGTTGGGCTCCCCAAAGGTCAACTGACTGCACCGAGGTCACGGTGGGAAGGGAGTTGCTGGACTCCAGCTTCAGTGCTCACCTTAGCACCGCTGCTGTCTGTCCACCATCGCTGGCTTCCCACGCACTGCACCTTCTGTGATTCAGCAGCCACACCTTCATTCCCCCAAACAAGCCACACCCTCCCGGTCCCCAACCTTCCAGTCACCTCAGTTCAGCCCTGTTGGACCCCCGCTAGACCAGGACCGCCTGTGAGGCATCTGTCCCATTCTTGTGGAATTTAAGAACTGCCATTATTTCACCACGCCGCTCACATGAGTCAGACGTATTAGACAAAAGTCAGTGGATGCCATGCTAAAACCGATAGAACTGCGGTGGCGAGAGCTTGGTGGTGTAGGGGTTGTGCATTTGCAAGCTGGCCTCGTTACTCCTCATCGCTATGCCCCGACCAAACGCTCAGTCTTGGGCCCCAAAGACACCAAAGGCCCACAGGAGCATGGACGTGCTTAGATGGCAGAGGAGCAGGTGGACACATGGACCAGCCATTGACACAGCTGTGGCCACGGGGGTGGGGCCTCCAGAGGAAACCAGGCATCTGAGACGGGGGTGGGGCCACAGGCAGCCCAGATGTCTGGGGCTAACAGAGATATTTTCTTGGTTGGGTGCTGGGCCTGAGCAAGGTCAGGACACTCTTCCACCCCCTCTTCTGAAGAGTCTCTTAGGCTTGGTTTTCCTAGACAGTTCCTAGCACAAGGAGGAGGTGCAGAAGAGAGGGCCGTGGCCGGGTGTGTGCAGTGTGCAGGGCCTCCCCCCGCCCCGTCCCTGGCAGGAGGCATCCAGCTGAGGTTTGACAGCACAGCCCCCTTCCTTCTTTCCTCACCTCTTCTCCCGCCATGCTCGGAGCCCACTAGCTCCAGGAAGCACGGCAGGGAACCCAGGGCTGAGGACGCCTTCCGGTGTCCCATCCGCCCTGCTCCTCCACCCGCGTCTGCTTATACCTGACCGGCCATCTCTGCCATCGGCCCATCCTTCACAGAGCCTTGGCCTCGTCCCTGAGGTCCACCGTGCTTGTGGTACTCGTTCCAGTTCAGCTGTGGTTGGTTCTCGAGGGTTTTGTGTGTTGGAAGCGAGGTCCCCAGTGTGGTGGTATGTCCTCTGTGGGGTTCAAGTCCTGGGTACAATGGCAAATATCAGGATTCCGTGCAGAGGTGCTCTGAGGGCTGCCAGAGCTCCAGGGTGTCTGAACGGCTCCTGGCAGGAGCCGTGGCTGCTGAGGTCCACACCCCGTACAGAGATTCTGAGCCAGAGCCCTCAGTGGTCCATGGCATTCCTGCTTAGGGAGGATGTACAACCATCCTTCAAGTCAGATCTGCTTAAACTGAGTGCTTCACCGGGCAAGGGGTGCCCATCTCTGCCCCTGGTCCTGCCCTCCAGAGCCCCAGGCCTGACCTCTCTTCGTGGCATTGGCCACCAAGTGCCAGCACAGGCAGGTATTTCTGGAGTGGAAGGAAGGCCCTGGTGCCCAGCATGAGTGCGCATCCACCCTGTGGTCATTGCCCAGCAGGAGACCCTCGCCTTGCTCAGCAATGCAGCAAACGGGGCAACTAGTAAAGAGCAAATAGCTAGCAGGACATGGTCCTGGCCGCGCAGCTCCAGCCAGCCTGGATGGTCTGGGTTTTATTAGTGGACAGCCACTGGCACCAGTGGTGAGTTTGTAAAAGGGCTCGGCTGCTGGGGAGGAGCAGGAGAGGAGACCCAGCGGGGTTTGGTCCTCCAGGTGGGAGCTGATGGCCCAGGCCCTGGCGCCCTTGGAGAGGGCCAGACAGGGAAGGCCATGCCATGCAAGCTGAGCGAGACAAGCTGCCACGTGTGGGCACCAGACCAGAGGCCACGGCCCCGCTGTCCGGGCTGGCTCCCGGGGACACCAGCCCTAACAGACAAATCACCCCACCGCGCCCTCCGGGTCCCGTGCCAGGCCCAGCGTTCGGGCCTGCAACGATTGTGGAGCACTGCCGTCCTCTGTCCGTCAGCCTGTCCATATTAGGTGTCTGTGGGCTGTCTGGCCCCTGCCCGTGTACTCCATGAAGCCTGGACGTGATAGGATTTATAGGGGTGCCGGGGACGGGGGAGTCGGGGCAGCCCTGGGTGCTGGGGACGTCATCCTGGTGTGCAGCTTTAAGGAGTAGCACAGCAGTGTGTGTGGCTGAAGTGGCCTTTGGCTGCCCCCCCCCGCCTTGTTTGTGAAGGTTAATCTTGATTGTTCACTTGGTTTGCTCAAGAAAAGCTTGGGAAGTGAAGCTCTGGGGCATCTGACAGGGTTCCAGAGGATTAGCCCATGGGCCATGCTGACCTCACATCCCACAGACAAGGAGGAGCCCACAGTGCAGAGGGCATCTTCTCTCCTCCCCCTCCCCTCCCTCCCACCCCCTCTCCTCTCCCTCCCTCTCCTTCTCTTTCTCTTCATCCTGATCACTATGGTAGGAGCTGTTTTGCCTGACCATGCCTGGCCCCCACCTTGATGGACTGACACCTCTGAAACCAAAAGGCAAAACAAGTAAATAAATAAACCTCCCTTTAAAATTGTCTTGTCAAGTGTTTGGTCACAGTGACAAGAAAAGCTAATGCACTGTTCACGGCACTATTCCTCAGAGTCAAAAGTCAGAAGCAGAGTGAGAGGCCTCCCTCCCTCCCTCCCCAGGACTGTGGCAGCCTCTCCACCCGAGACTGTGCGGGAGAAGGGAGGCACAGCGGGACTCGAGGGAAGGCAGGTGGCCGCTACTCTCCGTACTGGCCCCCTAAACGACAGCTGGGACACAGTGAGTTCAGAACAGCGAGCCGTAGATTGCAGCCCTGGGCCACACATCCAGTAGGTAGAGACCCAAGAGCAGGTTTGAGCTCCAGATTTGTCCCCCAAAATGCACTGGTGCAGAAGTGAACCTAGCCAGCAGGGAAAACGCTCCCCTCACTACGTCTGTCTGGAACACCAGAATCGTCGTGATTAGAGACCAGTCTGGGGCAAAAAGTACCTAAGCAAAAGTGGGGGGCTGGCTCAAGTAGTAGGCACCTTCTTAGCAAACCCAAGGCCCTGAGTTTAAACCCTAATCACCAAAAAAGAAAAAAATCCTTCTCATGTTTAGAACGTAAAAACAGCACCAGTGAAACAAAGTCCTTTTCTCTCTTTCGTTTTCATTTATTTTTCAGATACCGGAGTTTGAGCTTGGGACTTGGTGCTTGCTAGACAGAGTGTCTGCCACTTGAACCATATCCCTGGCCCTTTTATCTTTTAGTTACTTTTCAGGCAGGATCTTCCTCACTTTTTGCCAGGGTTATCCTCCGACTGGGATCCTCTTCACCTCTGCCTCCTCAGGAGCAGGGATTTTACACATACGCCACTTCACAGAGCCTGACAGTGTGACTCAGACTAGTCTTGAACTGAAGTATTCCACCTCAATTTCTTCCTTACACCACCTCGGCGGGGGAGGTTTATTGCCGCTCACAACCGTTACCATGTCTGGGAAGGAAAAAAAAAAAAAGTCTGTCCGAAAATAAGCTGGATATTTCTCCCAGGCCATTAGTCTGAGTGGGAGAAATAAACATCTCTGGTGTGAAGAGATGAAGGCAGCGGCTGGCTTGGTTTTGTTCTCGGAGCTTGGAGTGGGGCTGGGATGCGTTAGAAGGAAGGCTGTCCTGGCCAGACCCTCAGCCTGCCGAGCCTGCCCAGCCTGCCTGGGCCAGATCGTACAGCCGGACTATCGTGTAATCAACTCAAAGGCCAGAGCCACGCTGGCGGAGCAGAGGCCGCCTCGGCTTCCAGCCGGGGGAGCTGCCCACGCCGGCTTGCTCACCGCAGTCCAGACTGTCTCTGCCACTCTGTGGCCGGCCAGGATTCTCTACACTCACCCCCAAAATGGCACAGGCAAACGATTTGGCCTTTGATGGGTTAAGACATGCTTTAGGAACAAAGCAGCCTGTGATTTGGAGTGTGGGTTTCTGGTGAGGGTGGAACTGTTGAGTCTGTTGCGTCTTTCCCCAGAGCTGCATGCGTCCTGCCTCCGACATGGGGGACCCCACAGATCTGCTTACCTGGAGCCAAATACTCCTCAGGCTGAGGGCAGGAGCAGCATGCTCGCTCCCTGGCGTGCTGGTCATTTGGGATGGGGCACCAGCATGGCCTCGGGCAGCAGAGTTCACCTGTGTCAGATTGATCTCTGACCTCTGTGTACCAGACTCTGCCAGGAAGTATCGGCGTTCTAGGAGCAGCCATGTTCCAGGCCTGGTCTCCACCTGCCCTAGCCGCCAGGCAAGGCCAGCTGCCCTGCTGGTGAGGCCTCACCTGATCCCCAAGAGGGGAATGTCGTGGCTGCGTAGCTGTGGACACAGCCACTGCACACCCCCCAGAGCCCCCAGCGCCACGGAGGAGTCGGGCCAGGGAGGCGCAGCCGGTCCCCGCCGCCCCAGCCAGCAGCCCGGTCTGTGGAACTGTCATGTTGCCAGTGAGGCGGCCAGCCAGTGTGTCCTCACTGTGGCCACTGCCAGGCTGGGAAGAGCCTTCTGGTCCCAATGATGGGACCAGAGACCAGCATGGTGGGCGAGAACATCACACAGAGGACCCTGGTGCTGGGGAGCACTGAGCCACCAGCACCACAGGGCACCCAGGGCAAGGTTGGCACAGACAGGCCAGGTAGCCAGCGGGGTGGGAGGAGCTCACCACAGCCACCACTGAGCTTCGGGGAGGGGCAGAGCCTGGAGGCCGGGCTGGGGACTATAGCTCGTTCCCAGATGCCTGGGGAGCTACTGAGGGTTGTATCTGGAGGAGAGAGTGCAGATTTGACCAGAACTCTGAGTGGCCTGCACTATAGCTCCTGTGTTCAAGTTCTGAGGCACTGAAGAGGGGTGGGGTGCTGGGAGGATGCTTTCATATCCATCAGAAAGTGACTCTAGGCAGAAGGCTCCCACGGAGAAGCCCCTTCCTGAAATCTGAATCTACCACTGAGTCAAAGCATCCTTTAAGGGCTTTCTCTGGCACAGGAAGGAGGGCCTGCCCCTCCCCTCAGCTCACAGGGCTCTAATGAAAAATGACTCCAGCAGCTGTGTTTATAGAGTAGGGTGAGACATTTCAGTGTAGCTAAAACATGTAGATCTGTGCGGGGTGGGGCTCTGGGAGTAAAGCAGGCACAGGGTCCACTCTGCAGAGTCAGCAGCAGGCCTGAGCTCTGGGGCAAGGACTCCCGGGCTATGAACATCCCAGGTCCAGCAAGACCTGATTTGCAGAGAACGAGGAGTACGTGGCCTCAAAGAGCAATGCTGGCCAGAGACAGGCACTGAGCAGGGCTTTTGCTGATGATGGCAACAACATATGACTCCAAGTGGCCTACTAAGATGGCTTCACAGCAGTGTATGAAATGTAGATTTCAGGAATGGCTGCACCCAAGTGCCTAGATGGTACACACAGTGTTCCCACTGCTTCCTTCTGAGTTGATTCTGCACTCACGTGGATGGATGGATGCATGTGGGGGGGATGGGGGGATGGGTGGGGGGGAGATGGATGGATGGGTAGGTGGGTGGATGCATGAGTGCATGGATGCATGGGTGGATGGATGGATAGGTAGGTGGATGGATGAATGGATGGATAGGTAGGTGGATGGATGAATGGATGGGTGGGTGGGTGGATGGATGGATAGGTAGGTGGATGGATGAATGGATGGGTGGGTGGGCAGATGGGTGGTGGGTGGATGGATAGATGGGTGGGTGAGTGGGTGGGCGGATGAGTGGATGGGTAGGGGAGATGGATGGATGGATGGATGGATGGATGGATGGATGGATGGATGGATGGATGGATGGATGGATGG
>NW_012267345.1:643774-647283 GCF_000151885.1 Dipodomys ordii
GGGTAGGTGGGTGGATGGATGGGAAGAGGAATGGGAGGGATGATGGATAGTGGGCAGGTAGTTGAATGGATGAGAGCTTCATGGTCACCTTGGCCAGGGCAGGGGACTTCCCTGCTGGGACATCAGCTAGAAGCTAGAAGTAACCCAAATGGCCCTCCGTGTTGTGCCCAGACACTTGCAGCCTGAGCGAGCAGGGGTGATGGGCAGGTGGCAGGCGCTTGGAGGCCCATGTCCTCCCCTCCAGAGCTGAGTGTCTGGCCTCCACAGAGACCTTGAGATCAGGAACTGTCCTGGATTATCCCAGTTGTTCATAAATACCACCTGTGGGGTCCCTGTGAAGAAAGCCCGAAGGAGACAGGGAGGGGAAATGAAAGAGGCTGGCCTTGAGCCTGCATGTAGGAGCAAAGGCTCATTGACGCCTCGGAGCCATGAAGAACCAGGATGCAGTCCTCCTCAGAGCCCCCACCAACAAGCTGCCCTGGGACCAGGGCCAGCTGGTGTCTGACCTCAGAAGGAGAAAACGGTACACTGGCACACGGAGCCTGGGTTTGTGAGTACTGAGGGAGTGGCCTCACTGCGTCCTGGAAACGCTGGGCTGCAGCTCCCTTACCTAGAGGAAGTGGATGAAGCCCAGGGGTGGCGTCCTTCCTGATGAGGCTCCAGAGCAGGGAAGGCCATGCATACAACCTAAGCACCATTTACTCTGTGGTGAGATGGAGCCCGTGCCTCCCCGACCTGACAAGAAAAGAGGCTCTTAGGAGGCCGGGCAATTTTTACCTCAGACGAAACGTCAGGTCTGCTATTCCGCATGAGCATCTACATCTTGGTTAGGGTCTCATTATCTGGAGCCCACATGGACAGGGCCCGCGGAACCCTGCTCCTCCCTTCAGTCTGCATCCATCTTCTCCAGAGCCCCAGCTGCTCGCAGGCCTGGGCGGGCGGCCGCAGAACCCGCTTCATTAGTCCGATTCCACGTCTCAGGTTCACGGTGCTTTCAGGAGGCATCATGAAATAAATTCAGAATGGGTTATGGAGATGCCCACAGCGCCAATAACACACTCAAATTACCCTGCTGCTCAGGGGGAAATAAAAATCACATCTCTCTTCCTAGACAATATGACAAAGTGGCAAAATGGGACAGGGGCTGGGGAATGGCCTTCAGGACATTAAGTTCCTTGCATTTTGAGTCATGTGACCATCACCCCAATTGGCACCTGTTTAAAGATTACATTTCTCAAACCTAAGGTGTATCTTCGCAGAGAGAAAGAAGAGCCTGAGCTGAGAACTGCTCTTCATGCCACTTACCTGGCCTGGCAGGCACGGAGGGGTGTTGGCTGGCATTGGGGAGGTATGAAATGTGGCCTTATTTTCCAACTTCCTCTTCAGCCCACAGTCCATTCAACAAATGCTCCCTAAGCCAGGGTCTCATAGGGAACAACCGGCCAAGACAAACACCCTGCTCTGGGCCACTCAAAGTCCAAATAGGAACAGAGCAGAATGAGTGACAAAGTGACGAAGACCCCTGAAGGCAGAGGGCTGGGCTAGGAGGGAGGAGGACATGTTTGAACGTTGGGGCGGGGGCGGGGCTGGGGTGCTATCATGTGGACACTCCCTGGGGGTGCAGCAGTTGGGCTGCTCAGTAGGAGGCGGAAGATGTCAGCGCAGAGACTGACGGCCGGGCAGGTGAGCGGTTCACAGGAAACAAGCAAAGCAGGACCCAGAACACAGGTCAGCAGAGCCGAGCCCGAGGGCCGTGTGGCCCAGCTGTGTCCCTCCTCCACACGCTGTCCATCATCCGAAGGCCTTTAGGAGCTGCGTTAACAATGCCAAATCAAGCGGGCAGAATTGATTTTAATGCTGTTCTCTTTCCTCTGGTACATCCCAAATGTGATTTCAGTATACAGTCAGTGTCTGTAAATAGTAATTTTATGTTCCTGTTTTGGGACAAACCCTCAGAATCCCCTGTCCCCAGCTATCCCCCCTTGCTCTGAGACAACGTAGCAGTGGCTGCACTCTGTGACGGCTGGGTTGTGAGTGTGGAAGGGACCTCGGGGCCCACGCAGCCCACAGGGTCGCTGTGTGGAAGCCACTTGCTGACACGTGCTCCAGATGGAGCCAGAAGCCTCTTCTGGCTCCATGAAGCCCTCCTCCACGCTACCAACAACAGCAGGGCCACAAGGCTCAGGGCAGGGGGAGCCTGCTGCTGTGTTTGGGCAGGAAACACAGCAGCTACTGGAGGCGGTGGAGGGTGGGTGGGGGCAGACTTGGGGAGCACTGTGCCCTGTCTGTGGGGGAAGGCACAGCCGTTCTGTGGGGCCTGAGCCCTGGCTCACCCAGCCTTTTGCATTTGGAGTCCGAATGTCCCCACATTGAGTTTCAGGGCCCTCCGCCTGCCCTGTGGGTGGCGTCCGCCCGAGTCCTGAGCACCCTGCCTGACTCTCACCCAGCCTGGCTCTCCCTTTCCCCCCAGCACAGAGCTGAACAGTGCTGGCCTCCGGTGCTGCCTGGCGGGGCCCCACCCCCATCTCTGGGTGTGACGGAGCGTGTAATTGTGCAGTCAGGAGCCAGCGGGGACGACAGGGCTGGAGGTCTGAGACTTCATTCCAGGTTGTCGGCCCCGCGCTGTGCCTTGAATGTGAGCGGTGCTGTTGGTCCCTGACAGCACATCTCCCCATTAACTTTCTTCAGTGCTCAGGACCCTGGGTGGTAATTGACTCAGTCCATTTGCCGGCCACCAGAGTGATCTTTACACATCTCAGATCAGGAAATGAATGGCTCGTCGTAGATGGCCCCAGGGAGGCTGGGCACCCCTCCTTTCCCATCTGGCTGGGGTTCTTAGAGGAATCCACCTCTACTCGCTCAACAACTGGTAGGGGAGGAGATGGTCAGTGCCCCCCTTCCTGAGCAGAATCCCCAGGCCCCAAGCTCTCAGAGCCTATGGAAGCAGCCAGATGACAGACCTCCACGGAACACAAGTGCATGGCACCACAGGTTACAATGCCAAGGGGCAAGAGAACCAAGAAGAAGCTTGAAGGTGGACAGGGTGGGCTTCCATTTTCACAGGGACGTCAAGAGCTTTCTGGGGATGACATGAAGAAGCATGGGATGGGCCAGGACAGGGTAGCAGACAGCAGAGCACATGGAGGGTGCATTGTCCAGGGCAGAGAACAAGCCGGTGGCTTCCTTCCAGGGGCCTCGTGACCCTAGTCCTTTCTCCTGTGAAAGCGGGGGGTCTCAGGGCTGATGACCCCAGGGTCTTAAGACAGTCTACAAGGATCCCTCTGCCTGTGAGTCTGTGAAACAGGACTCTAGCCTCCTGTGAGTTCCGATGCAGGAGAGGGGCAGAACCTACTTCAGATGGCAGCTGCAGCCAACATGCTAACAAAGCCACTTACACACAGCCAACATGCTAACAAAGCCACTTACACACAGCCAACATGCTAACAATGCCACTTAGACACAGCCAACATGCTAACAATGCCACTTACACACAGCCAACATGCTAACAA
>NW_012267345.1:648298-652602 GCF_000151885.1 Dipodomys ordii
ACACAGCCAACATGCTAACAATGCCACTTACACACAGCCAACATGCTAACAAAGCCACATACACACAGCCAACATGCTAGGTGAGCAAGAAGGTAGGAAGGGACCAGGGGAGATCCGATCTTCCTCCTCCTTCCTCAGGACCCCACACCACTTCCAGCTCACAACACCCAGCACTCAGGGAGCTTTTGTGAATGTGTGATCATTGGTGTTAATGCATAGACTTGAAAAAAAATGTTTCTCTTTTAATCGGTGTATTTGCCAGCTTGGGTTTTTTTGTTGCTGTGTCATTTGGTTTGGTTTTGGTTTGGGGGTTTTGTTTTGGGGTTTGTTGTTTTGTTAATTCAGATGGCCTCTTCCCATGGGTTCAGGTGTAAGAGGCTGGACTGACAACAGGAAAGACAGAGGCGCATGCATACATGGTAGATACACAGACAGAGGTGGGGAAGATACACAGTGACAGATCTACGCAGAAAACCAGGCATTCAGATACAGATGGAGACCTTAATTCTGTTGGTTAACCAGTACAGATAGTTCAGTGCTCAACAGAGAGCTAGAAGCCGGGCCATGGTGTCAGGCCCCAGGTGGTACCTTACCTTACAGGGCCGCTCCATGCATCCTTGCTGGGCAGCAGCCAATCACCACCAGAGGGCGGCTTCCAGTGACAGAAATGTATCCTCTCCCAGTTCTGGGCCCCTGAGTCTGAAACCAACGTGTTCTCAGGGTGGCTTCTGTGGGGCTCTAAGGGGCTCCCATCGGGGCCTCCCCACCTTGCGTGTCCCACGCTCTGTGCTGTGGGTTCCTCTGTCTGTGGGGACGCCGTGCGTCAAAGCACGTGCGTCCTGTTGGGACAGACAGTGCCTAGCCTCCTGGGAACACCCCTTAGGTAACTCCTGGCTTAGGAGGAACGCTCTGGGCTGTTGGCACTGACAAGAGCAGCCAGCCCTCCAGCAGGTGCCTTGGAGTGGGAGAGGCCAAAGCCCCTGCCAGCATCACACCTGCGCCTCTGTGCCAGCCCGGGCGCCCCCTCCTGCTCTCCCCTGGATCCGGAGCAGTTGGGGGGGAGGGGTACAGAAACAAGAGGCTCACTGAGGCGGTGTGACAGTGACAGACCAGCCAGGGGGAGCTCCCCAAGAGGGAAGAGACTGGAGAGGAGGGGAGGGGAGGAAACCGGCCCGGCACTCATTTCTGAAGAAGTTGCTCTCTGGAAACCTTTTTAAAGCAGTTTTAGCGCATCAGCGCCCCAAATCCAGCAAGGCTTCACGCACGCCTGGCAGTCTCTGGATTGTTAGGGGACCCCGCCCCAGTCCTCCTGCAGCTGCTTCCTGTCCTGCAGCTTCAGAGGGTCAGGGAGGGAGGACGTGGGGGCCCTGCGTTTCAGGCAGGACCTTCCTGCTGGTGAAGAGCCTCGAGCCCCTCCTCCCCTCCCCCAGGAAGGCACCTGGGCGGCCCCAGCAGGGAGCCGTGCTCCACCTAAAGAGGCTCCTGCTATGCATATTCAGCCTCTGCGCTTGGCCATTAGCAAACCACGTGACAGCGTCTCTGAAGGAGAGTGCGTGGGCCTCAGTTGCTGTGGGGACCCCCCCTCCCACAGGGAGCGGGGACCCACCTCCCAGCCTAACAGCTTTCCCCCTCTTTCAGCCTCACAGTCAAATTTGAGGCATAATTTTATGTGAATTACCTACAAATTGTACACAGTGCTTCACGGCTAAGAAGCTTTTTGCAGGGCTGGGTATAAATTTTCTCCTTTGTCCAAATCCTTCAAAATACTCTCCCTGAATTGTGAAGGCTCTCTGCTCTGCATAAAAATGAGGCTTAAATCACCCAAAAGGTGATGGGGAAAATGCATTAGGCAACTCAGGAACTTTGTAACTGTGTACATTTTAAGGAATCTTTTGGTTAAAGTCGGGCCTGCTTCAGCGGGGATGGGAGGAGAATTGCATCCAGCCAGAGAAAGCCCACAGCTTCTTGGCCGGGTACAGCCCTCATGCCGCCCTGCACAGCCCGGAAAGTGGGCAGCTCTGTGGCTGAGACCAGGTGCCTTCCAGCTATACGGTAGGAAACTCTGTAGTACGAAGAATGAGCAAATGGTTCCCTGCCATCCAGCCAACACAGCCTTGGCTTCCTAGCCAAGGAGAGGACAAGAGAGTATGCTCTGATGTTGGGGGCGGGAGGGGGGGCACTGTGTTGTGATGTGTGCCCAAGCAAGTGGGTTGAGTAGAAAATAATGAGATAATGAAGCCTGGGGCTATGAGCTTGCATGAGCTGCCGGTGACCCCAGGACTCAGAAAGCAATGCAGGAAATGGCCCAGCGGGTATCAGCCAGTAATGGAAAGCTAGTGATTCAATAATTCTCAACATGTATCCTGTTGCTGCTTCCCCTCGGGATCTTGGCATCTGGGAAAGTCCTTGGCCTTTATGACAGATGGATGGAATGATGGATGGATGGATGGATGGATGGATGGATGGATGGATGGATGGATGGGATGGACGGACAGATGGATGGACGGACAGATGGATGGATGGAAAAGAAAGGAGCAACAGGCTTTAAATATTCACCAGTGAGCTGTGTGCTGGCAGCTCACAGCTGTCATCCTAGCTACATGGAAGACTGAGATTGGGAAAACATGGCTCCAGGCTAACCTGGGAAGAAAACCTGGGAAACCTAAAATAGGTAGATCATAGTTCTAGCACATGTCATGTCAAAAATAACTGACATCAAAAGCATTGGAGATATCCCTCACCAGTAGAACTTTCACCCAGCAAGCACAAGAGCCTGAGTTCAAATCTTGGTACTGACAAAAAACATTATCATGAGTAATTTATTTATCATTAGTGATAAGGCAGTGACAGGAGGAAAGATGGACTTTACCTACCACTCCTACCCCCACCCCAGGATGCTTGCTGCCCCTGGCTTGGTGGAACACTCTAGAAGATTGTAGTCTGCATGTTCCCAGATTTGCAGGCTTTTGACATTTGCTATAGAGACTTTTATTCTTAAATTTTGGGGCAGTCTAGCCATAAATGAATCTCCTGGAGGTAAGTAGGAGCTGTCTGGAAAAGCACATCAAAGGAAAAGATGTATAAAAAACATGGTGGTAGCTCTCTCTGCTAGTTTTTGAAAACTCCAAACCTTTTTATAAAGATGAAAATGACAGACTAGAGTCTATTAAAATAAACATAAAGTCATCTGGGCTGGCATCAGGAACTCGCTTCATCTGACTTTGACACCATATTTTCTCTCTGGATTGTGTTTGTAAGAATTTATACACTGGGTATAAATAAGTATCAATAAGTACACACAGCTGTATTTCCACATCTTTGTGGCATAGGGCACATGGTAAATCTCCAGATCCATATGTTTGCCTTGTAAAATTCTGAGCTCTGTGAGTAAAGGGAGCAGCCGTCTGGGAGGGGAGGGGAGGGGAGAGGAGAGGAGAGGAGTGGGAAGCCTCCGTCTGGGAGGGGAGGGACTGCACAGGGGCACCTGCTGCTGCAGGCTGTCTACAGTTGGCTTCCTGGTTGCCTCAAGTCAGGGGCGTGGTCAGATGCTCCAGGGGTGTGGCCAGGCCTAGGGACTGGAATCACACACCAAGCCGAGTTCCCCTGTAGTCTCAGAGCCCCACACATCAGGTGGAGGGTCAGGACCATGATTGTAGCTTGCTAGCTGCTAATGTCGTGGAATACATACTATATATGATGAAGTTTCATCTCCAGATCGAATGTTAGAATGTACTGGCCTACAGGCGGTGTCAGTCTTCAGTACAGGCGGTGTCAGTCTTTTGTTGAAGTACAGCCCTGTAATATAGGTACCATGGGTGACCCCTGCCTGGAGCCAGGCGAGTAGCTCCTGCCCTGCCCGGACCCCCGCCCCGCTGGGCTAGGGAGGAGGCCGAGGGCGCAGTGCAATGGTGAGGCGGCCCCGCTGGGCTGGGGAGGAGGCCGAGGGCGCAGTGCAGTGGTGAGGCTGTCGCTGCCCTACTGTTCCCCAGGAACTCGTGGTGTCTGTCTCAGGCAGAAGGGGAGATCTGGATACGTTTGGGATTCATTTACCATGATTGGCTGATCCCTGCTGGGTAGCAGGGAGCCTCCAGGAAAAGCTCAGATCCTCCAGACACTGAATATTCCAGAAGCCATCCCACAAAGAAATGGATGAAGTCATCCCAGCAAAGGTGTCTTCTAGAGAGGAGCTGAGTGCTGTGAATGCAGCCATCCTGGAGGAGGCGAGGGAGGGACATCAGCAGGAGGGACATTAGAGGGCCACGCAGGGGAGTGGCCAGACTGCCCTCAGGAGGGGCGGGGGGGGG
>NW_012267345.1:655226-684778 GCF_000151885.1 Dipodomys ordii
CGGAAGTGGCGCTGTGGCTCAAGAGGTAGAGCGCTAGCCTTGAGCTGAAGAGCTGAGGGACAGTGCCCAGGCCCAGAGTTCAGGCCCCAGGACCGGACTCCCCCCCCCAAAAAAACACATGCAGTTGTTAGATGCTAATATGTGTGCACAATACATGCATAGACACAAATGTTAGGTATATGTGCATGTAAGAACATGCAGACGTGAATATGGGGTATGTGTATGTATACATGACCACACATAGGTATAGACATGGGGTGTGTATAGGTGTTTGTAATATATGCATAGACACGGATATTAGGTATACACAGTTCTTGGTGTAAAGAAATATCTAAACATAGGTAAACAAAGTCCATTGAGAGGGAAGGCTGTGTACTGATGGGCATGTATGTGACTGACTGGGTATATTTGTTATGAATATGTGATTGTGTGTCAGGATGTATGTGACTATGTGTTGGTTGTGTATATGTGATTATGTATGTCAGGGTGCTTGTATGTGACTGTCAGGGTGTGTGTGTATGTGTGTGTGTGAGATGGTTTTAGGGTATATCTGTGATGGTGTGTTGGGGGGTATGTGATTATGGGGTTGGCTGTGTTGTATGTTTATGATGGCATATCAGTACATGTGTGTGATTTGGGGGTTGACTGTATTTTGTGTGTCTGTGATGGTGTGTTGGTGTATGTGTGTGTGTGATTGTGGAGGTGACTTGTGTTTTGTGTCTGTGGTGGTGTGTCAGCATATGTGTGTATGTGTGTGTGTGTGTGTGTGGTTGTGGGGCTTACTGTGTTGTATGTCTGATGGTGTGTCAGTATGTGTATATATGGTTGTGGGAGTGGCTGTGGGTTGGGATATGTGTGGACCCGTGGCTGTGTATCAGGGTATGTACGTGATTATATGTGTCATTGTATATGATTGACTGGATATGTGTCTAAATAACTTGTTTTTTGTTTGTTTTTATTGTAAAGAGGATGTACAGAGGGGTTAGAGGAAGTAAGAATGGCCAATGATACATGAAGAAATGTTCAACAGCTCTGGCCATGAAAGAATACAAATCAAAACTCCATTGAGATTCTGCCTCACCCCAGTTAGAATGGCCATTATCAAGTGTTCTAAAAGGGAACACTATTACACTGTTGGTGGGAATGTACATATGTTCAACCATGCTGGAGGTTCCTCAAAAGTCTCAACCTAGAGCTCCCTGATGATCCAGCAGTCCTCACACTAAAGCTGCAAGCACAATTGTGTTCACTGCAGCATTATTTACTGTTGCTAAGATATGGAACCAACCCAGATGCCTCTCAGTAGATGAATGGATCAAGAAAATGTGGTATATATACACAATGGAATTCTATGCCTCCATCAGAAAGAATGGCATCACCCCATTAATAAGGAAATGGAAAGAGTTGGAAAACCATAACTTGTTTTTATAGTTGGTTTTTGGTTTTTGCCAATCTTGGGGCTTAAACTCAGGGCCTGGATGCTATCCCTGAGGTTCTTTTGCTCAAGGATAGCACTCTACCACTTCAGCCACAGCGCCAGTTCTGGCCTTTTCTGTTTATGTAGTACTGAGGAATCAAACTCAGGGCTTTATGCATGTTAGGCAAGCATTCTACTACTAAGCCACCTTCCCAGCCCTTATAGTTGTTTGTTAACAACTATGTCCTCAGGTTTAACCAAGGAATTTGCCAAAGCAACATTTAGTTATCTCCAAAGACAGCAAGACGTTTTATCTCCATGCTGGCCAGTGTTTTCCTAAAAGGGTCTGTTTTAAAGACAGACTGACTTGTGGCTGCTCTGCCTGAGGCCTGAGGAGACAAATAACAGAAGGAGGAAGAGCAGGAGGAAGGATCAGGAGGCTGTGCTGCTGTGGGCTGGCGTTGGAGCCACATCCCCTAACCTAATAAGCATGGATGGGTGGAATGGGAACCGCCCTCAGGTCTGCATCCAGCCTGTGGGCTCCATGCCACAGTGCCAGGCAGGGTCAAGCATATAACGGCTCTGCACCACCGCACAGCCACAATGCTCTTGGGGTTAACGTGCACCCCGTACGCACATTTCTGCAGCAATTGATCAGGAAAATTGATGTGGATTCTATTTTAACGCTCTGCTTTCCAGCGGCAGTGAGCGGCTTTTGCAAATAGTAGAAAGGATCTCAAAAAATGCCTGTGTAGATTGGGTCAAAAGTCAGTCCATTTTCCTGAAAGCCTTTGAGCAAATAGTATTGGCGTGTTTATGAAAGGAGACATTTTTGTCTCCTTTATCCAATAAAAATGATCCATGAGGGCCACCAGCCCAGGAAAAGGTCTAGGGAAAATGCTTCTTGGAGTGTGAGGTTGGTTTGTTTGCAATACTGGGTTTGGACTCAGGACCTCCTGCTTCCCACTTGGGCCAAGCCCTGGTCCTCTTCTTCCCTCTTTTTGCCTTTACCAGCCTGGGCCACGATCCTCCTGCCTTTGCCTCCCCTAAAGGTGAGATCATAGGCATGTGTCACGGTGCCCAACTTATTGACTAAGATGGGGTCTTGCTAATTTTTTGCCCAGGCTGGTTTCCAACTGCAGTCCTCCTGATCTCTATCTCCTGAGTAGCTGAGTCATTTGAATGGCTACTTTGGGATCTAAGTTTGCCCATCACCAGACTGTCTGGTCACTAGTAAATCTGGTCAGTACCTACCTAAGCGACTGCTCAGAGGTCGACCTGATCTCTGTGGAGGGGGCTTGTCCCTGCTCCGTGCCATCCGGCAGTTTCTTCTTCTACCCAGGCATTTCACTGACTGCTACCATGCTCCATACCCTACACGGATGCCTGGGCGGCCTGGGAGTGGGCGGGAAGGGCAGCCCCTCCTGATACTTCTGAAGGGTCCGCTTCCACCCCATGGAGCAAGGAGAGTCTGCTGATGGGCCTCTGAGCAGCCTGCCCTGCACGTGAGGTCCTGAGTTCAAGCCCAACACACACACACACACACACACACACACACCCTGTGCTGCATGTCTGTCAGGCACAGAGCAGAGGTCACATCCACCCTTTGTGAGCTGCAGGTGACAGGGAAAGGTGGCCCTCACCAGGGGAGGGGAGGACAGGAGTCGTGACGTCTCACTAGCTAGAGGTGAGTCGGCGTTTCCAGCTGAGAGTGAGGTGTTTTCAGAGACCTTGTGCTCCTGGAGGACCCCTGGACCCCAAAATAATGGCTTTATTTTGAGAAAGGCTGGAGCATCTGGAGGGGCCCAGATCTGAGAAAAAACAAAAAAAGTAGGAGCCATGGGCCTGCAGGACCCAGCTTGTGGGCACCTGAGCTGTTCAGTCCCAGCACCCTGGGAGGACAGCCGCTGCCCGCTGCAGCCACAGTGCCCGCGGTGCCAGCACGTCCCCTCGGCGCACGCCCCTCCCGCCTGCCGGCGATGCTCAGCAAGTCGTGCTGGCATAAGCCGAGTGAAATGTCACAGTTTCAGACCCCAGGCGGTGCGGAGAGCTGGAGTAAGGCCTGTCGAGCCTTCAGAGTCTGACAGCCAAATCCTTCGCTCCTTCCGCTCCCAACATATGGCATGAAGTAGGGTGTGAAAGATAAATTTCTTTGGATAGGTGCAGAAAATGTGCGTAGCGTTTTCACTGCTGGGCTGCATAGAAAGATCAAAACAGCCACGTTTCTGAGAGCAGAATTTTAATGCCTTGAAGCCAGGCCTCCAGACTGGCGACGTGGAGGCAGAGCTTCTACCTGCTTGGCGTAATTAGCAGTTTGTGCAGGCGGTGCGGACAGCTGGGTGCGGGGAGGCCTCTCCCAGCAGTCCCGGCCCCCACCGCGCCCAGCAGTCCTCTGGGAGGCTGGGGGGTGGGGATGGGCAAGGTCGCAGGTGGCTCACGAGGCCCCATGACCTCCACTTTCCTGAAGCTGAGTCACTGAGAGGCCATCTCCCTCGGGGCACCAAGCTGCCCCCTCCCAGGGCCCCCATGACTGTGAGTCCCTGAGACGGTGACCAGGCCGTGGCTGCAGCCACACCACTCCCCCTTGCTCTGAGGACCAAGCGCAGGACTTCGATTCAGAACCATCTAGAATCTAACAGATGGACTTGTGTGCCCACTTTTAAAACTTGGTCTGTGTATGCGTCTTCTAGTCACAAAACCTCTGTTTGTAACTGAACTGCGGCACTCAAGGTACTCTGTGAACCTAATCACGAGGAAAGGCGGGGGGTGTGTGGCTAGTTATCACGCAGCTTTTCCAAAGTACTCAGAAGGATGTTTCAGTGCGTCTGCTGTTCTATTTGACGGAAGCCTAGCATTCTTGATCTCTGTCTGTCCTCCCTCCTACAAAGCAAATGGAGCCTGGTATGCTGGCCGGACAGGCTGTGTGCCACATGGGCTCCTACCAGAAGCACCTGTGGCTGTGAAGGTGTTTGGCCTTCAGCCTTTCTCATTACCACTGTGCACCATAGCAAGGACAGTCTCTGGAGTGGAGCAGTGGCCGGGAATGACGTGGCCCCGTCGGTGAGTTTCCAAGAGGGCAGGCCGGGGGCGTACAGAGTAGCCAGGGGTCACTGGATGCCTTCAGTGTGGGCCTGGTGTCCACCCCAGTGAATAAGAGAGGGGTCAACATGGAGAATGACCCCCCAGCTGTGTGCAGACAGCTGTGAGGGCTAGTCTTTCTCTGGAGACGACCCCTCGTACAGGGCCGGGACTGTGTGGGTTCACATCAACCCCATCTGTCTATTCCCACCTCCCTCCACCACCTTCTCCATTTCAATTTCATCTCAGTCGTATTAGATTTTAACAATATTTACCCAGAGCAACTTCACCTTGTAGGTTTCATTTGACAATATTAATTGTGACCTTTCAGAACTCCCAATTAAGCTTTGCAATAAAATGGAAAGGTGAATGGGCAGGGGAGGGGGGGCATGGCAGACAAAGTGGGGGGGGGGGAGCCGCTGCCGCCGCTGCTGGCCAGACCCAGGCCGTGGAGAGCAGCAAACCTGGTCTCTGTTCTCCCTCGAGCCAGGCCAGGCCAGCAGCATGCCTCCAGCCGACCCTACGCCGAAGCTGGGATGTGTGTTAGGGGCCTGCTTTGCTCAGCTCGGCAGCTAGGCCGGCCGTGCCAGGCAGCGAGGAGGCCCCGGTGCCTCCCGACAGCTGTGCAGAGACCATTGCAACAGTCGTCTGAATGTTCAAAACAAGCTGACAATCTGGACCTTTTAAAACGTGAAACTCGCCAGTGCCGGGGCTCTGGTCTGCACTGACTGGCCTGCAGCGCCAGGCCAGTTAGCCAGCCCCTCATGGGCGGCCATCCTGGGCCCTGCGGGCTGTCCAGTCACTCCCCTGCCTCTACTCACGAGATGCCCGGGCGTAGTGTGCTGCCAAGTGAGCCCCCACAGGAAGAACACCAGAAACTGCTGCTTGAGTTCTAGAGATAACAAACAGAAAGAGCCATCTCTGATCTGGCTCTGAGCCAACACAGTGCAGGACTTGGGGCCCTCCTGTCCCCTTGATCTTACCTACATCCCCTCCCTCCTCACCCCACTCCCAGACCTCAGGGATCCTCGACCCACATCGACCAGAAGGTCGCAGCCCCCGAAGGCCGGCAGGCCTTGGGCCAGGCGTGGTAAGAAAGGCTATGGAGTGAGCCAGGTCCCTGCCAGCTGGCCAGGGAGATGGCCATGAGGCTGCCCTAGGGTCCCTCTCTACCCCGCATGGCAATGAAGCTGCTGTTTGGGTTTTGATTTAGGGACACAGTAAGCTGGCCACGCCGGGCCCGAGCTCGTGGTGCAGCGAGTTACCAGTACTTGTTGGGAGGAGAGTCCAGCAGAGCTCCTCCCCATCCTGGAGCACAGACCAGTGGCTGTTCAGACAAGCAAAGGCTGTGCGCACATGTACACACACATGCATGCACACACGTGCACGCACGTGCACACACACTTCAAAGGGACCCTCGGTATCAGGCCCGCTGGCGTGGGCTGGCGTGGGCTGGGGCTGCACCTCGTGAGCCCAGATGGAGCTGTGTGTTTGAGGCAGACTCCCCACTGCTTCTCCTGGCACTTGGGTGCCGGATGCACGTCCATGGAGGCCCGCAGGCTGCTTGCTCCGTGACAGGCTCCGAGCCGGATCCCAGGCAGGTGTCTGAGAACAGCGGAAGGCTCTCTCTGCACGCACTGTGTCAACAGGGAAACATCACATCCCCGGCGGCCGGATCAAATGCCCAGCTGGGGAGGATTCCAGGTGTGTGAGCCTCGGGCGCCTCCGGTGAACTCCACGTGGCTGCCTTCCTGGAAGGTGCCACGATTTCTCCCGGGTGAGGGCTGAGCTGCCTGGGTTCGGATCTGGGGATTGACATTCCTGCCCTGCCCTCTGGGCAGGGAGCATCTGCCCTCTGGGCAGGGAGCATCTGCCCCCCCACTACACTGGTGCTCCCAGCACCCTAATCCTGGGAAGACGGGGATGGAGGGGTGACCATGCCTGCCCTCCACTGCCCTCCGCCTCTGCTCCCGCTCTCTCTCTGGTGCGGCCAGCACCCTGAGCAGCATGTGTATAGCCAGCAAGCTGCCTTGGACTGGGAATCAGAGGGGCCTGGATGGCCCAGGGGGACCCAGAGGGGTCCAGAAACACCCCCGCCCCGCTTCCCTCAGCCCCAAAACAGCCATCATCTCTCCAGTGGGGAGACCCACCCATGCCCCATGCTGCCAATGGGATTCGCAGAAGGCGTGGGCTAGGAGGAAGAGTTTCACAGGCAGCAAGGCAGATTCCAGGGAGGAAGGACAGACAGAATCAGTGGGAGGGAGGACAGACAGAAACGCCGGGAGGGAGGACTGATGTACATACTGGCCCAAGTAAAGGCTGGCTTCCCAGGCCCAGGGCAGTTGTGGCAGAGGCGACCACGTCTCAGCTCCATGGACCGCGCTGCCGCGTGGCCTTTGAAAATTCCCGGTGCTGGGAGCAATGACTCTGGAGCCTCGGGAGAGCGGGCGCGGCCTGTGTAAGCAGCGACGATCAGGCTGGCATGGAAGCTAGTGGCTGTTGGTGCTGACATTCACATTGGCTGTGTACCCATCCACAGACACGCACGTGCACGCACACACACACCCTCTGCACTGTGAGGTCCACCCCATCCAGGGTCCCAGGAGAGGCTGGAGAGCAGCCTCACAGAGCGCACGGTAGGGATCAAGATCTCAAAGGCCAGAATTTGCTGTTGAGACCAGAGCCTGTGCTCTGAGCGGGCCGGGACACTGCACAACCCCTGCGAACAGCGGGCCTGGGCCTGGATATTTGGTCCTTGGGGTTCATCCTCCGCTCCCTGGGCCATAAAGGACCCCTAATCCTGCTAAGGAAAAAGTCACCCGAAACCCACATAGGGTCACGCCTCCTCCCAGACCCCAGGGCATGGAGGTAATGCGGTCCCCTCGTCCACTCCCTCGTCCACTCTGTGCCCTTGGAATCTTGTCCACTGGGACATGGTTTGCCTTAGGGGAGGAGACGGCGCCGGTGGCTCTCGCCTGCAGTCCTAGCTACTCAGGAGCCTGAAATCTAAGAATCTTTGTTCTAAGCTAGACCAGGCAGGAAAGTTTACTGAGACTCTTATTTCCAATGAACTACCAAAAAGCCAGAAAGAGAGGTATGGCTCAAGTGGTAGAGCACCAGCCTTTAGCACACACACACACTCACACAAACCTAGGAGCCAACATCCAGGCCCTGCCCTGGTATTGACAGAGAGGGAGGAAGAGAGGAAGGGAAACAAGGGGAGAGCTGAGGAGAGGAAAGGAAGATGGTAAAGGAAAGTAAACACACAAGCTGAGAGCCTGTTTGTTCCCAGCGGCTCAGGGCCCAGCGGGAGGGCACGGGACTCCAGTCAGGCTAAGGAACTCGCAGAAGGGCAGAAGGAGCTCTCCTCCCCAGAGCTCCATTTCCTTAGCTGCAGAAGAGGAAGCTAGGCGCTGGCCTAGGCGGTCAGGGCGCCCACCCAGCAGGGCCGCATCGAGGACCCTCCCCGTTGTGCACTCGGCGAAGTCCGGTTGCAGCAGGCAGGATGGCTCTGTGTCAGTGCCCCAGGGGTGAACTGCACTGTGCACGCACAGGCTCGCGTGTGGAGGCTGTGCTGGTGCAGGGGGTGCAGAGCCCCTCCGCTCCTGTGCTCCCTGTGGGCTGGTCCTCCAGGAAGGACAAGCGGTCGGGGATGCGCTGCTGGCTTCCCTCAAGAGTCCTTGTTTCCCGTGGGCAGCGATGGACGTAGCGTTGCGTTTCCTCAGAGAATCCGCCCTTCGGAGCGTCTAGGCCACTCTTGGCTGCCCCTGATGTTTGGTTCCAGCGCCACACACTGTGGGGAGCAGGATGGGGTTTGCCCACCACGGGGAGGCTGTACCGGCTGCAGGCGAGGGTCAGAAACACAGTAGGGTGTGGAGAGGGGGTCAGTCAGTCACCAGGAAGGGGGCGTGGCCCCGGGGGGCTGGGGCGCGGTGGGGTGGGGTGGAGTGGTCAGCCTCCCTGGGCCCTTCGGGGACCACCGAGAGGCTCCGGTCCACTCTGGTCACTAAGGCACGCTCCTCCAATGGACCAAATGGCTGCAGGTGTCCCCAGGGATCCACCCCAGACTCCCACTGTGGGCCCCTCCTGTTCTCTAGAGCCTCCAGCTCTGGCAACTTCCCACCATTTGTTTTCTCTAAAAACCAGATGGGAAAGTCTCTAAACAAAAGCCTGTTGGAGGGACGAGCTGAGATGACTGCGTTTCCAGGAGGCCTTACCTGTGGGGGTGGCGTGGGGCACCCACTGCTCCCCGCAGGGACCCTAAAACAGGGCCCAGAAGGAGGTGCCTGCCTTCCACCACCTTCCTGGACAGCAGCCCTGACCTTTCCTTCGTGATTTTCACGCGTACCTGCAGCCCCTCTGCCCTCCTTCGTCTGTTTGTGTGCCCACAGTCCCCTCCCTGGCTGTCCTGGCTGTCTCCTCCAGGACGCAGCCCAGCCTGCCAGGGCCTGGCGATTTGGCGCTGTCGTACGTGATCCAAGTAGCTCAGTACAACAGAGATCAGGCGTTACAGAACAAAGGCAGATTCGCGGGCCTGAGTGGGCAGCCACTGGTCAGCCTTGTGTGGGTCAGGCTGGGACTCAGAGCTTGGGCGTGAGCGAAGGCCCGGGCAGGTGAACGTGCCCACAGCACCCAGGGCTGGGAGGCTGTGCCGGCCAGTGTAGGCTATGGTCAGCGGTGGCTGGCCAGGGGCCTCATACTGCACTGACCTCAGGGGGGCTGGAGCATGAGGAGGAGCCGCTGCCTGGCTCCTAAGGCTGGTGTTCACGTGCGGTGCTGCCAGGCGCTCCCAATGCTCAAAATAGCAAGTGGAGCAGGAGGCAGGGTCCCTCCCGCCCCCCCCCAGATGGCACAAGCTGATTATTCTCATTTGTGCAGCACCTTACACCTCTGTAGACTTTTCTCAGAATGTTGGGAAACAGATGATTATGTCTGTTTTTGTAGCCGTGTGAGAATTTTTCGATTAGCAGGACCAGGAAGGACCATCTGTGTATTTTAGGGAGTGGAGTCGGAAACTTGGAGACAATGGCTCAGGGAGCTGTCTCTTGCTGCCCAGGAGTGGCCAGTCCCACGGTCCCTGCTGCCCGGGAGGGACAGTCCATGCAGCTCTGCCATGCGTGGATACAAACCAAACCGAGGAAGGAGCAAAGGGCAGCGTAGTCGGCTGGACCTGTGGGCCTGCCATACCAGGCTTCCTCTCCCAGATCAGCACAATAGAACTTTCCAGAAAAGGAAAGCAGGAGCCAGGAGTTCCCCTGCTGCCATCTGTGTCCTTGGATGAGCTGTGCTACCTCACTAAGCCTGGCGGGTGGTGAAGTAGCCGCAGTGGGCTCTGAGGCTAGCAGCCGACGTTCCGGTATAAACCGGAGCCCAGGGCGGAGCTCTTCGGGGGCTCCCTCCGCCCGGCCTCCAGGCCTCCGCTCTGCCCTGCTCCAACCTCCACACCAAAGTCTGTGGTAAAGCGATGCAGACGGGCCAGAAGGGACTCTGTCTGGCAACCTCCCTGTGAAGGGAGGAGGGCGTAAGGAGGGGGAAAAATATGGAGGAAGGAGCCACAAGGCCTCTGTTTACAACTCAGCCATTCACTCAGCACACTCCTACCAAGTACCTGGCATGCTCAGCACTCTTCTGGGTGTTAGGTAGTGGTGGTGACCTAGAGAATGCTGCTTCACTTATCCTTGGAGGGGGGAGGAGTTCTGTGACAAGTCACCCAAAATCTGGTGGCTTAAGCAACATTAATTTAACCTAGAACCTCAGAGTCCCCGGGGTCACAAGTCCCCAGGGCCAGGGGCAGAGCCAGCTCTTCTCCGCAGATGCCAGGCAGGGTCATTCCTGCCTCCCCCCCCCCAGCTCTGCCCCCTCTACCTTGGGAGCCAGTCGCCTGCAGAGTCTGCTCTCTCTCTCTGCCTCTAACCTGCGACCCCCTCTTTCAGGACCCATAAAGATACTGGGTCCAGGATAATGGAGGGTGATCCTGTCCAGGGCCCCTATTAATTCCATCTGCAAATCCCTTTGGCCGTGCAAGGTGACATGGTCACAGATTCTGAGCTAGAACATGGACATCTTTTGGGGGCCTTTACTCTGCCTCCCACCCCCAGACAGCCTGCAGCACCAGCCCCCGAGCGCAGCACTGAAAGAGACAGCGTGGTAGAGATGAGGAAAGGAGCACACCCCTGCAGGGTGGAGCCGGCCAAGGAGACGGCGCGGGAGAGGTGCTGCTGAGGGTGGGCGCACAAAGATGAGCCACTAGGAGCCACATGGGGCCGGGGTGAAGGGCGCACAGAAGGATGGGCTGCAGCTGCCAGACAAGGCCTGGTATTGAAGCTGGAGACCCAGACATGGCAGGGCACAGGAGGCCCTCTGTGTGGGGAAGAGGGTTGGGAAGCAGGGAAGCCGGGTGGTGGCCCAGGGGCCAACTTCTACAGGCCACGTCAGCTGCATTCTGATGCTAGACCTGACCCCAGCATCAGGGAGGTCCGTAGGGCCCCTGGACCATGGGATAGGCGGCACAGGAAGTGTTCCGCCCAGGGGTCCAGGAGGCAGCAGGAGGTCTGTGAAGGCCACCTGGGCAGATGGGAGGCAGGAAATGGGATGAAAGGAGCTCAGGTGGCAGCCTGCTCCCGACGAGGGAGCTGGCCTGGCAGAGGTGGCAGCACCCAGGCTGGACGGGCCTAAAGCAAAAGCGACATTGTCACTAGCTGCTGGCCACATCCGGCCTGCCACAGTCCAGATATAGGCCCGAGCTGCGGGGGATCCCAGAACTCCTGCTGGTGGTCAAGAAATCATTTCTCAGTGCTGGGAGTGAAGGAGACACTGTAGAAGCTTTCCTGGCTCTGGTGCTTGAGACGTAGCAATTACAGCAGAAGAGGCAGAAAGCCGGCTGAAGCCGGGCGGGTGCCAGAACCGCGTCTCGAGTGGCCAGCTCTGGCCCTGATTTCTCATCCTGACATTTCAGAAGAGCATAATCCCTCCTATATCTGAGCAGATGTACAAAACATGAAGAAAAAAAGAGAGATGCTTTTGAACTGTGGCTGCCTATCCCCAAAGCTCCTCTGAGGACGGACAGAGAGTCGAGCTGGCCCTGAGGCCAGGGCTGCCCGCTCTGTCCAGCTGCCTCCCACCATGCCTCAGTCTCTCCAGCAAGGCTGTGAGTCGCCATAAACCACACAGAAGCCCACACGTGTCCACACCGAAACTGAAAGGCTGGCCCCAGTAAAGACAACGATACAGGATAGGCGGGTCAGGACCAGCTGGGAAGTCCCCCAGGGACTGAGACCCTGCGTGCATGCTCCCGCGGGAGGAAGCTCCTGTCGATGTCCGGTGCATCCTCTGCCTCCTGGGGTCGCTGGGGCCTGCCGTGGCCTGGGCAAGCGTCACAGAAACTTGCTTCTTCCAGGTGTGGACGAAAGTGACTCAGGCGAGACTCAGTGTCTGGACACACCTGATCCTAAGTACCCCCTCTTGCTGCACCCCCATGTGGGGCGGTGCCCAGGTGTCATCTCCCAAACCCAGGCTGTGCCTTGTTTGTGGAAGGGCCTTCCATGGCCTGGCCACCTTGTGAGCCACAGCCGGGAAGCTTGGACTCTGCCTGGCATACAGGCCGGCCCCCAGCTGAGGTCCGAGTTGGGGTGAGCTCACACACCTCGTTAGGGTGTCAGCGTTTGTCTAGACCTGACAGGCAGGGGAGGCAAGGCCCGGTGATCTGCTCAGCTGAAGCAGGTGCTCTTGGAGCTGGAGCCTGGGGTCAGGACACCACCTCTGTGCCCCGGGACGTGGCGTCCGTCCAGCCGCCTGGGATGCTGGTACCTGCTCCAGCTTCTGGAGGTGGCACTGGCTCTCTCAGATTTCATTATTTGCTTTATTAGTCTGAAGACAGACCTAAGTCTCTTGCTTGTCTGAGCTCTACCAGTCCTGATTTCCGGGTTGAGCAAAGGTCTCTCTCTCTCACTCTCCGGGCTGGCTCCTGCTTCTCCCGCCAAATGAGCAAATGCACTCAGCAAGCCCGCGACACACTGGAAAAGACCCTGGATGTCCTGATGGGAAGAAAGAGCAATGCCCTTGTATCTGAAGGCAGCTTTGTAACCGTGAGCCTGGTGCTTCCAAGCAGACCCTCCTTGGTTCTTTGCTTATTGAGGTGTTTTATTTTCCTTTTCCTATCTTGGCAATTTTTGTTCATGAGTTGTACAGGGGAGAAAAAAAACAGAGGCCACCCATAGCTGGTGCCTGCATGTGTTCAAAGAACCCCTCTGCCCAGTGTTTGAGGTTCACCCACTCCTGGCCACCCAAGCCCCAAGTAGTGGTGCCCCAGAGGAGCACAGCATGTGTGAAAGCATTAGCAACAGTTTGGAGGAATATCCAGAAATATTTCACTAATGACATTAACCTTTGTTTGCTGCTTTTCTGCCAACCCAAACAGATCATTTCTCCTCGAGTCTTTATCTCACTTTTCTATATAATTGCTGCTTTAAATCACCAAAGCCTCTCAAGTTATGAGTGTGAAACAAACACGGCCATCTTCAGTCTGCACTCACCTGCAATGGCCCTGTTCCAGCCTCCCCCAGAAAACAAAGGCTGGCGGAGCTCAGAGAAGTGAGGAGGCCTCCCCAGTGTTTTCTCGAGCTTCGAGCTCCGCTTCGTGTTGACAGTGTCTCATGAGAAGGGCCCGGGATCGCTCTGTGGCTTCCTTTTGTTCCTTCCTTATGAAGAACGGATAATTCCGGGAGCTTCTGTTTCGCTGGTAATTGTCTCTTAAATTAAGACGCGCTCTGTAGCCAGGACTGCTGAGATAAGGATTGGTGAGCAGAAAGCCTCTTGCCTCAGTGAAAAGCAAAACAAGGTGATAAGACTTGGCTTTGTGTGTCCTTGTGGGGTCTAGCCACGGTGCCTGCTGCTAACAAGGTGCTCGCATCCCGGTTCTCCTGAACACTTTGCAACCGAAGAGGAGGAGCAGGGGAGAGGCCCTGTGGTCTGGGGTTTGCAAGGGACTTCCTCCAGAGGGGAGCCATCCACCTGGACTGACTGGGTGTTGAGTGGACATGTGGCCTTGAAAGGGGCTCTTCAGGACGAGCAGCTGCGTCCAGTGCCGGCTCTGTGCCCAGGCTCTGGTCCTAGGGGCTCTCTCAGCCCTGGGCTCAGCTCAGCTGGGAGCAGAGCAGTGATTGATTAGTGATGTCTGCTGGGGAGCTGCCTCGCTTTCTTCTGTCTTGGTCCTGCTTGGTTGCTCTTCTGCCCCGTGTAATTGGATGATTTGTGGGCAAGCTTGCTTCCTCCCTTTCCAGTTCACCTTCAAGCAGCCTCTGCATGTCAGATGGGGTGCTGGGGTGGTCTCCTGGGATCAGGAGTCACGGACGCTTTCCAAGCAGAGGGTGGGTCTCCCTGTGGCATCAGCCCAGTCTCCCTCACAGCAGTGAGGCAGAGAATTGGACTCTGTCACTACGGGCTTGTGCCAGGTAGTTTGGGAGTGTTGTATTAGGTCAGACATGGTGCTCAGAGAGGTTTAACAAGCTCCCCAGGGCCATGCAGCCTGGTACTCTTCTATCTTCCTCCCACCCCTGTTCTTTTCTAAGGCAACCTACTACACTCTGGCCTTGCCTTGTACGTAAAGCTCACAGTGGGAGCAGACGGTGTTCTTGATGCCCAGCCAGATGAAGGCTGAGGTGGACTGAATGAACACTCCTTCACATCTTGCTCTTTTTAGCAGCCAGAGGCGGTGGACAGAGGAGAATCTAGTCCAAAGCCTATCTTTCTCTAAGAACCTTTTATTTATCTATTGTGGTGATACTGGGGATTGAACTCAGGACCTTGTGCTTGGTAGGCAGGTGCTCTCTACTACCTAAGCTACACCCCCAGTCCATATGTGCCTTTAATTTTTTTTAAAGAGGTTTTGTCAAGGATCATCCTGTACTTCCCTTATAACTTGTATTGCAAGCTTGTACCACCACAACACCTGGCTTATTTGTTGAGATGGGGTCTTACTATTTGCCTGGGTTGGCCTTGAACCTGTGGTCCTCTGAGTCTCTACTGCTGAAGCAGCCATGATGACAGCTTCCTAATGAAAAGCCCAGAGTCTTTTCCCCTGCCCTCTAATAGATACTCAGCAGGAACTGGGAGTTCCCACAGAACAAATGGAGTTTTGCGAGGCAGGAAGAGGCCGCAGAGGCTGGATGGCGCGAGAACGCCACTGCTCCACGTCTGAATCACGGGGGGGAGTCGTTCCTGATCCATTGACCTTTCTGCCAGTTTTAATTTACACCCCGGAGTAAAATGTCATATAATTTTCATGTGTTTGGCTGGGTTCTTCACTGCTAGCCTAGAAAAACAATTCTTTATCAAGATCTCATGTGGAAATTGTCCAGGGATAATTACCCTGGGAGAAGCGCTTCATCTGCATCGTGTGCTGTGCGCACGGCTCCCTCCAGGGGGGCCGCTGTCAGCTAGCACCCTGTTTCTCTGGAGGGGGCTTTGAGGACCCGTGGGGCTTGGGTCAAGGACCATCTCCTCCTGGCTGATCTCATTAGCCATCCTTCATCCACTCCAAATTCAGTCACCAAAGTGGCGCTTAGAGACGCCACCACGCCAGAGACAGACTCTCCCAGGCCTGCTCCTTCCCTGGCCATGGAGATCTGACAGCGCACGCTCTGGACTGGCCTCCTTCAGAGAAAAGACATGTGCTTGCCAGCGTGTGCCAGGGCTCTTTCTGCACAAGGATGGAGACAAGGGGAGCCTGTAGCTCCCTGCGGGCCGGGGCGGGAGGAGAGACGCTAGGCCGCATAGCCGGGGCCTGTGCGGAGAGGAATCCTCGGGCACAGAGCTCAGAGGGAAGGGCACAGACACATCCACACATGCTACCTCTACAGGCGAACCTGCCCCGTGGTTGTCTCGAGCCTGTCGTCTCATTGGCGGTAGAAAGCACACCACAGTGTGGTGGAGTCTCCCGGTACCACCGAGGGTCTGTGTGGGCAGGAGACACGGTCAGCTTGAGCCAGCGTTGCCACACGAGACACCCCTGGGAAGGTGGCCGCTGAGGTCCCCGGGGAGGCTGCGTGGGCAGGCCGGTGTATGGAGACGGGCAAACGTTGTGTTTGGACTCCTGAGCCTCTGCGTGTTTACCTTAGGAGAATGCTTGGCAGCCACCCGGGAGTGTTGACAGAGTTGCTGGTAAAGTTCAGGCTCGTGTTTGGATTCGGCTCCAGTAAACTGAAGCTGCAGATGAGTCAGTCAGGGCTGCCAGCAGCCTCGGGCCTGTGCAGAAGGGCAGGCCTCCTCCTACAGGAGCACTGTTAGTGCACCTGCTTGCAGGCTGGCCCTGGCTGGGCCCCACAGGCTGCGACCCCGCCCCACAGTGGCACACGCAGTCCCTCACCGCCGGGACAGCCGCAGGGCCTCAGCTTACCCTCCCTGGGCAAGGCCCACAGCAGCTCTGTGAGGGCTGTGAGGGACAGAGGTGCTGTGGCCTGCTCAGGAGAGGCCCGGGCGGGGAGGACAGGCAGAGCAGGAGGCAGCCCTCCGCTCACTTCGGGGAGGACCTGGGGCTGCTTCACGCTACCCCTGAACCTCCAAGGTGCCTCCTGGGACAGGACAGAGCCACTGTTCTACCTGGGCCTTAATTGCAAAGGATTTAATTAGCTCAGTCCCGAGGTGCAAGGCACTCACGAGAGAGAGTGCCTGGCAGCTCCAAAAATAGCCTGCCCGGTCCCGTTTCTTGTGTTTGAGTCCCAGCCTTCAGCACCAACGTCTTTGTCACCACCCCGCCTGTGCAGTGTTTGCTCAGAGCTCCTGGTTGCTGAAAGCCCTGTGGAAGACAGCCATGGCAAGGGGCAGGCCTTGGAGGATGGTCTCATCCTCCACTTCTGCAGCCCAGGCACGGGTCCCGTGCCAGGCTCTGGTGCAGCATGGTCCTGTGCCAGGCTCTGGTCCCGTGCCAGGCTCTGGTGCATTGTGGTCCCATGCCCGGCTCTGGTCCCGTGCCAGACTCTGGTGCAGTGTGGTCCCATGCCCGGCTCTGGTCCCGTGCCAGGCTCTGGTCCTGTGCCAGGCTCTGGTGCATGATCTCACGCTAGTCTCTGGTCCTGTGCTAGGCTCTGGTGCTGTGAGGTCCCTGCCAGGCTCTGGTGCAGTGGGTCCTGTGCCGGGCTCTGATCCTGAGCCAGGCTCTAGTGTAGCATACTCTTGTGCCAGGCTCTGGTCCTGTGCTAGGCTCTGGTGCAGCGTGGTCCCATGCTAGTCGCTGGTCCTGTGCCAGGCTCTGGTGCTGTGAGGTCCCGTGCCAGGCTCTGGTGCAGCATTGTCCTGTGCCAGGCTCTGGCCCTGTGCCAGGCTCTGGTGCAGCATTGTCCTGTGCCAGGCTCTGGCCCTGTGCCAGGCTCTGGTGCAGCATTGTCCTGTGCCAGGCTCTGGTCCTATGCCAGGCTCTGGTACAGTGATCCTGTGCCAGGCTTTGGTCCTGTGCCAGGCTCTACTGTAGTGTGGTCCTGTGCCAGGCTCTGGTGCAGTGTGTTCCCGTGCCAGGCTCTGGTACAGCATGGTCCTGTGCCAGGCTCTGGTCCCATGCCAGGCTCTGGTCCCGTGCCAGGCTCTGGTGAGGCTCCTGGGATAGAGAGGCACCCGTCAAGCCACGCCTCGTGTTTCCACTTGAGGGCAGCTATGGTTTCTGCCTGGGAGCTGCCTGCTCGGTGGACACATCCCAGAAACCAGAGGCTGCAATGGAAGCTGGATGCGGGCTGTGGGTTTGAGCCGGGAGCCTCTGAAGAGAGCCGTGCTCAGCAGGAAATCTTGGTGGGCCGGAAGGGTCAAGAAGAGTGAGGTTGAAGTAGCGCTGTGGCTCAAGTGGCAGAGCATTCGTCCTGAACACAGAGATGCTCGGGGACAGTGCCCAGGCCCTGAGTTCACACCCCACAACCGACAAAGGAAAAAAGGGTAAGGAGTGCGGGGAGGGACATGGCAGACACAGAGGGCCTGATATCGTCTGCCCTCACCCACCGATCCTCCGAGCTGGCTCTCTCCCATCCCGCTGGACAGGGCGGACGTAGCCCTGCATCCAGACACCTGAGAGGCAAAAAGACTGCGAGCTCTTACAAACCCAGCCACAAGTCCAAAGTCACGGAGCGTCTGCCCAGGGCTGCCCGCCCCTCCGTCCCCCACACAGCCCCCAGCTGCTCGCGGCTCAGCAGACCAACCAGCGCTTGGCTGGAAACTGGCTTTCTAATTTCACCAACATATGAACACCTCAGGAATCTCTGCTGAGCAGCAGGAAGCGCGACAAAATGCAACGGGCCGCCCGCCCCGAGGTCCCGGTGCCCCTGGCCAGCGGCAACCTGGCTTCAGCCACCCGTGAAGGACCTGGTGAGCCCTTCCCATGGCCCGGCCACTTCCCAGTCCCACAGCAGACTGCGGGGCCTCATTGTCAGGAGAAGCGGACGCCATGCCGGTGCCTGTTTAAAATGCACATGGAAGGAAAGGGTGGAAGAGAGCCGGCCGGGGTCTGGGTGCCTGCAGCTGTAGGGACACCTGCCCAGCATCGGGGGGTGGGGGGAGCAGCCCATCTCAGACAAGCCAGCCTCAACCCCACAGTAACAAAACCCGCCAACGTCTCCAGGCCCCACGTCCTCTTCGGCCCTTTGCTTTGATGTCAGGGTCATCAGGGGCTCTGATGGTTAAGGTGTCCTGGCGTTTGCTGGTTGCCATCTCCTCCCTGCATCCCGTTTCCCTTGGGGAGCTTGGGCCCTGTCTGGAGTGGACCCAGCTCTGTCTGAGGAGGGAGCAGTGCGGGCAGGAGGGGCAGCGGGGGTGGAGGGGGGAGAGGTGGAACCCAGGGAGCAGCAGCAGTGTGGGTGGACCTTTGCATAGCTGTGCGCTCACCGGCTGCCCGGCTGCTCAGTGGTTCAGGACGGGTCTGTAGTTTGTGTCTGGTGGATTCCACAGTGGGCAGTGGCCCCTGTCCACACACCCAGGATCCACAGACACAGAACCCCCAGCACACCTGGCCCCACTGCTCGCCGCACCCTCCCCCTGCACATGACCACCTGGCCTTGCTGGCTCTGTCCTGGGCCTTTGTACCACCCTGGCCACACCTGGCAGTCAGCTGCCCGGGCATCACGGAGGAGGGGTGGGCGCGGGCTCCCCTCTGCCCTGGGCATCATGGGGGGGCGGCACGGGCTCCCCTCTGCCCTGGGCATCATGGGGGGGCGCGGGCTGCCCTCTGCCCCGAGAATCATGGGGGGGATGTGGGCTCCCCTCTGCCCCGGGCATCACGGAAGAGGGGCGGCGCGGGCTCCCCTCTGTCCTCTGCCTGGCTGCCTGGCTGCCCTGATTTGTTCCTGTACCAGCCTTTTCCTGTAGTTTTCTTCACACTGGGCTCCAAGCTCTGTCCCTGGACTGTGGAAGGCCTGGGCCATGGGCACGTGTTGGGAGGAGTGGGGGAAGAGAGGAGGAAGAGGATGGTAGGGGAGGAGGCAGAGCAGCAGCAGACAGGAAGCTTGTCTGTGCCGCTGCATGGCTCCAGCTACAAGCCTACCTCGGGCTCCTGTGATCTTTCTCAACTCACCTAACAAGAAAAATAATAAGGAGAGATGTTTTGCAGCCACAGCAGAATTCCCCAGCTTGCCCATCTTAGGGGGATGCAGCCTGATGCCCCCTAAATGTCAGGCTGCCACTGTGGGTAAGGGAGTGGGCCATCACCCCGTTCCCACACCTGAGCCCCCTGCATGTGCCAGCAATTAAAGAGGAAGAGGACAAAGGGCTCAGCCTAGCAGCCTGCTAATGAGGCGCTTCCTACCTTCCCGTGCAGTGCCTCTGCAGCAGAAACTCTTTTGAGTAGGGCTGCACCCCTGCACTGCTGCACCTCTGCACCACCACTGGACCGCTGCTGCACCCCTGCATCCCTGCGGCACCCCTGCACCATTGCTGCGCCCTGCACCACCACTGCACCCCTGCACCATTGCTGCGCCCTGCACCAGCACTGCACCAGTACTGCACCCCCGTGTGGGGGAGGGGAGACCCAGGGTGATCTTAGAAAAAAGTTACCAAACCACAATACCACCAAAAGGAAGGAAAGAAGGGGGGAAAGACAAGAAGGAGAGATAAAGGAAGGAAAAGGAAAGAAAAGAGGGAGGAAGGAAAAGGAAGGGAGGGAGGGAGGAAAGAAGAGAGACAGGGAGGAAGGGAAGGAAGAAAGGAAGGGAAAAGAAGAGAAAGAAAAAAAAGGGAAGTGAAGCAGGAGCGAGCCACAGCCTGGCCTTCTCTCGGCCGCTGGGTCCCAGTGTTGCTCGTCCCTGGGGACAAGGCCCGGCAGCGGTGAGCCCGAAGCAGCTGCCCTCCCTCTGGGCAGCCGTCCCTCACAAGCACACCATGAACCCTGCCTCCTTCAGCAGGCAGCACCGGTCAGCACTGGTCAGAGGAGGCCAGCCCTGACTGAGCCACAGGCCCTGACTTCCTGCTGCCATCACCGAGTAGTCCTGCCCTCTGGGCCACTTCCAAACCCCAAACTCCATGAACGCGGGTCCACCACTGGTATAGAAGTCCCTGTGAATGTGGGTCCATGGCTGGTCTAGGGGTCTCAGTGAATGTGGGTACATTAGCTGGTCTAGGGGGTCTCTGTGAATGTGGGTCCACAGCTGGTCTAGGGGTCCCTGTGAATGTGGGTCCAGTGGCTGGCTTAGGGGTCTCTGAATGTGGGTCCAGTAGCTGGTCTAGGGGTCTCAGTGAATGTGGGTCCAGTAGCTGGTCTAGGGGTCTCAGTGAATGTGGGTCCAGTGGCTGGTCTAGGGGTCTCAGTGAATGTGGGTCCAGTGGCTGGTCTAGGGGTCTCTGAATGTGGGTCCAGTAGCTGGTCTAGGGGTCTAATTGAATGTGGGTCCAGTGGCTGGTCTAGGGGTCTCAGTGAATGTGGGTCCAGTGGCTGGTCTAGGGGTCTCTGTGAATGTGGGTCCATTGGCTAGTCTAGGGGTCCCTGTGAATGTGGGTCCACGGCTGGTCTAGGGGTCCCTGTGAATGTGGATCCAGTGGCTGGTCTAGGGGTCTCTGTGAATGTGGGACCACAGCTGGTCTAGGGGTCCCTGTGAATGCGGGTCAACGACTGGTCTAGGGGTCCCTGTGAATGTGGGTCCAGTGGCTGGTCTAGGGGTCTCTGTGAATGTAGGTCCATGCCTGATCTAGGGGTCCCTGTGAATGTGGGTCCATAGCTAGTCTAGGGGTCCCTGTGAATGTGGGTCCAGTAGCTGGTCTAGGGGTCTCTGTGAATGTGGGTCAAAGGCTGGTCTAGGGGTCTCTGTGAATGTGGGTCAAAGGCTGGTCTAGGGGTCTCTGTGAATGTGGGTCAAGTGCCTGGCCCACAGGGCTCAGTAGAAGTTGGTGTTGTGAGGCCTCCTGTTCTAAGCCTGGAGCTTTCTAGTGTTGGCCATGTCTGTGTGTGTCCCAGGCCTCATTGGGAGAATCCCTGCTCGTCCTGCTCAGGTGCAGTCCCTCTGGAGGGCACACATGGGCCGTGTGATCAGGACTCTTGCTCCTGGAGGAGCGGCTCCTCTCCTCCAGTGCAGATAGCTTAGAGGCCACAGATTCTTCTCCAAGCAGTGACAACACTTGCCAGCGCTGTCACGTAATCTCCGTGCTTGCCTTATAAAATACTGTCACATCATCAACTTGCTCAGGGACGCTGCCCCTCCTGCTGCCTCCCGAGTCCACTGGTCTTATTAATTTACTCTTGGAGGACACGGGAGCTTATTTGTATATTTTGTACTAATCTCTCTGCAATCATGGAGCTGTCATTTCTGTCTTTCTCAGTGGCAATTGGATGTCAAGAATGATGGATCCACTCAGTTTGTTAGCTGACTTTAAGTTGTTTACCACTGGGGGGAGGAGTACTACAAAAAAGCTTCAAGCTAGGCATCCCTCACTCAGGCCTGTAATCCTAGCTACTTAGGAGGCTGGAATCTGTGGTTCAAGGTTTGAAGCCAGCCTAGGCAGAAAACTCTGTGAGACTGTTATCTCCAGTTAACCAGCAAAAGACCAAGTTGTAGAGTGAAAGTCAAGTAAGAGTGCAAGGCCCTGGATCAAGCTTCAGTAGCAGCATCAAAATAAATAAAAGCAGTTTGGAGTTTCCCTTTCACTTAAAAAAAAAAATAAAGTCCTTATTCGGTCCTCTGAGGAGGGGCCAGCTCTGGACCCTGACTACAGCTGCCCTTGTCCACCACAAACACCACTGCCACACAGCTCTGGGTCCCTGTACTGGCTGCTTTTCTGGGCCAGACAGAGCAGGAATGCTCATTAAAAAAAAAAACTTTTAGGCTGGGTGCTGGTGGCTCATGCCTGTCATCCTAGCTACTCAAGAAGTTGAGATCTGAGGATCTCGGTTCCAAGCCAACCCAGGCAGGAAAGTCCATGAGATTCTTATCTCTAGTTAACCACAGAAAACCTGACATGGCACTGTGGCTCAAATTGTAGAGTGCTAGCCTTGAGCTGAAGAGCTCAGGGACAACGCCCAGGCCCAGAGTTCAAGCCCCATGACCGACAAAAAACTTAAAGATTCCTCCATATCAAAAAAAAAAGAAAAGCATTTTTATAGCCAGTGGCCCAGTGGCTCACACCTGCAATCCTAGCAGAGAATCGTGGTTCAAAGCCATCCCAAGGCAGAAAAATCTATGAGACTGTTTTCTCTAATTAGCTACCAAAAAGCCAGAAGTGGAGCTGTGGCTCAAGCAGTAGAGCACTAGCCTCAAACAACAACAAAAAGCTGAGATATAGCACCTAGGTCCCGAGTTCAAGCCCCAAGACCAGCACAAAACGTAAAAACATAAGAATCACTTTTCTATTTTCTGTTAAACCCACAGGTGGGAGGAGCTGGTGGCCGGGGAGATGTTAAAGGGAAGTATTCGCTGTGAAGGAGCACAGTCTTTATTATTTCAGGACAGGCAACTATAAAGGTGAACACGAGGGAAAGATGCTTTATCAAATGTTACAGAGAGGATCTTTTTCTAGCACCTAGACTAGTAATTAAATCATGCAGATGACGACGGTCGAATCACTTAAAGCACCCTCTGCCCTGCGATTGCTTCACACCCCACGTTTCACGCACACTCAGTCCTCGATCCACGGCTTTCACAGCAGGATGTGACACTGGCTGTTTGTGCTTCAGAACTTGCCAGGCGTTCGCGACACTTGCAAAAGCACACACACACAAGAGCGCAGGAGTGTGGCACTGGTGCGCTGGCTCATCCCGCCTTGAAGCTTAAAGAGCTGCGTGTGGGAACGGGGGGGGGGGGGAGAGCAGGGAGACTGGCAACCTGGCTGCTTAATTCATGTTTGAGAAACAGGGAAGTGTGCGGGGCACTCAGCAGTGTGAGTCTCCACTGCCTCAACTGCAACTCACAGGGAAGCATGTGGCCCCGAGGGTCTGCCGTGGCCCTGCTGGTCTGCTGTGGCTCTGCGGGTCTGCCCTGGCCCTGCAGGTCTGCTGTGGCTCTGCGGGTCTGCCCTGGCCCTGCAGGTCTGCCCACATTCTGCAGGTCTGCCGTGGCCCTGTGGGTCTGCCCACGCTCTGCAGGTCTGCTGTGACCCTGTGGGTCTGCCTTGGCCCCGAGGGTCTGCCATGGCCCCAAGGGTCTGCTGTAGCCCCACGGGTCTGCCGAGGCCCGCGGGTCTGCCGTGGCCCTGCAGGTATGCTGTGGCTCTGCGGGTCTGCCGTGGCCCTGCAGGTCTGCCACAGCCCTGCGGGTCTGCTGTGGCCCCGAGGGTCTGCCGTGGCCCTGAAGGTATGCTGTGGCTCTGCGGGTCTGCCGTGGCCCTGCAGGTCTGCCCACGCTCTGCTGGTCTGCCACGGCCCTGCGGGTCTGCTGTGGCCCCAAGGGTCTGCTGTGGCCCCGCGGGTCTACCTTGGCTCCACGGGTCTGCCATGGCCCCGCGGGTCTGCCATGGCCCCCAGGGTCTGCCGTGGCCCCGCGGGTCTGCCATGGCCCCCAGGGTCTGCTGTGGCCCCGCGGGTCTGCCGTGGCCCTGTGGGTCTGCTGTGGCTCTGCAGTTCTGCCAAGGTTCTGCGGGTCTGCCATGGCCCTGCACATCTGCTGTGGCCCCGAGGGTCTGTCGTGGCCCTGCAGGTCTACCTTGGCTCCACGGGTCTGCCATGGCCCTGCGGGTCTGCCATGGCCCTGCGGGTCTGCCGTGGCCTGCGGGTCTGCCGTGGCCCTGTGGGTCTGCTGTGGCCCTGCGGGTCTGCTGTGGCTCTGTGGATCTGCCGAGGTTCTGCGGGTCTGCCCACGCTCTGAGGGTCTGCTGTGGCCCTCCGCGTCTGCTGTGGCTCTGTGGGTCTGCCAACGCTCTGCGCGTCTGCTGTGGCCCCGAGGGTCTGCCGTGGCCCCGCAGGTCTGCTATGGCCTCGAGGGTTTGCCGTGGCCCCAAGGGTCTGCTGTGGCCCTACGGGTCTGCTGTGGCCTCGAGGGTCTGCCGTGGCCCTGCAGGTCTACCTTGGCTCCACAGGTCTGCCATGGCCCTGCGGGTCTGCCATGGCCCTGTGGGTCTGCCGTGGCCTGTGGGTCTACCGTGGCCCTGTGGGTCTGCTGTGGCCCTGCGGGTCTGCTGTGGCTCTGTGGATCTGCCGAGGTTCTGCGGGTCTGCCCACACTCTGAGGGTCTGCTGTGGCCCTCCACGTCTGCTGTGGTTCTGTGGGTCTGCCCACGCTCTGCGGGTCTGCCGTGGCCCCGCACGTCTGCTATGGCCTCGAGGGTTTGCCGTGGCCCCAAGGGTCTGCTGTGGCCCTACGGGTCTGCTGTGGCCTCGAGGGTCTGCCGTGGCCCTGCACGTCTGCTGTGGCCCCGAGGGTCTGTTGTGGCCCCGAGGGTCTGCCTGGCCCCTAGGGTCTGTCATGGCCCTGTGGGACTGCCATGGCTCTGTGGGACTGCCGTGGCTCCGTGGGTCTGCCGTGGCTCTGCAGGTCTGCCATGGCCCTGTGAGTCTGCCATGGCCTCGAGGGTCTGCCATGGTTCTGTGGGTCTGCCATGGCCCTGCGGGTCTGCTGTGGCCCTGCAGGTCTGCCATGGCCCTGCGGGTCTGCTGTGGCCTCGAGGGTCTGCTGTGGCCCCGAGGGTCTGCCGTGGCCCTGCGGGTCTGCCGTGGCCTTGTTCTGTGGGTCTGCTGTGGCTCTGCAGGTCTGCCGTGGCCCCGAGGGTCTGCTGTGGCCTCGAGGGTCTGCCATGGTTCTGTGGGTCTGCTGTGGCCTTGTTCTGTGGGTCTGCTGTGGCCTCGAGGGTCTGCCATGGTTCTGTGGGTCTGCCGTGGCCCTGCGGGTCTGCCGTGGCCTTGTTCTGTGGGTCTGCTGTGGCCCTGCGGGTCTGCCGTGGCCCCATGGGTCTGCCGTCCTGCCTCCACCCTTGGCAGGCGTGGCCTCGCTGAGTAATCAGGACTGGAAATGGTGCGGGACCCTCACAGCGTGTCCACCTTCGGAGGACAGGCCCCCTGCCAGCTTTCTCATCCGCGGACACCCGTGGCCTCTGTGATCAGACCCTCCGGGCAGTGCAGCGCGTGTGTGGCAGGAGGGAGAAAGTGGGATGTTTCCAGTGGAGCTGCCACTCACTGTCCGGGCCCCGCTGAGGCAGCCGTGGCCGTGGGGGGACACAGGCCCAGGCAGGAGGAGGAGGCAGCGGGGCTTGGAGAATGGACACACATCCCCGCTCCTTCACATTTTCTGTGCCTCTCACCCATCCCCTCGTGGCAGAGTGAGAGCCCCTCCCTCCCACGCTGGGGCCTCCATGAGGCCACAGCCCCAGTGCTCCTTGGGAAACAGAATGCTGTGCATCGTGGGGTTGCCTTTGGCCTCGCTGGTCATCCTGACTGTCCCCCTCCTCTCCTCTTACAGTTGAGTTCAGCAGCTGTTTGGGGACCAAGGGCACCCAATATGAGACCAACAGCCTGGACTTCAAGGTGGGGACGGACGGGACGGTCTTCGCCACCCGCGAGCTGCAGATCCCGTCGGAACAGGTGGCGTTCACGGTGACGGCACGGGACCGCCAGACAGCCGAGCAGTGGGACGCCCTGGTGCGGCTGCTGGTGGCCCAGACCACGGCCCCGCACTCCGGACACAGGGTAAGACCGCGCCCAGACACCGGGGGCCCCTCCTCCCGAGGGTCCTGGGGGCGGCTCCCCGCTGGGCACTGAGGGCCACGCTGTCCGCAGCCTGGCCTCGCCCTTCCTGACAGCGCTGTCACGGTGGGCGCAGGCCCCGGGCTCGGCCTCGCCCTTCCTGACAGCGCTGTCACGGTGGGCGCAGGCCCCGGGCTCGGTCTGCCTCACTGTGCCTCCATCTCCACAGTCTCAGCATCATTTGTGTGCACCCTGCGCTGGGTCTGCGGGTGGACAGGAGGGACGGCTGGTGTCCCCCCGCTCCTCAGCACTCTGATCCTGCTTTGCGGGCCACCCAGGGCCGGGCCTAGCAGTGTGTGTACCTCGCCGTCTGTGTCTGTCAGGAGCCAGCAGGGCCTGTCCCCCCCTGCCCTGCCTGGAGTCTCTGCAGCTGCATTGTCCTCGTGGCCTAGGATGGGGAGGGGAGGGGGGCTCGCTGAGAGGGCAGCCTGGGGATCCTCGGCATGGAGAACATGAAGTGTCCGTGCCCGCAGTAATGGGAGGGAGGGGGGATTCAAGGCCCACGTGGCAGTCACTGCCACCGTGTGTGGTCAGAGCACAGAGCAAGAGGCCTGGCTGCGCGTGTGGATGTCCTTGGAAAGGCGTCGGGCTGGGAAGGTTGACAGAGTGGGACTGGGGCTGTGGCATGTGTTCTATCCTGGACCCACCGTGACTGCAAGTTCTGTGAGACTCCAATGGGAAATCATCGACAAGTGTTCCCAAACCTGTCTCACCAAGGAACCCTTCTCCAGGGAACAGCTTGCAACACAAGTGCCGAGGATTCCACCTTGGGAAACCCCCAGTCTGGTCTTCTGTCCTGAATTCAAGTGAAGGTGGGTTGGGTCAGATGAGAAGCAGGAAAGCAGGCCAGGAGAACAGTATGCACCCACTGGGAAGGAGGGCGTGAGTGGTCTTGTGCAGAGAACCCGTGTCTAAACTCCTCTCTAGCTGTGAGCCCCCCCCACCATCGAGAGCCCCCACAGACGCTACAGACTCCAAGTCAGGTAGCATTGCTCACTCTTTCCTGTGCAACAGTTAAAAGCCACACCCCAGTGAGAAGCCTGTGTGCAGCCGGCTCAGACATCCAGTGGGAGGTGGAGCCAGGGAGCTGCAGGGTAGGACTTGGCTCCTGCCCACCCCGTGCCCCAAGCCCCTGAAGGTGAGGCTGAAACTCTGCACCTTGTGAGCAGAAAGCAGACTCTGGGCGGCATGTGGAAGGCCTCAGATAAAAGGTACTAATTGAAAATATAATGATGCCTTTTGTTAGGTGCTAATGAAGCAATTTCTGATGCAATTAATCCCTGCTCCTCCACAGAAGGTGCAGACAGTGGTGATGATTGCAATTAGGCCGTCTGCAGTTGGGGTGTACCCTCCTCCCCCCCACCACACACGCACATACACTGCAGACACACACAGTCAGGAACATACACATGCACACGTGTGTGAACACAGGCACGCACACTCACACACACCCCTGTACACAGAGTAGGCTGGCCTGGAAAGCGCCAACCTGCAAAAACTGGAGACACGGGCTGGGAAGGTGGCTCAGTGGTAGAGCGCTTGCCTTGCATGCATGAGGCCCTGGGTTCCATTCATCAGCACCACATAAGCAAAAAGAAAAAAGCTGCAAGTGGCGCTGTGGCTCAAGTGGTAGAGTGCTAGCCTTGAGCTGAAGAGCTGAGGGCCCAGAGTTCAGGCCCTATGACCAGACCCCAAAAAAGGAAACCAGGAGACCAGGGCAGGGCTCAGGCCTCTGTGAGCCTGTCACCCCCGTGGCGTGGAGGAGCTGGGAGGTCTCCACCCCCTCCCACCAGTCCTGCACTGCGTTTCACATCTCTCTTGTGGCTGGCAGGCCTCCATTGCTCTCGTACCCCACAGACCCCACCCCACATCCCCGGAGTACGTCCCCTCGGCCCCATCTCAGACCAGGGAGCTGAGCGGTGTGGCCTGGCCCCCGTCCTGGAGAGAACTCCTATTCAGAAAAGAGGAAGAAGTGGCTTTCTGAGCCCAGCCACCCCCCATTGGAGTTCCAATCTGGGCTTCTACATCCTCCTAGCTGGGTGTTTTGCAACAGTCCACACACCTCTGATGGGCTGTCCTGGAACAGGGAAGAGTTCTACACCTGGCTTCCGGTTGCCGGGACTACTGGTGTGCTGTACCAAACTGCATCTCAAGGTTCCATGGGTGGAGGAGTCCCAGAGAGAATCTCCCATTGCGGCCGTGGACATGGCCCCCTCAGGCACGGGCCCTGGGGGAGAGAGAATGGGAGACGATTGGAACCTAACCACTGGCTCTCTGTGAGACTCTGGGGCCCTCAACTGGTTTGACCTTGGCCGAATCGATGCGGCTTTGTGATAACATCACTGCCTGTTAGGGAATACACATCTGCAGATTCGGGATGATTGAAGAGAAAACTGGTGCAGTAAAGGATCTCAGGAGAAATAGGCTAAGTCTGCAGAGGAGGAACACACTGCAGGAGGGATGTGGGCAGTGGAAAGAAGGACTGGAAGGCATCAGCCCTGAGTATGAGAGGAAGAAAGAGAACGGAAATGGAGGAATGGTTGCAAAGCACTAGCAGAAAAATACTCCAAAAGCAGCAGCAGGTTCCGAACACCCTAACACTCTAGGTGGGACAAACAGAACTGAAATTGCACTTGGACTCTTTGTGGGAAAATAGCTCAAGTCCAAAGTCAAAGAGAAAAATCTCTAACACAGCAGGGGGAAAGAAAGGGTTTCCTGGAGCAGCGAGAGGCTGTGGCCAGGCTTCTCAGCACAAGCGGGGGCTGGAAGACAGCAGAAATATGGCTCAATTATCCAGGAGACCTCTCCTCCCAGAAGCCACCTTGAATCAAGACGTTTTCCACAAATCGCAGATGAAGAATCCGCCCCGCTCTGTTCTCGGGTCACAAGCTGAGCTGAAGGGAAATGTCAGAAATGAAGGAAGACTGAAGAGCGTGAACAGGGGCACAGAGAAGTGTGCATGCGTCAGGCAGCGTGAGATTTCCCGGGGTGTGCACGGATAGCTCCCACATTCACGCCAGGAAGAACCGGAGCGGGAGGAGCTGAGGAGGAGGCTCCACATCCCTTACTCAGAATACCTCGGGTGGTAGAATCTGTAATGAGGTGCCATGGGGCTGGAAGCATGTCTAAAAACAAAAGCACACCTTGTATACGTGGTACAAAGGGCACTTTATGTGATTTGTTTAACTGTGACCCCTAGGGTTGGGTGTGGGACTTCCCCTGTGTGTGTATGTGCACACATGCATGCTCGTGTGTGTGTGCACACGTGCGCGTGTGTGTGCACACACATGTACACGTACACGCACACGAGCATGCCAGTCCTGGAGCTTGAACTCAGGGCCTGGGTGTTGTTTTATTTTAGTCAAGACTAGCACTCTACCACTTGAGCCACAGCTCCACTTTCAGCTTTTTGTGGTTAATTAGAAAAAAGAGTCTCCAGGACTCTTCTACCCAGGCTGACTTCAAACGTGATCCTCAGATCTCAGCTCCTCCCATCAGCAAGGAGTGTAGATCTGAGCTACAAGCGCCCAGTGGAACTTCCTCATGTTCATGTCGTAGTGTAACTCAAAAAAGCTTTAGATTTGGAAGGTTCTCAGACTTTAGACGTTTAGATTAAAGTGTGTCGCAATAATGTATAAGCATTTGTTATGAAGTCTTTGAAAAATCACTGATCCATAGTATTAACCAGGCACCAGCTTCACATCCACCATCCTAGCTACTCAGGAGGCTGAGATGTAGAGGGTGACAAGTTGAGGCCAGCTCAGGGAAGAAAAGTCCATGAAGCTCCAGTTCCAAAATAACCAGCAAAAAGCAGGGCTGGAGAAATAGCTCAAGTGGTACAACATCAGCCAAGTAAGCAAGCCAATAGCAAATATGAGGCCCTGAGTTCAAACCCTAGTCCAGGGAGGAAGGAGGAGGAGGAGGAGGAGGAGGA
>NW_012267345.1:684839-699791 GCF_000151885.1 Dipodomys ordii
AGGAGGGAGGAGGAGGAGGAGGAGGAGGGGGAGGAGTAGGAGGAAGAGGAGGAGGGGGAGGAGGAGGAGGAAATGAAAGGAGAAGAAAGGAGAAGAAGGAGAAGAAGCAGCAGCTGCTGCTCTTGTCTGGTGTGGTAGCACATGCCTATAATCTCAACTCTTGCAGGCTGAGGCAGAAGGATCCTGAATTCAAAGCCAGCCTTGTCTGAACTACCTAGTAAGATCTTATCTCCAAAAAAAAGGCCCTTGGAGTAAATGACACTTTTATTACAGTCATTTCTGTTCTCAGTAGACAAAAGTGATCCTGGAAAGCCGCAGCATCACGAATGCAGCTGGCACAGCAGACCGACAGGAGACCCGCCCTGAGCAGTGTCAGCGTGAGGAGCCGGAAGGTCCTTGGCTGGGCAAAGCAACAGGTCTTCACGCTAAGGACTCAATTTTAAACAGACGAAGGGCCAAGGACTGGCTAAGCCATTTAAGAAAGCGAGGCCTGGCTGGGTGCTGAACCCTGCCAAGCCGGGCAGGAAATCAACTACTGAAACCAGAAGTGGAGCTGTGGTTCCAAGTGGTCGAGCACCAGCCTTGAGCAGAAAAGCTCGGGACAACGCTCAGGCTCTGAGTTGAAGCCCCAGACTGACAAAGAAAGAAAGAAAGGAAAGAGGGCGGGAGGAAAGGAGAGAGAGAAGAAAGGAAGGGAGTAAAGAAGGAAAGATAAGGAGGGGAGGGAGGGAAGGAGGGAGGGAGGGAGGGGAGGGAGGGAGGGAAGGTCTTTCTAGCTAGGTACCAGCGACTCAGTCAGTAATCCTAGCTACTCAGGAGGCTCAGATCCCGGAGGATCTGGGTCAGACTCTTACCTCAAATTAACCAGCAAAAAGCCAGAAATAGCGCTATGGTTCCAGTGGTCGAGCACCAGCTGTGCACCAGCAGGCAAGCAAGCCCAGGGCTCTGCGTTCAGCCTATTACCACCAGAAACACCACATGAGTGACAGTCAGAAGAGGGCTGGCAGCGGCCAAAGGAACACATCCCCTATAAGCAAGGACAGACTAAAGGCCACTGCACAAGAAGCACTAACGCAGCAGTGGTACTCACCAGACACTATGTTGGAAATGAACCATAATTTGTGGGGGAGGGGGCCAGGAGGGAAAAACGGGGAGAAAATGAAGGAAGAGGTGACACTGTTCAAAAAGCAATGCGTTCATGACTTGACTTCTGTAAGCGTAAGCCCTCTGTACATCACCTTTACAATATAAATAATAAAAACAGAAGTAGGACACACACACACACAACCAGGATGTCTGAGGACACCGACATTCACTGCTGCCAACTAGCCCTGATTTTTGAGTACACACAGACGAATTTCAAAATTTAACCAGGACTCCACAGTCTTCAATGACTTAAAAGCAAACCAGAATTTGTTTTCTTACCTGCCCTTGAGCCAGAAATCAATAACTAAGAGGATAATTCCATAGATACCGAAGCCAAGTAAAAGTCTCCCCTCAACCTTAGGTGGAGAAGAAGTCGCAAGAAGGTTGGGGATATTTGGAACTGAGTGAAGAAACTGACACACGGCAAAGGCCACGGAAATGGTGCCACTGCGTGCACGCACGAGAAGCCTGGAAGAGGACTCAGCCCTCTGCACACGCGAGCACTTAGGAGGAGTGAGGGAAACGAGCCCAAACACAGACACAAGAGAAAGCAGGGACAGCACAGTACAAGGCCGCAGCCAGGCGCCGGTAGCTCACGCCTGTCACGCCTTCAGGAGGCTGAGATCGGAGGACGGCAGTTCAAAGCCAGCCCAGGCATGGAAGGTCCGTGAGACTCATCGCTCTGATAAACTACGCAGAAAAATCTGGAGGTGGCACTGTGGCTCGAGCGGTAGAGCGCTAGCCTTGAGCCAAAAAAGCTCAGACCCAGGCCCAGAGTTCAAGCCCCAGGACTGGCAAAAAAAAAGGGGGACACCATCAATGGTAAGTTGCTTCTGTCAATGACTAAATCGGTCAGGTTGAGCAGGGAAAAGATATTAACTTGGAAATAATTCATTTCATGAGGAAAAGAGGGCCCCCTGAGCAGCCTGTGACCATTAAGAAAATGACTTGGAAAAATTAAAATATACATGACTGTGGATAATGGCCTACACATATCCAACTTACCCTAACTCACCTGGGAAGAAAAGTTGAACTGTTGTACTCAAAGAAGGAAAATCGAAGTTTAAATCTATAGCATAAGGAAATACATCCCTTTGGCTCTCCTAGTAAGCGCCGCCTAAGTTGTTGGGAGCAATTCCAATGAATCCCACACAACTTGTCGACAGCACACAAGTCTTATCTCAGACTTTCATAGGCCTTGTGTCTTCAGCAAGAACCTTACCCAAAATGAAGAGGTGGCATGTCTGAAACTCTACAGGAGTTATTACAGCTGGAACCAGCCGGGTCCAGACTAGGATAACTCTACCCCACAGCAGAAACAAAAATCACAACTGAAAGGTGATTATAAGTCAGTCTTTCCCATAGGTGGAGGGAAAATAAGCAAAACACAGCCCCAGGGCCATCCATCCTCCTGCAGGATGGGGAAAGGTGCCTTGTCCCTGCGCCTTGATAGCTCACCCTTATGCGCAAAGCCCCACAGCACACCCCGAAACCAATTCTGGGTGGGTTCAGAACCTATAAGCAGAAGACAAGCAATACATCTGGAAAAGGAAGAGGGTAACGTGGCCGCAGGGCGGTCCGTGACCCAGGAAGCGTCCAGCAGAGAAGCAAAGCAACTGCAGGACTGCAGTAAAAATAAGAACTCAGTGCCAGGCACCAGCAGTTCACATCTATAATCCTAGCTACTGAAGAGGCTGAGATCTGAGACTCTCAGTTCCAAACCAGCTCTGGTACATAAATCCATGAGACTTGTATCTCCAATGAACAAGCAAAAAGCTAGACTGGAGGCGTGGCTCAAGATGCGGTAGCGCACTCAATCCTTGGCTGAGCAAGAACCTGAGGCCCTACTTCAAGCACTGGTACTGACACCAAAATAATAATAATTAGTTAAAACTTCTGGCCCATGTAATTGTAATCCCTCTGTACAGTATTTTGACAATAAAAAAAAAAACTTCTGCTCATCAAAACACATACTTAGAGCTGGGCATCAAGGCCTGCAATCCTAGTTACTCAGGAGGCCTACAGTTTGAAGCCAGCCCAGGCAGAGGTTTGCTAGACCCCCATCTCCAAAAGTAGGCTAGAGACATGGCTCAAATGGTAGAGACACCACAAAGCAAGCCAAGCAGAAGACAGTAGAAAGGGTAAGGCCGAGCTTGGTGAGAAGGCTTTGCTATAGAGCCGGCAACCGAAGCCTCCCAGGCAGAAGACACAGAGGAGCTCAAGTTGAGTGTAAGAATGAACTAGAGACTTGAGCGGGCAGTTTGCACAGGAGGAGAGCCTGGTGGTTGGCACCCATGGGGAGGGATGGGTCAGCCATGGGGACCTTCCACCGCATTGCCAGACCTACCAGCACGGCTAACACTAGAAGATTACAACCAAAAGGTTGGTAAGAATGTGGAGCCGTTGCAGCCCTGTTAGGCTGTGGGTGAGAGCGAAAGACTGCCCCTCCCCACTCACAAACAACACCTACAGTGTGTCCAGCAGGACGGTGCTCCTGAACACCAAAGCTCCCTGTCCCACACCACTAAGAGCAACTGTTACTTGTGACAGCTTAAGCCTAAAACCACCCCAAAGCCTGTCACCATGGGGGAGGCTAGGTAAGTTGGAGTAGGTCTCAATGTGGAATACTATACAGCAGTTAAAAAGCTCCAACTACAAGCAGGAGAATGAGGGCCTCTCACACCTGCCGTGAGGAAAGCAAGCCGGTGGGCACCACACCATGTGAACACATTCACAGGAAGCTCACCTACCGGCAGCGCTGAAGGTGGTGCACACCTGGGGACCAGGAGGCAGGCGAGGCCGCGATGGGACAAGAAAAAAGGGTAGGAGGGAGTCCTGGGGTCAGGGCAGGCGCAGCTCTCCCGTAATTCACTTGTTTGCGTGCAGTTGGTGGTGGGGACAGAGGACGGTGTCACATATAGTTGGTTGTTCAACCATGGGCTGCTGTTTTTAACACGCACCAAGGGTTTTCTGGCCGAGCTTCAAGAAAGCAGGTCAGAAGCTAGAGGCAGGGTAAGCAGAGCTATGTTACAGAAGGTTCTAGAGAGGAAAATGGCCTCCTGCTAAGCAGGGTCCACAGCGTTAAAGTCCCAGGGAAGCTCATGAAAAGGAGCCTTGAAACATCCGTCAGGGTGGGTGGTCCGGGGACCCTGATTCCTCAGTCCTGCACGCCTCTGCCTCTCGCATGGCATTCCTCTGTGTGTGTGTGTGGTGTGTGTGTGTGTGGTGTGTATGTGTGGTGTGTGTGTGTGGTGTGCGTGTATGTGTGTGTATGGTATGTGTGTGTGGTGTGTGTGTGTATGTGTGTGTGGTGTGTGTGTGTGTGCGCGTGTGTGTGTGTGGTGTGTGTGGTATGTGTGTGCGTGTGTGTGTGGTATGTGTGGGTATGTGTGTGTGGTGTGTATGTGTGTGTGGTGTGTGTGTATGTGTGTGTGTGTGTATGTGTGTGTGGTGTGTGTGTGTGTGCGCGTGTGTGTGTGTGGTGTGTGTGGTATGTGTGTGCGTGTGTGTGTGGTATGTGTGTGTGGTATGTGTGTGTGGTGTGTATGTGTGTGTGGTGTGTGTGTATGTGTGTGTGTGTGGTATGTGTGTGTGGTATGTGTGTGTGGTGTGTGTATGTGTGTGCGCGTGTGTGTGAGGGGTGTGTGTGTATGTGTGTGTGCGCGTGTGTGTGTGTGGTATATGTGTGTGTGTATGTGTGTGGTGTGTGTGTGTATGTGTGTGCGCATGTGTGTGCGGGGTGTGTGTGTATGTGTGGTATGTGTGTGTGGTGTGTGTGTATGTGTGTGCGCGTGTGTGTGAGGGGTGTGTGTGTATGTGTGTGTGCGCGTGTGTGTGTGTGTGGTATATGTGTGTGTGTATGTGTGTGGTGTGTGTGTGTATGTGTGTGCGCATGTGTGTGCGGGGTGTGTGTGTATGTGTGTGCGCGTGTGTGTGTGGTATGTGTGTGTGTGTGTGTCGCCTCCGCTCTCACAGGCGTTCCTGTGTGTGTGGCCTCTGCCGTCCATGGCTTCTGTTTACCACACTGGCACTGATGCTCTACGGCTAGATGAACCACAGAAATCTGGCAAGTTCTGTGTCTCTTCCCCTGGCCTCTCCCGGCGGCTATTAAAGGGGTCCTCTCCGAGGGTGTGGCGCACGGTGCCCGGATCTGGAAGAGTTCTTGTGCAGTCTTGCAGGAGAGCTGAGAGCAATGCAATTAGACAATGCAAATGAGGTCACATACTTCCCACGGGAGTGCTGAGTTGCTCTGGGGGAATCCGGGCGACATTCGGCCTCACAGTCAATACCAAAGCGGTGGCTCGCCGGCCGTGGCCGTGTGCCGGCCGCCGCAGCGCCGGAGCATGGCACCGGCACCTGCAGGTAGCATTGGCAGAAATCTGGCCTGGGGACACACAGCGGGTGGGCCAGCGTCTGGAAGGACGGACTCGGCCAGGCGGCTCCGGCAGCGCTGCAGGCTCATGGGCCCTGCAGAGAGGTGCCCCAGACTCCCATACCAGGGAGTGTGGCCGTGTTTGGAGACCGTGGAGTTAGAAAAGAGAGGGTCCGGGGCAGCTTGTGAGAAGGGGAGCTGGCCCAGACCCGGGCAGACGCCAGGCGAAGGTACACCCTGGCCCTGCCCTGCGCTGCTGCAGTCACGAAGCTGCCCGCCAAGCATCACTCAAAGAACAGAGAGGCAGGTCTGCAGGGGAGGGGCCCCATGGGGCTCCGCCCACAGCTGCCCTCGGGCCCGCCCACACCTCCCTCGGCCTTCCAGAGCTGCCAGCTCCTGGAGGGACATTTTCTCTCTGACAGACACCAACACGAACCGTTCCACTCCATTCTGCACTAGCGCCAGAATGAGTAATACTTTTTTTTTCTTAACTTGCTCACTTAATTGAATTTTTTCACTGTGAACATGTTTTCTTCTGTAAGCTGAAGGGCAGTTTTGTTTACAGATTTTCTAACTTCACATAATTTCCCTAACTCTCTAGGTGTCGGCACGCGGGGCACGTGGTGATATCTGCGGCTCTCTTGGATGGGGTTGGCGGGAAGCCAGCCAGGCAGGCAGTGCTGCGCCGGCCGGGCCTGGGTGGTGCCAGGGAAGAGCCCATGGCGGCCGCACCAGCCCAGCCTCAGTATGCCAGGGTGAGGCTCTCCTGCTCTGCACACGCCCACAGCAGAGCTGGGCAGGAGTGTGGCGGCCAGGCACTCCTGCGGGGGTCCCGTCAGTGGCCTCGGGTGAGGACCCTGGGCACAGCCAGGGACGCTCGGCGCCTCGCTCCCCCGTGTGCGACGAGGATGATACCAGCGCCCGCCGTCCCTCGTTACACAGACACAGGTGTGAGAGCGCAGCCATTGCCATCGTGCCCGTAGACGCCTGGCATGGAGCCTTCAAGCCAGACCTTGCTCCCACGCGGGCGCAGTGGAGAATGGCCTCTGTCCCGCGAGGAGGCCTGGTGCCCGCCTTGGGAGCCTGAGCGCAGGGCTCCAACCTGCCACAGCCCCCGCGGGCACAGCACCCGTCTCCCGGCTGGGGCCTGCGACGCGAGACTCCCTTCCTAGACCATCACCCTGGCAGATACCTATGCAAAATGGCTTGTGTGTGCTGCGTGCGGGGTGCGGTGTCTTCCCGTGGTGTTATTTTGTGTTTGTTAAATACCATTTTATTCTGCCTGTCCTTAGCTACCATGGAAACAAGCTAGAAGCCTCCAAACCATACCCTAGCTAGACAGTTTAAAGCACATGCTTGCAGTCGAGGTATGTCGTAAAGGAGCAGAGGGTCGGGGAGGAGCGTCTGCCTGTGTGAGGAGTCACATCCTTTTCTAGAAGAACGGAGGGAGGAAAGGAAGGAGGGAGAGAGGGAGGGAGGGAAGGAAGGAAAGAGGAAGGAAAGAGGAAGGAAAGGAAGGAAGGAAGCAAGGAAGCAAGGAAGGGAAATGAAAGGAAGGAAGGAAAGGAGGAAGGGAGGGAGGAGGGAAGGAGGGATGAAAGGCAAAGAGAGGGAGAGATGCGATCTATTTGTGCTCAGTTAAAACCCCGCCCGGCGTGGCACTGCGGGTGTGGGGCACCCGTGTTGTTTCCTTCCTGAAGCACGTTGAGCCCAGAGGAAGTGAAGTTGAAGATGGGGAGGCCGACCCATGGAGCAAGCAGAAACAGCCCTGATATCTGGGGAGGAAACCTCCTTTTCTGCCATTCCGGTGGAAGCCATGGGCAGGATGCAGGAATTCACGTCACGTTCCAAATGTTCCCTTTGGACTGCGGGTCCCAGTGTGGCCATAGCCCGGGCCCTACCAGCCGGTGCTCTGTGTGTGGCTGGAATGGGCCGCGTGTCCCGAGTCCTGAGCCATCCAGGCCAGCAGGGGCGGGAGATGACGGAGGAGGCGCCGAGGCTCTGCGCCCGCTGTGCTGTGTGAGGGGGCGCAGGGGCGGCAGCCGGGCGCAGGGTGACCGGGGTGCAGTGATCAAGGAGCCAGCGGGAGCCAGCGGCTGCTGAGCTCAGTGAAAAGTCGGGGGGCGGGGGGGGAGCAGTCTGTTGCCAAGGTCCTCGGCCACCATGCTGCTCAGGGCAGCACCTAGGACTATGCAAAGCGGCTCTGGGAGCTGTGTGTACACATGCACACACACACACACCACAGAGCATGCGCAAGGTGCTGCTTCCTTCTCCACTCTGCAACCATAAGAGGAAAGCAAAGCCTCGCCCTGGCGTGGCCGCCGCCCCCAGCATCCGAACACATGAAGTTCTCTGGTCTCAGCCTCTCCTGTCAGTCAACTTCCCATTCCCACCAGAACCTCGGGGACCCCCTCTGCCCCTGCTGCCTGCATTCCTCCCCACGGCTTCTTGATGGAATTACTTCCCATGCTCTCTGCCCTGCCTGGGAAAGCAAAGGAGCAGGGAAATCAGAGAGGCAAGAAACCCGGTCCCCGCTCTGTGCCGTGCCCACCCTCCACATGCTCAGCGCCTTTATCTGCCCTTGCACATCGGAACTGCAGGCCCCACGCCTACCAAGACTTCTCTCCGCGTCACGGTTCACAGGGCGGTGCTGCCAATCAGAAAGATTACATCTCCCGAGCCCCCGTCTCTTTCTCGGGATGAAAACCACACCTGCCTCTGACCAGGCAGGGGAGGGGCTGGTGTGGCCCGGGGGGACGTCGCTCAAGGTTCCCACGCATTGAGCAGCTGGGTGCACGCCATCCCTTTTCTCAACATCGGAGGGCTGCTTCCAGTGGGGTCACCGTGGGGGGGGGCGTGAGGGATCTCGTAGCTCTCTTCCAGTGGGGTCACCATGGGTGGGGGGCGTGAGGGACCTCGCAGCTCGCATCTGTCATGTCATCCCCTGGGCAGGGCACCCAGCCTTGTCCTCTCTACCCAGCCCAACAGTGAGTAGAAACCCGGTGCTGGCCCGCTCTGGGGGTATTCAAAGCAGTTTCCACACTCAGGCTGCGATTAGGGGCGACAGCTTCAGCCAGGGAACCACCGCGTGCTCGCTGTTCCTCGGAACTGTGTGGAGGTACCAGGGCGCCCGGGCTTGTAACCTGTGCCCAGCGCTCTGAGTCCTGGCTCTGCTGTCCCGGCCATTCTGGGACCATGGGTGGGTCAGACCTCACCAGGTCCTGCATGAGAGGGGACAGTTGCGTGACTGTGTGCAGCATTGTGGTACGTGTACTTGATTTGGGGGGCTGGGCACCCCGCAGAGCCCTGGCCCCCTGTGAGAAGCCTGGCACGTGGTAGCCAGAAGGTGTGGAGTGGGGTGCCCTGCCTGCGCTTTTACCAAAAGGAAGTTGGGGAAATATTGATCCAATTCCCACTGAACCAGCCAGCACTACCTCAGACCAAAATGGGGCATGCACGCATGCGCACATACCATACACGCACACGCACACACACACACACACCCCTGTGCAGGGAGTGTCTTCTCCACAGCAGACTCAATTCTCCCACTCCCCACACAGCCGCATGCGGATGTTTTGTGGGATCACCCACTGACTTAAAAGCAGGGCTCCTGCTCCACTGCTCGGAATGCTGTGCTCTGCACGGATGAGTGGACTAAGTAATAGAGAAAGGTGATCAATTATAACTTGGTGCATACAGACGGGGTGAGGATGATTCTATTCTTCCTCCCTGCTCTCTCTCCCTCTTTACCCACCACCCCCCCCCTTCAGGAAAAAAAAACGTGATCATTTAAAGGCTGCCCCGGGTCCGTGTGCATTATTCATCTCTCCCTTGTGAGTGGCGCTGGGACGGAACACGGTTTCTTGGTGACATTGAGCGGCCCCTGGGGACCTCACCCAGAGTCACAGTCAATCATGCAGAGAACAGCCGGTGCAAGAGCCGGGCAGGCAGAGCCATGGAGGCAAACGCGGGCCCAGACCCGGAACCTTCCACCAGGGGGACTTGGGGTGCTGCCCGCCTCCCACCGCGGGGACTTGGGGTGCTGCCCGGTTTTTGAGCAAGATTTGGGGGCCTCCAGCATCCAGAGGAGATTGAAGAGTATCTTCCCCTCGCCCCTGTCCACCATCTTTCCCTGAAACTCCAGTCTGTGTATCAAGCTGGAGGATGCTGTCATGCGGTCCCTGGAATGAGAAAGGACAGCTGGGTTTGAGACAGGGCTGGAGAGCCTTCTAGAAGGACCCACCAGGCCCAGACACGTTGGCCTGAAAGGATTGCGGGGCTCCATCCTGGCCCGGCCTGGCCCCCTCGAGTCCACGCTGACCCGGGAGCACAGGATGTCCCCGAGGCCGCATCCAAGCTCTAAAGTGAAGCTCCTGGCGGGAGCGTCCAGCCGGGGACCGTTCCTTGCCTCAGTTTCCCCCTGCAGTAGGTGCAGTAACTGCCATGCAGTTACTGGAGACAGAGGACGCACACGGCCCACCTAGATGAGCGCCTGACCTGCCCACGGCCAGGGAGGGGAAGGGTAGCCGAGCCAGCACGGGCCACCTGGGCACGGGTTCTAGGCTCAGGCAGCCGATGCCACGCGGTTCTCTGAGGGTCAGCGAGCATGCCCCGCTAGAAGATGTCACCTCACAACACGCCTGCAGAGAGCGAGACACCCCGTGGAAAACAGGTCACAAAGGAAACCGGCAGAGAGACAATTTCGGGCTTTGCAAATGAGTCTGGGCTCTGAGTAACAGCTTCCATCGGACCCCAGCCGAAGGACAGGCTGGAGCCGTGACCGGAGGCCAGGGAGCGGGAGGTGGCCTCACCACTGGCCACAGGCTGCCCTCGACGCCGTGGCCAGCAAACCTGGTGCAGACTCAAGGAGGGATGAAGATGCGGAGCGGACACATGGAGACCTAGGGGAAAGGCAGCTCCCGGGGGACGGCTGCAGACCCGGCCTCTCCTCTGACAAGCACAGCTACCTACGCAGCCTCGGCCAGCAGGGCCCCAGGGGCCAGCAGGGAGGGACGCCCCACGGCCTGTCTCGTGAAGCCGCGTGTCAAGCTCACGTGCTTCGTGTACACGCGCAGGCCATCCACCTCTGTATGAGCACAGACACGGGTCTGCACGCATGGACCTGCCCGCCCTGCTGTGACGGTCCAGGTGGCCTCCGCATCCTCACCCAACACACCAGCATCGTCACTGAGGAGCATGGAACCAAGCGTGACAGGTGTCCTCTGTGCGGCGGGCAGTGTGCGGTTCACCATCGCTGCACTTAGGCACTGGTGTCTGTGATGATCTGTGACACTCAGCAGAGCACGCCGGGCGCCCACCAACCGCCATGGACACTGGCCTTCCACAGAAGTGGGCGCGCCTTCTAGCAGAAGCCGGTGCGGCTCTGGCATTGCCTCTCACCAGATTCTGTTACTACATTTGTCTCACAGCTTTAAAATAGTAGCAAATACGTGCCATTTATTTAAACAACACTAGGGAAATTAATGCCGTGCGAGCCTTTCCTAAGCACGTGAAGATGGAGCAGGCTGTGTTCACGGCTGTCGGGCACGCTGCACGCTGCTGAGGCTGAGGTGCAGAGCCCCAGGCTGCGGTGGCAGGGATGCTGTCCTGCAGAGGAGGGGCCCCGAGCAGGCACCCCCAGGCTCCTCCACCACCTCAGGACAGACCAGCCACTTGCCAAGTCTCACTGGCTGTCCACAGCGGACAGACCTACTAACCCTTCCCTGCCTTGGATGCCTGGCCAGCGCTGTTAGTGCTGGTACTGAGGTTTGAACTCAGGGCCTCAGGCTTGCCAGGCTGGTGCTCTACTACTTGAGCCATGCCATACACTCTTTTTGCAAAAAAAGGTAGTGTGTGTGTGCATGTGTGTGTGCATGTGTGTGTGTGTGTGTGTGTGTGTGTGTGTGTGTGTGTGTGTGAAAGTTGGGTCTGCAGACTTTTGGGAAAAGGTAGTGGAAGGGACTCTGCCCACAGAGGGCAGGGGTGAGGCCATCAAATGCCCTGGCCTGGTCTGTTGCAGCCGAGGTGAGACCCCACCATGACTGAGGGGAAGCTGATGCCCCTGCCCGTCCGGTCCCTCTGCCTGAGCCACCCGCCACTGAGTCTGTGTCTGTGGACCCTTGAGAGCCGCAGTGTCCCAAGCGCCTGCCTGCTCTCCAAACCAACATTTGTGTGCAGTATGACCTTCAGAAAACACTGAAGGTGAACAGAACCAAGCAAGATTAGTGGCGTGAAGCCGCGGTGGATGAAGAGGAGCAGAGCCTGGTGATGGTGTTTCCTCCCGTTGCTTTCTCCATCCGTGGGCTCACGACACCACATCCCCTGGTGCCCTTTCTGCACTTACTAACATTTCACGGATGCACATCGGTGTCAGCATCTTCAACGGGCAGCTTTAAGGGCTCTGGTGCCCCAGACGGAGCACCTGTTACCTTCAGGCATCTGGACTTCCCCGGGGGGTTTCACTCTGGTGAAAGCATCTGCAGTGCACACCTTTAGAGACACACCTTGTCCACGTCGGGCCTCAGTGGGACAGCGGCCGAGCGGCTGAGCGTTGCCCAGGGTGGGAAGTGTGGTTGACCGGCAGGTGGAGCCACAGGGACACCGGCCTCCTGCACTGGTTCGGCATGCCTTCACTGGTATCTAGGGTGCAGAAATATGGTGACCTGGCCCTGCACCATGTGGCTCCCTGGATGCAAACAGCACTAGGTGCCAGGTCCTCCGCGCCTCCCTCCCCCCCCTCCTCGGAGGAGCACGGCACCCTCCCCCAATCCAAACAACACTAGGTGCCAGGTCCTCCGCGCCCCCCTCCCCCCCCTCCTCGGAGGGGCACAGCACCCTCCCCCAGGAGGGTTAATTTTGCTTCCTCTAGATAATTTCATAGGTGAAAAGGATTTAGCACTTGAATTTGCATCTTTGATTCGTGAAGACGTGAACCTTTTTCCTAAGCGTATTGATCGGTAACATTCGTGTGGCTGTAAATCGTCTATTCATGTCCTTTGCCCGACATGAAGAAAAGATTCCACTTTTTTATCTGACCAGTCAGTGAGGGTGCCTCACATCGAGGCTATTAACTCTGCCATGATTTTCCTGTTACCCTCCATGGGAGTATGTTTTTATACATAGGAGATTTAGGTTAAAATGTATCCATCTTTTCCTTTATGGTTGCTTCTGTTGCTTTTGGATTTTAAGGCCCTAATCTGGCTGTAGTTTTAGCTCAGCAGCAATACACAAGGCCCTGATCCAATGCCCAGCACCAAAACAAAGTTAGAAGGGAATAAAAGCTTATCCACACTACTGTGGAAGGAACCGGCTGCAGGGCCTCCCTTCAGGGGTTCCTTCATGCTGTTTATCCTGTGATCAGCACTACACACACCTGTTGGTGGATGACGTCTTTTGTTTGGGACAGAGCCTCATTGTGTGGCCTGGACTGTCCTCCATCTCAGCCTCCTGAGCGCTGGGACTACAGGCATGCACTACTACACTCAGCTTCAAGTGATTCTTTTTTCCTGACACTGTGTGTTATATGTCTTTTCTTTATTGATCCCAGCTAACACAGATTAACAGAGGCTTGTAGGGTTTTGTTCCCTTTGTGCAGAACTTAACCAGACTTCTTTGATTCTTCTCCTCTGCAGAAAGGGCAGACGAGCGTGGTTCTGGCCCCCTCTCAGCCCCCTCGGGACATGCTGCTGCCGTGGGCCCAGCCCCAGAGCTCCAGAGGCCTGAGGCGGCAGAAGCGGGACTGGGTCATCCCCCCCATCAACGTGCCGGAGAACTCGCGAGGTCCCTTCCCGCAGCAGCTTGTGAGGGTGAGTGCCCCCCCCGCCAGGGGAGTGGCAGCTGTCTTCCTGGGTGCTTCAGGCAGGGCACCCGGGCCCAGGAGGGGGGACAGGAAACCTCCCTGGCCCCACCCACCCTCTTGAGTTTGGGGAGCCTTCTCTCTGGGTCACTTACCGATCGCCATCTTGTGTGTGGAGCAGGGGTGGAGGGGGGGCAGGGAGGCCTTGAGACCTCCGGCCTCTGTCTGAGGTCCAACTGTCTCCACTGTTCCCTGTGGATTGGTGGCATGTCTGCGCTCATCCTTATGCTATGAAGTTGAGATCTTGCAGTTGTGCAGATGAGGCCCAAGACACAGGACTGTTCTGTGGCCATGTTGTTCTTTGTTGGGCTGTTCCATGGCCAGGCTGTTCTGTGGTAGACTGTTCCATGACCACATTGTTCTGTGGCCATGTTGTGTTGTGGCCGGCTCTCCCGTGGCCGGGCCCTCACATGGCCAGCTCTCCCGTGGCCGGGCCCTCCCGTAGCCGGGCTCTCTCGTGGCTGGGCCCTTCCGTGACCGGGCCCTTCCGTGTTGCTCCATGCGCTCACACAGGGCCACTGCCCCCAGCAGCCATCAAGAGTGCTTTTTTCTACAGACGGAATTTATCTTACAAATTTGTGTGTCTATAATCAAGACCATCAACTGGCATTTCCTTCTTCCCCTTAAAGGAAATTGCAACTAACTCTGATGGTAATTTGATGCAGTGATGGTGGGAACTGTATCAGATAACTTCCATCCTCTGTGGCAAAGCCTCACCCCTGCCCACCACTAGGCGTGAGGGTCCCTGAGCCTTGCACAGGGCTCCCTTCCTCACACGGATGAGCCTGGTCTGTGTTTCTCGCTTCTGCTGCCACACGGACTGGTCTGGTGTTGGAGCTCAGATGCGCTGTCCGAGCCCCGGCCCTGCTCTCCCCTCCCTGGCCGCGAGGGCTCTGGCCGGGAGCCTGGTAGGCAGGTTATGCAGAGCAGAAACTCTAGTGTTGGTGCACGTGGCGTGAGCACGCAGGCCCATGTGCACGGAGGCCAGAGCTGCGTCCCCTGCCCCGGGGCCTCCTCACAGATGGGGTTGGCGCAGTACCACACCTGCGCTGCCTCTCAGGCTTCCGGACTTGGGGGGGCAGCTTTCAGGGGACACACACACCACACGCCCAGGCCCCTGGCCAGGCCCTGTTCACACCAATGCTAACAATGACCCTCATGCTGTGGCTGGTGACAGTGCCGTGGACTGCACCACAGCCACAGCCTCCACACCCCCAGGTATTGTCTCTATCTGGCTGTCTCCTACAGCACATGGTTCTCATTTACTTACTTAAGGTGACTCATCTGCATTAAAAATAAGCTCATTCAGAAGAGGCTTCCTACCTGACAATGCCTAGCACTGTGTGTTCTTTGTGAACTAGAAGTTAGTCTTTACGGCAAAGAAAGGCAAAGAAAACAGAGCTGAGTAGTCCTCCCTCAGACCTGGAGGCCACCCTGGGAGTGTGCAAGGGGAGATGCGAGGGGAGATGCAGTGTGAGCGTGCGAGGGGAGATGCAGTGTGAGCGTGCAGGGGAGATGCAGTGTGAGCATGCGAGGAGAGATGCAGTGAGAGCGTGCAGGGGAGATGCAGTGTGAGCGT
>NW_012267345.1:700926-702763 GCF_000151885.1 Dipodomys ordii
GGGGGAGATGCAGTGTGAGCGTGCGAGGGGAGATACAGTGTGAGCGTGCGGGGGGAGATGCAGTGTGAGCGTGCAGGGGGAGATGCAGTGTGAGCGTGCAGGGGAGATGCAGTGTGAGCATGCAGGGGGAGATGCAGTGTGATCGTGCAGGGGGAGATGCAGTGTGAGTGTGCAGGGGGAGATGCAGTGTGAGCGTGCGAGGGGAGATGCAGTGTGAGCGTGCAGGGGGAGATGCAGTGTGAGCGTGTGAGGGGAGATGCAGTGTGAGCGTGCAGGGGGAGATGCAGTGTGAGCGTGCAGGGGGAGATGCAGTGTGAGCGTGCGAGGGGAGATGCAGTGTGAGCATGCGGGGGTAGATGCAGTGTGAGTGTGCGAGGGAGGCCGTGCGCAGCACTGGTGTCCTCAGGACACACGGGATGGGCACAGCTGCCCTGGGCCTGCTGCAGGCTCCACACCCCCACCTGGAGCCGCAGTTGTCCCCCTTGGGTCTGGGGAGCTTTTCTGAGAAGGGACCATCTGCAAACTCTGAAGGCAGCCGGGGAACGTGGGGCGGTACGGGGCGTGGTGTGTGCCCGTCAAACCCTATCTGCGGCTGGGGCAGCTGCTGAGGGAGTCCTGTGTCATGGACCTCAATTCTGATGTGTCCAGCTTCCTCTCTGTGGTATGTCTCCAGGCCAAACTGAGCCTTGCCTGGCCGCCGGGAGGGTTGAGCCCCACCATCTCTTGCTCCCTGTGAGGAAGAAGTCCCCTCTGTGCGACTGACGGCCGGGGGACCTGGGGATCCAGGGCGAGCCCCAGGGCTGGGTGGTCTTGCCAGTGGCCTGCACCTGGTGTGTCTACATCGTGTTGTCCAGAGCCCAGTCACATGATCATACCTGATTGCCAACAGGAACTAAACACAGGAGTCTCGTGTGACTGGCCGGCCCCCGTGGACTCCAGCAGGAGTCTCATGTGACTGGCCGGCCCCCGTGGACTCCAGCAGGAGTCTCGTGTGACTGGCCGGCCCCCGTGGACTCCAGCAGGAGTCTCGTGTGACTGGCCGGCCCCCAGCGCCCCACAGACCAGCTCTGCAGCAGCTCAAGTTCATGGCCGACACTCCCGCTGTGTCCATCCAGGAGAAGCAGCCAAGCAGAGCTGGAGTCTTGGTGGAAATAGATCTGTTGCAAATGAAAAGTAAGGTCTCCATTGTGGCTGCAATAAAAGGTTTATCTCTTCCAAAGAGACTCCCTCCACAAGTGATTATATAAGATCTCAGCACAAAGGTGTGTGTGCCCGCACACACTCACCATGCACACACACCATGCACACACACCAGCCTACCTCATACACACACACGCCAGGCACACACACCAGACTACCTCACACACACACACACGCCATGCACACACACCAGCCTACCTCACACACACACACGCCATACACACACACCAGCCTACCTCACACATACACACGCCATGCACACACACCAGCCTACCACATACACACACACACCATGCACACACACCAGCCTACCTCATACACACACACCATGCACACACACCAGCCTATCTCATACACACACACAGCCTATCTCATACACACACACACCATGCACACACACCAGCCTACCTCTCACACACACATGCCATACACACACACCAGCCTACCTCACACACACACGCCATGCACACACACCATCCTACCTCACACACACATGCCATGCACACACACCAACCTACCTCACACACACACACACACACACACCATGTACCCACACCAGCCTATCTCACACACACACACCATGCACACACACCAGCCTACCTCACACACACACACACCATGCACACACACCAGCCTA
>NW_012267345.1:703463-714057 GCF_000151885.1 Dipodomys ordii
CAGCCTATCTCACACACACACACCATGCACACACACCAGCCTACCTCACACACACACACACCATGCACACACACCAGCCTATCTCACACACACACGCCATGCACACACACCAGCCTACCTCACACACACACGCCATGCACACACACCAGCCTACCTCATACACACACACGCCATGCACACACACCAGCCTACCTCACACACACACACCATGCACACACACCAGCCTATCTCATATGCACACACATGCCATGCACACACACCAGCCTACCTCACACACACACGCCATGCACACACACCAGCCTACCTCACACACACACACCACTGAACTTGTATCTCACCCAGCAGCGGTTCTGCAGCTCTGCCTGCAGGAAGTGGGTGCATTTCCTGAAAGCCCAAATCACGGCAGCAGAGCTGGCATGCTCAGTTCCACGCTTGTTAGGGCATTTCATTCTGATCAAATATGTTCAATGAAAAAGTGGGCGGGAGTGGAGGCAGAATGTAAGTTCTTCCCCAAACCTCAGTTAATTACAGGCCTTTTCCAGGAAGAAATAGCCTGTCTCTCCCAGCATGCTCAGGGAGCAGCTCATCTGCCTTGGAGAGAGAGGAAAGCGGATGTAAAGCTGGATCTCAGCTTGGACAGTGGAGGCCTGTGTGTCTGTCCAGGCCTGTCTGTCCAGGCAAGCACTGTGATCCTGTCCCATGGGACTAGCCACAGTCTAAGTTCAGTGGCCACTCAGAGAACGTGGCCTTAGGAAGACATTTCCCAAAGTTCGCAGGCCATCCTTTTTTCTCAGATGAGATGTTGCCATGGTTTGGATCTGGAATGTTTTGGACCCAAACCAACAGGACCATTGGCCAAGGATTAAAGCCTCCAAACACTGTAAGCTGGTGGATACCCCAGCTATTTGTTATGGTAACCGGGCACTGACAAACACAGAGCGAGAGACAGGTGATAGTCACTGAGCTGATCCTATGGGCAGTAGACCAGTGTCTCTGTTAGGTGCCCAGAGGAACTATGGAAAATGGCAGGACACCGTCCCTGGTCCAGAATCCCAGCTTTGGCCTGGGCTGTTTGGGGCCTCTGTCAGGCCCTCTGCACGGCATAGACGGTAGGACTCCCCGGGGTGAGCGGAGAGTCTGCTCCGGGCCTCCCGGCTCTCCGCCCATCCCTCAGAGGCAGATCCCGTAACTAGGGCAGCAGCGACGCCTCCTCGGGTAACACAGCGTTCGTGCAGGGCTCCAGAAGCTGTCCGCCACTCTAACCTGCTGGCCAGACTAGAGAGAGAAGCAAATCGGACTCGTACAAGAAAGTCTGAATCTGTTCACTTGAGAGGCTGTCTGTGGCGGGGGCAGGGACTGACCCAGGGCGGTGAAGAGAAACGTGGTAGTCTTGGGGACAAAGGCTTTCATTTTGGAGGCTGATAGTTTCCCCGCTGCCCAAGAGCAAGGCATGAGGATGCTAAGAGGAGGAGGAGGCAGCTGCCTGGCGGAGTGGCGTGAAGGCGGCGACTTAGAGATGACAGCGTGGGCCCTGCAGCCAGGAGACCCCAAGCCCGCGGTGACGGTCGCTGGCAGAGGGTGCTGAATCTGATCCCAGCCTCCAGAGGCTCTCACCAGCTTAATCCCGCTTCGGTGCAGTTAGCTGCGTTCACAGACCTTCTCTTGGGAACGGGGAAGTGAAAGGGGTCACGTCACCTTCCACGGCCTGGGAGTGAATGAGGGACCAAACCAGGGCACACGGGGGACAGGAAGATGGCTGTTATCGGACTGATTCCATCCATCCGTCAAATTGGTGTGCAGGTCCTTGTACTGACGGTCCCTCATCTGAGCAGAGATTGCCTTAGCGGCTGTATTTATACAGCTGAGAGCTTCTTAAGAAATGAAAGTAAAATCAAATTGCTGCAAATGTTCAGATAATTTATCGGAGAATATTCAATTAGAATACATTAATATTTCAGATTTTTATCACCAATTTAATAGGGTCTCTGAGGCACTGGGGAGCCCCGGGGGATGTGTCAGAGGCACAGACCAAGCTACCTGAGCGGACTCGGGGCCAGCTCCCGGATTCCCGGCAGAGGGGGTGAGAGGCTGGGCGGCGGGTTAGGAAGCACCGGGACCGAGTGACACAGAGTCGGCCCTTGGAGTTTGTGAGGAGGAGAAAGATACGTGAGCAACAGACTCAGGCCAGGAACCAAGAGCTGGGTGCGGGCGTGCGGTTGAGGACGTGACCTCTGACAAAGAGCCTCAGTGTGGTGGAGGCCGAGCCTCCAGGCAGGGGACCCGCAGGCACACGCCAGAGTGGCTGAGGCGCAGTGGCACCCCGGAGTGGGACAGTGTCGGGGCCAGGGCAGCCCCCAGGGGGGCTTGCCGAGGAGTCCATTTATCAAGACCCCGACCGCTGCCTGGAGGCTGAGGGCAAGAGCGGCGGGAGGCTGCGAGGAGGCCGCTGCCAAAGCCGGGCCACTTAAGGATCAGCACCTCGCACCTGCACCCCTAGCCAGGCAGAAGGCTGAGGTTCCAGGCCCTGCCTTGCAGCCTGTCCAGGGAGGAAAGTCTGAGATTCTTATCTCCAGTTACTACAAAAAGCCAGAAATAGAGCCATGGTTCAAGTGGTAGAGCTCCATCCAGCCTTGAGCAGAAAGCTAAGGACGGTGCCCAGGCTGTAAATTCAAGCTCAGTACCAGCAGGGAGAGTCCAACTGTGGAGCCCTGGATCCTCCCCCTCTCTGTGGCCTGGTCCCCTCACTGGCCCCTCACTGGCCCCTCACTGGCCCCTCACTGTTCCCTCACTGGCCCCTCGCTGGCCCCTCACTGGGCCCCTCACTGGCCCCTCGCTGGCCCCTCACTGGGCCCCTCACTGACCCCTCGCTGGTCCCTCGCTGGCCCCTCGCTGGCCCCTCGCTGGCCCCCTGATCCTGGAGGAGTGCTGGGGTGTGGGGAGCACCTACAGCCACGGGATCACTGCCACAGGAAGGAATTCAGTGCTGGGCTGTTCAAACCCTCCACCCTGAGGCAGCAGGGACCCCAGAGACCCCACCGGAAGACATTTCCTGTGCCCCGGGCTAAGTTTTAAGAAATAGCTAACCAGGCTGTCCCTGGACAGCCTATAGGGACTCTACTGTGCTCAGCAGGCTGAATTCAGGGGGGCCTGGTGCCCCCTGGCTATCTGGGCCCCGAGGCCAGCAGGAGCCCCGTGTGGACAGGAGAGTTCGCCCTGTGCGTGGAGAGACACTGGCATTGTCCAAGTCAAGGGAGTCGCCTTGCCTGAGCTCTGTGCAGGTCAGGCTGGTCCCAGCGAGGCTCCACGGCCGGCTTCCTGGGTCACATGCCCCTCCAGAATCAGCGGCCAGCTGCCAGCCCCGCCCGGGAGCCTCTGGCCAACAGGGCTAGGCTTGGGGCTCCTCACCTGTGCCCACCCGTGCCCACCACAGCAAATGCAAGGGGTAGCCGGGAAGGCGCCCCGCACTTGGCACTGCGTAGACCCCTCCCTACCCGTCTCCCACCCCTCACCTCGGAGCTCTGTGTGCAGCTGGGGACCGGCCATGGGTGCTGGGCCTGTGCAGGCCACGAGCTCTGGCTCTAGCATCTTCCGTGCAATTCCACAGTAGCGTGTGAACTTACACGGAGGGCTCCCAGTGGGCAGGCCCTGGGGCCGCTGGGTGGGGGTCTCCCCGGGGCTGAGGGCTCCCCGGACCTCACCTGCTCAGGGATTCGTGTGCACAGACACAGCGCAGCAGGGTCCCCGCTGGGAGCCACCGATGGCGGCAAGGGCGGGCGCCCCGCCTCTCGTGGGCTGGCCGGATGCGTCCTGTGGAAGCCGCAGTCAGTAACAGCTCCTGACCCAGCCTCATCCCGCACGTGAGGAGGGGCGGGGGGGGGGGCGGCAGCCACTTCATCCCAGCCCAGTCCCCCGAGACGCCCCTAAGCTCCGGCTCTCTGAACGCAAACCTAAAAAGGGCTTCATGTGTGTTAGGTAAACACCAGCTACTTGTCAGAGCTGCAGTTATTGAGGGTCCGTGTTGTAGCTGCTACACTTCTGATCAACCGTTACTTACAATTAGCCCCACCAAATGCTCTAAATAATCAGATCATAGCTGAACAGCTTTAAAAAACTGAGTAACTGTCCTGTCCCTGCTATCGGGAAATACACGTTGGAGTCTCCAGGAGGTCGGTTCACGCGCCCGTGGGTGTGCGTGCGTGCGGAGGCCACCGGAGGCTGGCACACCCCCCAGGAAGGCGTGAGCGCGGTGAGCTTCATAATACACAGCATCCGATGCCCCCAGGGCTACCTGGGCACGTGTGCGGGCCGGGGCATCCCGAATCTCGGTTCACGTTTCCGAGCTCCGGCTTGCTGCACAGCACTCCTCCAGCTGTGGTTTTAGGAGCCTGAGGACCACGCCCACCTCCCCAGGGGTGTGGAGCCCCGCCTGGCCTCTGCCATCTCGGCCAATTCTTGGTGGGACTTGGCTAGAAGCCTCCTCTGGGTTCCCCCGGCGGCATTGCTGACCAGAGCACCGTCCCACCCAGAGCAGCTGCCCGCGTCCGGGGCGCAGCCTCTCATCCAACTGCCAGGCAAAGGTGCCTGGCCACTTTCACATACGGCCACCATGCGGGCAGCTCAAAGCTACCACGCCTACACTCGCCCCTCCAGAGTCAGTGCTGCAAAGCAATCGCCTCCAGCCGGCCAGGCTCACTCCCTCCCAACTGCCTCATCCGCTCCCACCTCCTGGGCTCAGTCTGGCTTCTGCTCTTTCCCAAGATGCTCCAAACCCCTGGGTCTCGTAAGCAGGGATGCTCCTGGCGCCATGTTCACGGATGCCCACGGGGCCCAGGACCACCCTGCCTGGCTCTGCCCCCCTCCACCCCGTGTGGCCCTCACACGCTCAGGCTGCCCCAAGTCACTCGGGGTCACTCGACTCCAAGTGCAGACGGTGCTCTGAGCCCCAAAGCTCGGACCAAAGGACCCACTCTGTCCATGCACAGGACAGCATCGGTCCCGTCCGTTGTGCCGTCCGTCATCTTCGTGTGATAATCGCAGACCCGGGTTCAGAGCCGCGTCCTGTAATCCCGTGCTGGGGCCTGGCTCTCCGGCATGGATAGCTGGGAAGAAGGGGCAGCACTGCTGTGACCGTCATCGCTGGGGTCCAAGTTTCCCACAGCCCTGGGCAGGCGAGGAGCTCCCTTCCCTCCACACCCCCGCTGCTGGTACACCGCACACTGCTCCCGGGTCTCCAGTGCTGTGGACACCAGGTGACCACAGGGTGCTTAGCGGAGTCCTCACCAGGTGACCACAGGGTGCTTAGCAGAGTCCTCACCAGGTGACCACAGGGTGCTTAGCGGAGTCCTCACCAGGTGACCACAGGGTGCTTAGCAGAGTCCCCTCTATGTGGCCCAGATGGTTCCATTCTCCCACATTCTCTCAGAGCACAAGGCCCTGGCTAGGTACACTTGCTTGGCATGCTAGACACAGTCCATCCAAGCTGGCAATTAACAGTGCTGTGGAGAGAGACGCAGCCCGAGCGCCTGTCCAAACCAATTTCTCCAGACTTGGTTATTTGAAAGTCTAAAAACTCCCTAATACCGTGAGGCAGGAGGTATTTAAAGTTAAGTTCAGCTCCCAAATGAGATCTTCTAGTTCAACTGTTCGACTTTATTTGGAAATGTGCGACGGTAACTTGATTACATGTTAAGGTGGCTTTGGCTGAGGGATTACAGCCCAAATCTCTGCTCCTCTGAGTTCATCCTCCTGCAGATGGAATCCATCCAAATTAGGAGCCTGGCTCCGCAGACGCCATCCTCCGTGGACGCCCTGGGCTGGATCCGGCTGGCTCCCCGAGGCGTGGCCTGTGGCTCTGGCTGAGGCCCTCTGCTTTGTGGCTGTGGATGTTCCTTCGTGTGTACATTCCCCACTCCCACTCGGTCACCTCGCTACACTGCCAGACCTGGACGTCCATTGTAAGGAAAGCCTGCACTTCAGCTCCTTTGCTGTTTTGGGTAGGGACGGGGCGGAGGATCCAGAGGAAGCTAGCGAGCTGCCCGTGGTCAGCGCCATCTCTGCCAGGGAGTTGCCACACTATGACTTAGCTTGCCAAGAGGCTGGTGCTTAGGCAGGCACTGCCCGTACATCTGAGGATCGAGGTTCGAGCCCAGCCTGGGCAGCAAAATCCTTGAGTCTCTCATCACCAACTAACCACCCAAAGCTAGAAGTGGAGCTGTGACTCAAGTGGTAGAGCACCAGCCTTGAGGGAAAAAGCCAAGTAAGACTAGAGGCCCTGAGTTCAAGCCCCACCATTGGTGCACACACACACACACACACACACACACACACACACACGTGTGCACACAAACAGCAAGTCACAAATCTCTGACAGAATTGCTCTAGGAAGCTGCTTCTGTCCGCGCTGGGTGACCATGAGATGTCTTCCTGGAGCAGAGGGGTCAGCACTGGGCCCGCGGTTGCCACACTGAGACCTGGACAGTTCGATGGAAGGTCGGGACCGTGACTGCCGGCCCGGGGCTCCAGACCCCCGTCCTGAGGCCCTCAGAGGGTGTGGTAGAATTCCTAGTGAGGAGATGAGGGGGCATGGTGGCCTTGCGCCCAGACGCCCCCTCCCCGGGCTAGACCAGCCCCAGGCACTGCTGCCCCTGGGAGGGGGCTCTGGGAGCCATGCTATGGGTGGCTCCCCGCCAGGGCTGGGAAGAGCTCTGCAGGAAGAGGGGAGAAACTTCACAGCCATTTGAGAACCTGTAGAGTGTTTCAGGCTCTGTCCCAGGGAAGTGTACACTCAGCGTGCATGCACGCACACACACACACACCTACCTGCACCCATCAGAGCTGTGGGGAGGGGGAGGGCCCTGCTGCAGCTGTCCACGTGGAGGCTGCTGGAAAAGCCCCACCCTAGCCTCCACTGTTCAGAGGGGAGGGGAGAGGAGAGGGAGGGGAGCAAGCTGGATCCTCCCCAGGCCGCAATGCCCCGTGCCCGGCTCAGCCACACACACACACACACACATCATCGTATGCCTCACACGCCTGCACGCAGGCTGTCATGTGTCCCTCTGGTTTTGTCCCAGGCAGGTGGCTACCAGGTCCCCAAGACAGGGTTAAGCACCGTTTTCCTCTGTGCCTCCCTGACATGCAGGCTGGAGGCAGCCGGCCTCTCCGTCCACACTCTTGTTTTCAGGAGAGCAGGGAGAGCAGAGCTTTTTTTAACTACCAAGCAGCCCTCTAATAGCAGGTTGCTAAGAAACTGCTGCACTGGGTGATTTTGCAGGCGTCTCCTGGTCCCTGATCTGTGGGTTTGCAGCCAGCCTGGCGGGGCTGGGAGGGGCCGGGAGGGCTGGGGGGGCACAGGCTGTGGGGCGCAGGGCCTGGTGAGCTGGAGACCGTGTGTGTGTCCAGTCCCAGCACTGACTTCTGGAGGCGCAGAGCATCCACCGCCCTGCCCCAGCGCAGTGGCCAGCGGGCGTCTTCTGTGCGTCCTTGGACAGCAGGGTTTGGGGTGCTGATCAGAGCTGGGCAGGGGGCTCTTCCGTCAGCATCTGGTAACAAGTTGTCTCCATGGCTGCATGTCTGAGTCTGAGACCACTTCTGTTGAATCGACTGGACCCAGAAATCTCCATCTCCATTGGCTCTGTCTCCTCCTGGAGTGCCTGAAACATAGTGGTCCTTCCACACGGTGGGAGTCGGGGGGAGGGGTGCGTCCTTCCACACAGGAGGCCTTCCTTCCTTCCACGCAGGGGTCCTTCCTTCCATTCGGGAGGCAGGATAACTGCAGGCAGGACTTTCCTGCTGCGGAGGTATGCCTGCAAACACCTCAGGATAGTGACCAAGTAGCATTGGTAAAATAAACCCAAGAGGACACACTGAGACATGCAGACAGTCGCTCAGACTCAACTGTCTGGAAGAAGCCGACATGTTCGATGCCGGTGGCAAATCAGAAAGGGAGGTGACAGACGTTTGTCTGCATGAGAGCATGTCACCCACAGGGTGCCCGGACACGTCAATGCCACGTTCCCTAACAAGCGGTGGCTTGTGGGCACCGCTGGGCAGGCGTGGCACCACGCAGGAGCAGGTGGGCTGAGGGAGCAGGAACACTGGAGTGGGCATGAGTGGAAGTGGCCAGGATACCCCCAGAGAGCAGAGAGACACGGAGGGCCACGGGACACGCTCCCACATGGCTTCCATGGGTGCAGGGCCCAGGCTGGCTGAGGGCTGCATGCTGTCCACGGAGGGCCGTGTCCTGTGGGAACTGGGCTGTCCATGGCGGGCCACATCCTGTGGGAACCGGGGCTCTGGGCGTGTACCATCCACTGAGAGCTGCGTCTGGTGGGAACCAGGGCTGTCCAGGGCTGTCCACGGAGGCCCGCGTCCCATGGGAACCGGGCTGTCCACGGAGGGCCGCGTCCTGTGGGAACCGGGCTGTCCACGGAGGCCCGCGTCCTGTGGGAACCGGGCTGTCCACGGAGGCCCGCGTCCTGTGGGAACTGTGGCCATCCACGGAGGCCCGCGTCCCGTGGGAACCGGGGCTCTGGCAAAGGGGACGAGGTCTTTGAGCCCAGGCCGGGTGGGAAGGCAGAGGGACGTGACCCAGCCAGGCCCGGCTTCCAGGCTCACCTGGGAATCCTCCCTTTCCGAATCTGACTTGGTCTTAAACCTCCTGGGCACAGTCTGCTTTCTCAGACTTGCTTCTCGTGTGTGGCAGTGGCGGGAGACACCGCCAAGCCTCTGTGCAGACTTACTTAGAATCACTCTCGGCAGATCCCGGGGTGAGGGAGCCCCAGTGCGACCTCTTGTTGGATGCGGGGACAAACGCTCCGTCTCAGTGGAGCTGGGAGATTCCACCATCTGGGCCTGGCCCCTCCTAACTCAGTGTGATTCGGCACATTAAGGAGAGTACCCCTCCCCCCCACCCCCCCCCCCCCCCCGCCTCACGCCTGTGTCTCCGGCCTCCTGTTTGTCTGTTGGATGTTTGCCTTGGCCCTCCGTGTCACCAGCACACCCAGGCCGGGCACCCTCCTCCCTCCGCCACCCTTGAGCCTCCACTGGAGCCTGTGGGCGCCTCGGTCATGTGAACACAGACTCCCCCTTATACTCGATTGCACTAGATTGGCTTTGGTTAAAGGACATTGTGGGTTTAATGAAAAACTCACCCGTAGGCAGGAGGAGCACTCCTCGGAGTAAACGCAGTGGCAGCGACATAATGGTATTGTTTGAAGCAAGTGTTGGTGCATCTGTGAGAAAATCAGTGCTGTCCAGCCAGGAGACAGCTGTCCACACACACACACACACACACACCAGCCGAGGGCCCCGGCGGGCTGAGACCTGTTACTTGGGCTCCACTGGAGGAGGGGGTGTCCTGTTATGCGTCTAGGCGCCCCAGGCCAGCCGCCGCCGGCAGGGCTGGGATGGGTGGGTGGGACAAATTCATCTGATATTGAGCTGTGGCAAATTGAAGGTGACACAGGAAGACAGCTCACCTGCTATCTGTGCCGTTTACATGGCTGAAACCAATTCCCAGTGCCGGGAGCCTGAACCCCCGTGACACGGGGCCGGATCAGAGTCACAGCACGCCAAGTGATTAGATGTAATTGCGCACTAGCGTGGGACAGCAGAACTCATTAGTGTCTGCGCCTGGGGGAGGGAGGAGGCCGGGCGCTGGTGGCAGAGGCCACGTCCAGCCAGGGATTCAGGACCTGGGGGGGGGGGGGAGGAGCCAGAGCTGGGAATGGGGCAGGGGTGGGATGTGAGGCCAGGAGGAGTTTCTCCCAGGGTAGCATTTTCTAGCAGAGCAGGCCTGGCGGCTTTGTCCACCTCCGAGTGGGTCAGATGACCGTGGCTCCGTGCCAGCCTGGGGCAGGTCTGCGAGGCCTCGTCTCAATGAAGGAAAGCTAGCCGTGGTGGTACACACTTGTGGTCCCAGTCATGCGGTCCCAGCTAGCCCAGGCCAAAAGCAAAACCCTATCTGAAAAATGCTAGAAGCAGAAGGTCTGAGGCGTGGCTCAGGTGATAGAGCACCTGCCACCAAACGCCCAAGACAGTGCAGGTGTGCGGCGCAAAGCCAGGCGCGCCCTGCAGGCCTGGTGCGAGGCAGGCCCTGGGGGCGGGGGCTGGGGAGCCGGGGAGGAGGCTGTGGGATGTGCTCCATCACCCCTGGACCAGAGCCTGCAGGGCAGCAGGACACACTGAGCCGCATCTGGTGGCGCGTAGGGTCACTCATGACCCAGGGGTCGCCAGGGGCAAGGACCGGCCAGACGCCTTGGCTGGGCTGGCCCCAAGCGGCTCTTCTGGTGAGGACGGCCACAGAGGGACGGGGAAGCTGTGCCAGGCCCCGCCGGGTCCAGGACCCGCTGAGGGCGTGGACTGGGGCTGGGGAGCAGGAGGGGTGGCACACGACTTCCACCCTGGGGCCACAGGAAAGTGGACACCAAGGCCACCCCCATCCATGCCCTCCAAGTCCTTCCTGGACTGCTCACCACAGACCTGCCCCGCACTGCCGACCTGGGCCCTCCTGACCAGCTCAATCCAGAGCCGGCTTTAGCTTGTGCTCACACCCACGTTCTGACAGGGACGTGGGAAGGCATAGCAGGTGCCCCAG
>NW_012267345.1:717413-725148 GCF_000151885.1 Dipodomys ordii
CCTGTCTTCCCACGTTGCCCCCCCCCCCCCCCCTCCCTCCCTCCCCCCCCCCCCGCCTCCCCACCTCCCCTCCCACAGCCTCCATGCCTCCCCCCACGGCCTCCATGCCTCCCCCCATGGCCTCCATGCCTCCCCCCTCAGCCTCCATGCCTCCTACCCCCTTGAAATGTGACACGCAGTCTTCCCACCCCCTCCATGGTGCGCAGAGCAGCGAGGTTGGGGAAATGGCTCGTTGCCAGCCAGGCCCTTTGTGGAGGCAGCAGGGTGTTGGGGCTTGGACCTGTGCACCAGCCATCCTTTTGTGCAGAAAGCTTGCTCCCCCTACATGCAGCCTGCTGCATGAGGGAGTTGTTCTGAACAGATGCTCTGCTCCAAAGTCCGGGGTGGCCAAGAGGGACTCCTGCAAGCAAGTCAGCAGCTCTGACAGAAATAGGTCAGGAAGAATTGCCGCTGCCTGGTAACAAACGGGACCAAAGGTTATGGCCCAGGACGATGGGTCCACGGGGGGATGCAAGTCAGGGCTCTCCCCAGGCCTGGGGGCCGGATGTCAGCAGCGCTGGACAGGGCCAGCCTGCACCTCTACACTGCGAGCGAGGACTTAAATTATCACCGACATGAATTCAAATGGAATTCCTAACGTCGTCTGCAAACCCCTTCAGTTCTGAGAATTCGCCGTGTAGAGGTTGCAGCGATGTTTCCAGTGCTCAGTCGGCCCCTCCAGCACTTAGAGCCCTGCCTCCTGCGAGCGGCCCGTGGGTGGGAGGGGCAGCATCCTCAGCCCTCCTCCCCAGCCGGCTGGGCCTGGCGCAGCCCCGCATCGTCTTCCTCTCTCAGGAGGTCCTCAGCGGTGTCAGGACCCTGTGTTCGGCAAGGGCTGTGCCCACCCCTCCCACCTGTCCCCACCCCTGCGCCCACAGGACCAGGCGGCAGGCATGGCCGGGTGACGCCAGCCCTGCGGCCGCCTCCTCCGGGCAGAAGGGAGCTGAGCCCAAGACTGCTTTTGCGGGTCCCCCGGCGGGAGGCCAGGCCTGCACAGCCGGTCAGGGGCCTCGGGGAGGAGCGGGGAGCGGCAGCAGCCCTGCCAGACCGGGGACTCCACGGGGGCGGCCCCCCCCCGCACGCCTTGGGGCTCGGGAAAGCTTGGGGAAAGGATGGCTCCCAGACTGTGGCCAGCAGTGTGCATCCCAGCCCCCGGCCCGGCCCGGGCTGCCTAGGAATGAAGGCAGAAGGGCAGAACCTGGAGGCCGAGGAGTCCTGGAGTGAGGGGCGGGGGTGGCAGTGTCTCATGGTCCCCAGGCGCTGGCTCACAGTGAGTCGGCACCCCACACACCGGCCGGCGCCACACTGCCCGCAGAAGCCCACCACGCGGGTGTGAAGGGTGTGGTGACCGGGCAGCCTGTGAGCCCATCTGTGAAGCCAGGCCACGCACGTCCCCCGGACAGCGGAGAGACAGACGCCCCTGGGAAGGCCCTCTGCACCCCCACTCCATAGGCAGCAGAGAAGCATGGAGACAGGTCTGTGCCCCCGGTCACACAGCAAGACCAGAGACAAGACCACAGGAGCCCAGCCATGTTGAATCCCCGGAACTGCTCCCCTCCGAGGGCCCAAGCCAGCGCACCCCCCTGGGATGTGTGTGTCAGCCTCTGGGTTGATGAATGCATGCACACCGCCCTTTCATGCCACTTGGGGGCTCCCAAAAGAGCCTACAGAGGATTCACAGCGCAGGAGACAAAGGGGGAGCCGCATGCCATGGAACAATTGCAGCTGCAGTTAAACCTCGCTCCACAGGGTCGTGGGCCTGAGCCCCATTAGAAGGAATACCCACAACATCACATTAGGATGCCGGAGTGGCTGTAATTGACACCTTGGATTCCTGGCCCCGCACCCACGCAACCAGCCTCCAATACAGCCTGGCTCAGAACACCGACACCACCAGGGTCACTCCCAAACCTCGCCCCCAGGGTGCGCTACTGAGCCTCGCCTCAAGGCTGTGGGGTGTTTTTGCTGTTGTTTTCTTTTCTTTTGTGTGTTTGTGTCAGACCTAGGCTTGAACTCCCGGGCCAGGTGCTTTCTCTGAGCTTTTTCACGCAAGGCTAGCGCCCCACCACTGAACTACAACTCCACTTCTGGCTTTTGGGTGGCTAACTGGAGATAAAAGTCACATGGACTTTCTTACCCAGGCTGGCTTTGAATAGAGATCCTTAGATCTCAGCCTCCTGCGTAGCTGGGATTATGGGCATGAGCCACTAGCACCCAGCTAAGGGTGTGTTATTGAGTAAACATTTTTAAGGTGCATTTTATGGTATCTGTGAGTTCATGATCTTTTTTTGGGGGGGCGGGTCTGGTTGTGGGGCTTGAACTCTGGGCTTGGGCGCTATCCCTGTGCTCTTCAGCTCAAGGCGAGCGCTCTACCACTTGAGCCACACTCCACTTCCAGCTTTCTAGTGGTTTATTGGAGATAAGCCCAGGCTGGCTTTGATCTGTGATCCTCAGATCTCAGCCTCCTGAGTAGCTGGGATTACAAGCGTGAGCCACCGGCGCCCGGCGTGAGTTCGTATTTGGTGTGACAGGCTGACCTCCGACCCTCTGGTCTGGGGCCCCACTGCCCTTGCGCTGTGCAGTCCCGGCATTCCAGCCTCGGAACAGGGAGGTGGCCCCTCAAATGGACGCCTTCCACCTCTCACACTGGGCACCTGGGTGCCTCTGGGTACCCGGCCTGGTTTTACAGAGGCCCAGAACTCAGAAAGTCCTGAAGAGAATACAGGAAAAGTCTGCACCCCGTGTGGATGGACAACCACTTTCATGTGCTCAGTGCGCATGGTTTATGGACCTGTCACTACTGGGCGGGGGAAAACAAGAGGTGGAAAGTCCTTGCAGCGGAAGACCTACAGCGACCATTAAACCAGGACGCAGGAACCCGGGCCTGCTGCAGCTAACCAGAGAGAAATAACAGCCATGATTCCAGGCCTGCCACGTCCAGCCAGGGAGAGAAGCATGGTGCTCGGGGGCGCGCTGCCTTGGAGGTCTTGTACTGACGCCGTAAGTCTTATGGCCATGAAGTGTTCTTCTGGGCTCAGCAGCCCCCACCCCCACCCCCCGTGAGCCAGGAGGGCAGTGCATTGCTGTTTTCTGGGACAGTAGGAGCCGGAGCTCCTGGCCTGGGCTGGACCCGGGGAGACGCAGGACGATGGTCAGGCGCAGCCCTCGGCTCTCTGGGGGACGGGGCGTGCGCAGGCGTCGTGGGCAGAGCCCTCCCTGAAGGGACGAGCTGCCTGGACGAGACGCGTTTTCAGCAGTGGGGGCTGGAGATTATGTGCGGAGCCCTGAGGCTGCGCACTAAGGGAACTCCAACAAGCATTAAAATAAGCCACAGGAATACGGGTGTTCTGATTTTAAATCTTTGAAACTGTTAATCCTAGATTATCAAATGCAAAATATGCCCCGGCCAGAAATGAGCCGCTCCCGGCAGCAGAGGGTGGAAGGACTGGTTATCTGCCCTCCGCCGTCCTGTGAGGGAGACGCCTGCACTCCTCCGCAAATCCCCCACTTCTCTCCATCTACAAAGGGAGGCTTAAGGAAGCAATTTCACTGGCTTTGGCACGGAGAGCTTAAAGTTGCCCGCAGAAGCTCAGGAGCAAAGTGGGAGCTCGGGGCAGCTCCCTGTGGGATGCTGAGTGCTGACATGGCCACCTCTGCCACGTCCCACGCAGGGGCAGCCAGGACAGGCCTCAAGGGACCACAGGAAGCTGTCCCACAGGAAGAAGGGGAAAGGAGATTACTTGGGGGGGGGGGGTACCGTGGTTTTCCTAACCTTAAATGCTACCTCCTGTTTTCATTTGCGTTCATTTGCCTAATAAGAGTTTCCTGGATGCACAGATTCCCTGGCTCTCTGAAACCAAGTGTAGCTGAGATGCTTAGGAAAGAAGCACTGGCAGCCACTGTAAACACCTCATGTGGTTTGCTGTACAAGATGTTGGTTCTGACACTGCCGGCAGCCAGCAAGCACGGCGCCTGCCACGCATGCGCTGGTCCCCTCGGCCCTGCCCGAGGACCGTCTGTCTCGTGGGGGAGGCAGGGGGTCAGGAGGTGCTGTGCTGGGTCTAGAGGAACCACATGGGTGACCAAGGCCTTACCGTGTGCCCTGCCAGGCCGGTGGCACCAGCCCCAAGGGACGCAGCCCCGGCCAGGGCTGCTGAACAGTGCACAGCCCACTCCCCTACTACCCAGGAGGACTTCCCACCATTTCTGTCCCCTGCCCTGTGATCTTGTCAGGACAGGGCCGGAAGGCGCCAAGGCAGCCGCCACTGCCTGGGGTAGACACAGCGCCACTGCCTGGGGTGGACACAGCGCCACTGCCTGGGGTGGACACAGCGCCACTGCCTGGGGTGGACACAGCGCCCCTGCCTGGGGTGGACACAGCGCCACTGCCTGGGGTGGACACAGCGCCCCTCCGTCGGCAGAACTCCGCCTTGTTCGGCCCTTGCTTTCCCAGGCAAGCTCTCGTCTCCACCTGCCGAGTTTCTATCTCCGCATCAAGTCCTGGGAGAACCTTAGAAGTCAAGGCCACTCTGCATATCTGGAAGTTGGCTTGGGACTGTAGTTCAGAGGCTGGGGCAGGAGCAGAGTCATTAGGAAGCGGAGCGGTTCTCCATTCTCATGAGCAGAGCAAGCAGGGACCTCCCGGAAGCAGAGGGCTTTGAAGGTGGTGTCAAGCTTGGGACTGAACAGGAAGGAAAATCTTCCTCAATCAGGAACAATAATGGGAGGTTGGAGGCGTGGCTCAGGCAACAGTACCAGCCAATGAGCAAAAGCAAGCACTAGGTTCTGGGTTCAAGTCCCCAGGCCTCAGGGAGGAGGGGGAGAGGGAGGGGGAGAGGAAGGGGGAGGGAGGAGAAGGGGGCGATCGGGCGGGGGCAGAGCGCTGAGGTGCCAGGCAGTCCCCAGGCTGGGAAGGAAGGCCAGTGAGGGTCCTGAGCACAGGACCCGTGGTCAGGGCCTGGCCAGTACCTTAAAGCCACCTGTCCTCCCCCCAGTGACTGGCCCGGTTCTTCAGTCTTTGAGCCCGCCCTCCAGGTCCAAACGCCCAGTAGTGGAACATGGCCTGAGGTCGCTCACACACACACCAGGCCCCTTACCAGAGGGAGGGCTATCAGACCCTGTGGTCCAGAACAATGGAAGAGATGCCAGCTTGCTTTCTGGTATCTTCTCCGTCCAGCTCCACCCCCGACAGCCCTGCAGAAGGTGTTCGTGCCTCACCCCCTCCTGTCCCGGCCCGTGGGGCTGCTCAAATGGGCAGGCTCGAGCCCCTGGGGACAGCTGGCACTTCCTGACACTGTGTCACACACGTGATGTCTTCACGCACACTCCTCAGAGGGAGGATCCTGTCCACCAGGCCTCGGACTGGTCCCCGTCCGCCCACCCGAGGCCCGGGGCCTCGTATGTGCCAGGACCCCATCTCCACGCCCCAGCCGGACCCCCTGAGCAGCAGCTAGACCAGGCAGGTGGCACCAAGGCCAGTACGCAAGGACCAGCTGAGGCCTAGGAGCTGCCCCCCCAGAAGGATGGGGGAGACGCACGCTTGGCCGTCTTCCCCACTACCCGGTTCCTGGATGCATTTACAGCCCATCACTCACTTCTCCCAAGGAACATTCCAGATGCATTTGCACGCTGCGGCTCCCTTAGCGCTGTGATTTATCACATCTCCCCCAAATACATCATTAAGGCTATCATCTGCATTTATGAAGGCGGCCGGGCGGGGCCGGGCCTGTCCATGCTGACAGCACCCAGCCCTGCTTCGTGGTGATGTAGTACTGTGTACCTCCGCTAGGACAAAGTCTCACTTTGGATGTGCGTCTGGGGTTTTCTCCCCCTGCCACTGACTGGTATAATTTATAGGAAGGCTTGGAGTCCCCTTCCAAGCTGGGGGGCTTGGGGTACACATCATTACAAACCCTTCCTCGGGGGGGGTGCTGAGTGCAGGACAGAGCTTTTGAAAGGTTGGTTATGCTGGGGTTGTACTGGGGGCATTCATGTTCACCGGGGCCTTGGCTGGCCCGGTCCTCAGCATCTGGGCCCACTGGGGTGGGAGGGTGCACTGCATAGAGTGAGGCTGACGCTTTGTGGCCAGGTGCTGGGCACAGACCTGGCCTTGGAAGGCTCAGCCGTCAACTGCCCGAGAGCCTCAGGCCAGCTCTGGGTGACCAGGGCAGGGCAGGCCTGCCCTCCCTCACGCTCCCCCCCCTCCGCGAGACCCCCAGGTAGGAACCGGGACCCCTGGGCCAGCTTCTGTAATGAGCCCTAAAAATAGCTCAGACCTTGCGCCGGCCATGTCCTCTTAATTCTAGAAACAGGCAGACATGAGAGGCAGGCTCGCCCCGCCCTGGGCAAAGGCAAATCCCAGGCAGGCCAGGGCTCAGGCAGAGGTGCTCCCTCCCGCTCCCTCCTCCCTCAGCCTCACCGGGAGGAGACCATACCTGGCTGCCTCCCTCCACGGCCATCTGCTTGACATTATTGGAATGCTTTTGCTGTTTGCCAGGAGCCAAAATGGGGGGGGGGGATCCCACCATGAGTTCCATTGTGCAAACATCTCCTGGGCCTGCATGACCCAGCCCCAGGCACCCGGAGACCCACGCCCCTCAGACATGAGTGAGCAGCCGAAACCAAGGCACACAAAGAGGAAGCAGGTGCCAGGCACTCAGCACCGCCTCCATCCATAAGCCCAGGCACCGTGGCCAAGCTCAGCCATAACCCTGCTCCTTCAGGCACCGTGGCCAAGCTCAGCCATAACCCTGCTCCTTCAACCAGACAGGCTGGAAGAGGCGAGGAGAAGGGAAGCTGGGTGGGTTTTGTTTTATACAGATACAATCTTTTTTGTGCTGGTTCTTGGGCCTGAACTTGAGCCTGGACACTGTCCCTTAGCTATTTTGATCAAGGTTGGCGCTCTACCACTTGAGCCACAGCTCCTCTCCCAGCTGCTGGGTAATTGGAGATGAGTCTGGTAGACTTTCTTCCCTCAACTGTGATCCTCAGACCTTATCTCTCAGCCTCCTGAGAGGCTGGGAACATCCAGGCATGAGCACCTGGTGCCTGGTGGGAAGCTTGGTTTGTTGCGGTGAGTTCCCCATGATGCGAGCTGCGTCTGGACGGTCCTGCCGCGCCCCAACGCTCCCTGTGCCCCGCCCCCTCTGCGAACTCTGCCTGTGAACTGAGCATCCCCTGCGCTGGAATCCTACAGCAATTGTTGTGTTCATCTTGTTCTTGTCATGGCAAGGGGTCAGCATTCTTTCCATCTGAACATGGAGTCGTATTCTGTTGTGTGGATAGATCACATTGTCCATCCGTCCATCCAGGACTCAGGGGCTCCCAGGAGTAGCACCCCTCCTGGGAGTAGCATGCTTGCATTATGCATGCCCCAGTGCAATCCTGACGCATTGAAAGAGCTGTGACAAAAGAGGTAGGAAGGCACGCCACCGTGTCCCCCGCAGGGCGGCCGCGGCCTCCGTGGCACTGCCAGGATTGCAGAGCCATCCAAATCCTCGCCAGCAGGTTTCCCTGGGCCATGTCACTTGGAGAGTAGAGACAAACCATCAGAATCTGTGGAAGCCGGCAGTGACTGAACGGCTGGGCGGAAGTGGCTGGAGGTCAGTCTGCCTCAGGGAGGGACGGCTGGCTCACACAGGCGGGGGGCGGGTGCTCACACAGGCTGGGGGGGCACGTGCTCACACAGGCTGGGGGG
>NW_012267345.1:725198-726676 GCF_000151885.1 Dipodomys ordii
CCTCCTTTGTTTCCCCTTCCCACCCCTTCCCATCCTCCCCCTGCCCCCACACCCAATCCTCCCCGCTCCCCCCCCCCCCTACCCCCCCACCAAAGTTGTAAAGTTCGCCCCCCCCCAGGAGCGCGGGGTCTCCCCGCTCCCCCCACCCCCCAGCAGCGCGGGGTCTCCCCGCTCCCCCCACCCCCCAGCAGCGCGGGGTCTCCCCGCTCCCCCCACCCTCCCAAGAGTGTGGGGTCTCCCCGCTCCCCCAAACCCTCCCAGCAGCGCGGGGTCTCCCCGCTCCAACCCACCCAGAAGCGCGGGGTCTCCCTGCTCCCCCCACCCTCCAGCAGCGCGGGGTCTCCCCGCTCCCCCCACCCTCCAGCAGCGCGGGGTCTCCCCGCTTTTCCTCCCCTACTCCTCTATCTGCACCCCCTGCGGACCCTAGGGAGCCGCATGACCCCAGAGAGGAGAACGCTCTAACTCTGGAAACAGTTCCCTGCACTTGGCGAGCAGGGCCATCATCCCAGAGCCTTCCTAGGGCTGGACCGCGGCCATCACCCCAAACCTCAGGGCCAGCCGCAGCCGTTGCCCCAAGTCTCAGTGGAGCCTTGGCCATCCGGCAGCCCCGCCCGTGGGATGGGCAGGTCCTCGCCCTCCTGGCCTGGGGTCCTGACCGCCGCCCGCCTGACCGCCGCCCGCCGCCTGCCTGGTGGAGCGCCGACGTCCCCACACACACACACTCAGGAAAACACAGAAATGTAACCGCCGCCAAGCGAGCGGCCAGGAGGAAGTGGAAATCGCCAGAGGAGAGAATGGAATTGAACTGAGTCAGGCTAAGAATGTGTTTTTCCTTAAGAACCGGCCTCCCCAGGCCGCCCCGAGCTGCTGAACCGAGAGCCGGCCCGGGCTCCGCGTCCCAAGGCCAGCGCAGACCACGGACGCTTAGCCGCGCACTTCCCAGGGGGAGGCGCGGGCCGCGAGCTCAGCCCACTGAGAACCGAAACACTAGTGGGAATGGTGGAGCGGTCTGCAGGGCGGGAGGGGGAGCCGCTTGCAGCACCACTGCATGAAGCCGTACCCCACAAATACGCTGGCCCCCCGCTGCAGGGTCACCTCCTCGGAGCTCTGGGCCCTTGGGGGAGCCCCCTCCGGCGCTCCCTCTTCTCCTGGTGGGGCGCACAGCCTCCCACGCCCCCAGCACGCCCCGTCCACGGCTCCTCAGGGGCCGCCCGACTCCAGCAGCAGAGGGGAGCCGGGGTGCAGGCACATCGCTGCGGCCCTCAGCCCGCGCAGCTGGAGCTGGGGACTGGACCGAGCTCCTTTCTCCCAGATGAAGACTCTGGAGCAGGCCCGGGTGGGGGGGGGGTGGTAACCAGCCACGGAGGGCCACCATGGCCAAGGCCACTGCCCAAAGGCTGGAGGCTGAGGGAGGCTGGGGTCCCAGGGGGAGGAGCGCGGCACCGACCACATGGGCTTCTGACAGACTGCAGCCTCCA
>NW_012267345.1:737184-754544 GCF_000151885.1 Dipodomys ordii
TGCTCACACAGGCTGGGGGGCGCGTGCTCACACAGGCTGGGGGGAGGCAGGTGCTCACACAGGCTGGGGGGGAGGGACGGGTGCTCACACAGGCTGGGGGGGAGGGACGAGTGGCTCACACAGGCTGGGGGGTCTCCAGGTCCTCTCAGCAGGCTGGGGCCACATCCACCCAGCTCCCTCCTGGCGAGGCGGTCGCTGATGCAGGTGGAGTCAGGAAGCCCCTCTGTGCAGCTGGGTGGACCTGGGCGTTGCCCTGCCCAGCGGTCAGCGCACGTTTGTGTCTCCTTCTCCAGGGAGAGGGTGGGGCTTCGCACCTCTGTTTTGGGCAGCATCTTTTGCCTGGTTTACCTCCGGCTGCCAGCGTGCCCCAGGCCCCAGTCCTGGCTGTGATGTGCTGGTGGGTCATCTGCATCCCCATGCAGCACAGAAAGCGTTTTGATGGCAGGAAAAATCACTTGTGTCCCAAAACGTGTGCTCCTGTACACGTCAGCTCCCGCGAATGCAGCAGGCTGTGGCTCACATTGTGATAGCCCGCCTCTGACCGCCGCAGGGACAGGTACGCAGCCATCCCGGGCTGAGGCTTTGTCAGAGCGCTTGCTGGGGTACTGGGGGGAGGGGAAGGGGGCAACAGCCAGCGGGGAGTGTGGACACCCGGAGCTCCGGCCTCGGAGGCTGGGGCCACCGCAGAGGCCGCTCAGCACACAGGACTCAGTGACGGTGCCATCACTCACCAGGGGTGATGGTGCCATCACTCACCAGGGAGTTCCGGGTGCCGTGCAGGTGCCAAGGCGCCGGGCTCCACCCAGGCAGAGCTGGCTGAGGGCAGCACTCTCCGGAAGAGCAGAGGCCTCGTCCTCGGGGCACACAGTCCTTCTGGGTCCCCTGGAGGGGGGGGCAGGGATCGCTATCAGGTGTGGCCTGCCGACAGCCACCGGGCCAGCCGGAGGGCCGCCCGCCCCGTCAGCCCCGGGCTCCCAGCCTGTCTCCCCTGTGTCCTTGGAAGTACAACTGCCTGCCACGGTGGGCAGAGGTGGCACACTGCCCTCCACGGTCACCCGGGCACGGCTGCTCCCCACACCCAGCGCTGGGGCGGGGACGGCAGCCTGCGGGGGCTCCACGGGAGAGGCTCACGGGCGGCCACAGCGGCCGCAGCTGGTCATGCCAAGGAAGGCCGGCCCCGGGGGGTGGGGGGCAGAGCCTGCCCCGTGCAGGTGTCTCAGCCTCACCCCTCCACAAAACTGCATCGCCCCATGTGCCTCTCTGCAGCTTCACGCCACCAGGCTCAGAGCACACCAGACTGCAGGAAGGGGGGTGGGGGGAGACTCGCCGGGGCCAGGCTGGAGGAAGGCGGGGAGGGGGGAGAGGGGAGCTGTTCTGGCTGACAGCTTGTGACAGGCACATTCTGCTCAAGTCCGGCGCAAGTGACAGAACTCCCAGGAGGGCTGGGACAGACTACATAGGAGGAGAGAGACCAGGCCACGAGAGGCCACCTGTGGACACAGAGGGGACAGGGGCCACGGCCGCTGCTGCCCCAACTGCCAAACTGTCAGGAAGAGGAAACGGGAGGTTGGAGCTGTCTGCAGAGGGGACCAGCTGTCCTGGGGCCGGCCTGTCCATCAGTCTCCGCGATCCCAGCCGACAGGCTGCCCCCCGCGGCAGGGGCACGTCCAGCCGTGTGCACGCTGGCCAAGAGGTCAGCAGCCTCCGCCGAGGACCCCCTGCAGCCTAGGGGCTCCGTGCCGCACAGAGGAGATTCTGGCTTCCCTGTCGGAAGCTTGGATCTATCACAGGCTGAGGGCACACAGAGCGAGGAGGCTGGTCATTCCCCCAAACCTGACCTAGTGCTCAGACTGAGCTCCTGGCTCTGGGAGCCAGGTGAGGCTGGGGGTGGCGTTGCAGACGTGTCAGGCAGGGTTGGTGTCTGTCCTGCTGGACCGGACCGGCTCCTGGCGTGGGCCTGGCCCGCATGATGGGCTTGGGTGTGGTTGGGTGTGGTGTGGGACAGTGGGGGTCTGTGAAGACTGAGATGGCTGGGGGTGGGGCCTCCTTTAAAGGGACAGGCAGTCATCCTCAGATTATCGTCTTGCGTCCAAGGTGGCCAGATGTCTCAGGCTTTCTAGGACAGGCCGCAGGAGCAGAGGATCGTTATTTTGTTTGCCACCATTAAGCTTGCCAGCCTGGTTGTTTTCATTGTGGTTGGTCCCTTCCCTCCCCCTGCCATACTGGAATTTTCTTTTTTTCTTTTGTTCTTTCATTCTTTCTGTCTTTCTTTCTTAATTCCTTTGTCGGACCTGGGCGCTGTTCCTGAGTGCTTTCACTCCAGGCTAGCCCTCTACCACTTTGTGCCACAGTTCCACTTCCCACACTGTGATTTTCTACCAGGTGTTGGGAGCAACAGGTTCCCTGGGGCAGCGCATCCTTGTCCCCCACAGCGTTAGGCCCAGGCTCCTCGCCACGCCCACCTCGGGGACACAGGGTCGTCCCAGCCATGCCGGCCTCAGAGCATGAGCGCTGGCTCTCCATCCGTCCCCTGAGCCGGCCTCAGAGCATGAGCACTGGCTCTCCGTCCGTCCCCTGCGCCGTGACATGAAGCGAATGGTGGCCGGCACCAGGGAGGCAGTGTAGGTGGTTCTGGGGCCACCGTAGGACCCCAGATCCACTTGAGGAAGCCGCCTCCCATCGGCCGGGTGCCTGCACAGAGCGGGCGGCTGCCGGGAGCGGCCGTGCGTGTGCGCGCGCTCCTACTGCTGCTGCTGACCTCATTAATTTATATGGAATTAACCAGCAGGAAAACTTGAGAGAAAAAAGATTTTGATAAGAAATTGTAAGCTGGTGCCAAAAAAGAGCTCCAGGTCACATGTAATCCGATTGTAGTGGTCTTTAGAAGGGAGTCCTTTCCCTTTGCATTGGTAGCCTTCCCCTCCGTCTACAGAGGAGCCGCTGTGTCGGGTGACCACAGCCAAGGGGCTGCGAGCAGGCCCAGCCCATGTGGTGGCCCGCCCTGCATGGTGGCCCGGCCCCGCATGGTGGCCCGGCTCTGCCCCCAGAGGAGCCGCGCTGCCTCACAAAGCGGAGTTTTCTGGAAGTGCTTGGGGTGTGATCAGTGCCGGGGATGGGACCGGGCCGATGGCTGCGTCCCCGGCCCGGCCACTCCTTCCACTGAGCACTCAAGGAAGCAGGCGGCTCCAGGCTCAGAGCCGCCTGTGAGCCTGCGCGCTGGCACCCGCAGGCCCAGGCTTGGGCACCATCACACGCGTCGTCGGCACACACGCATCTGCACACGTACACGTCTGCGTCACTGTAGTCACGGAGCCGTTCCCAGCCCCGCAGGTGACCCACCCCCAACAGGGTGGCAGGAGGCCGGGGCGCTGTCACCGACGGTGTGTCCCAGCAGTGCCCAGGGGGGACTTGGCTGCAGCTGGCAGTGACAGCGCCTTTGCTCCCAGCATCTTCCACAGCCCCACCAGCGCACGCCAGCACCCCAGAGCTGGGCTCCACGAACCCGCGCACGCTCCTCCCCCAGAGAGCCCGAAGCCCGCCAGTGGACGTTTGCCTTTGGTTTGAGCAAATTGAGTCTTCTATGAGCTGCAAAATTGCTTCCATGGAAATAAAGATGACGGCAGGAGAGGGGAAGGGCTGCGAGCTGTGTTCTGAGTGTGGTACTGCGAGGAGGTGTGCTGCTGGGGTGCGGGTCCGGGGTGCTCAGGAGGAAAGGGCTGTGCACAGGCCGGGGCGTGCAGCGGGGAACGCAAGGATTCCTTGAAGCTCTTGGCTTCTTGGGACTCAAGGCTGGGCTGCAGGCAGCTGAGCACCCCCCCTCCCCCAGTGTCTGTGCCCTTGGAGGAACTGAGAGGGACAAGCGGAAGGTCCCAGTGACGGAGGAAGCCTGGCCGAGGCCAGCACCCCTGCAGCTGGGAGCTCTGCTTCCCATGGGGGGACTGAGCCTTCCACAGGCCCCCAGGCCCCCAGGGGATGAAAGCAGGCACCGCTGGAGCAGTGAGAGAGGGAAGAACAGGGTATGGTATGCTCTGCCTGGGGCATTAGCGGTGTTTGCAGACACTGTCTGGCTGTCACAGCTGGCATGAGGGGCAGAGGCAAACCGTACGCAGGACAAAGTGTCAATGACACCAGGACTGAGAAGTTCTGATGGAACTCTGGCTGGTATGTGGTCCCCCAGGCTCCGCGTCCTAAGGGGAGAAGGCAAGGGGCCCCGCCACACACTCCACCAATGCCCCACCCCACCCAAGAGTCAGTTCTGAGAGGGAGAAGGTGATTGGCCGGTGTGGCTCATCGGCCGGCCCATTGGCTAGGGGCCTTTGCATGGACACCACTAGGCAAGGTCAGCCTTCCCGTTGCCAGCAGTAAAGTCTGCCTAAATCTCATACGAAAAATTAAACGGGCCTTCACCTTGTTAATTTGGCACCACCTGAAGGGCACTTTTGAGAAGCAACCGCTTCATCATTCCCCACCAGGCCAATTTTGTGAGCACATATTCATGGCTTTCATTAGTATTCCTATGACTTTGAGGATTTTTTTTCATGATTTATAAAACTCAAAGTAATTGAGAACAGCGATGTACGATAGTATCGATGTTACACAACAAATGCCTTTTCATATTACATTCTGGGTTTTTCTCCTCGTTACAAGAACCTAATTGAAAATAATTGAAGGCTGGATTTCATCATTCATGGGAAAAAATAGTTCATAAAATGCAAGAAATACAAACATCTTCAAACCTCTTCAAGTAATTTTCAAGAATCAATGAAGAGTTGGGGGAGGGGAGGAAGAATGCTTAGCCCCAAGTTTCCCCATTAATTTTATGAGAACAGTTTTAGTGTCACTGATCTCACTGTGTGCCCTGCACAATGGCGGAAGGCTGGAAAATGAAGCTTTGCGGCAAGTTCTGAGTGCCTCATGTAGCCAGAGCTACAATTTCATAATCACGTCCAAAAGCAATTACAGTGTCATTCTACCCAGGAATGTAGCTAAAGTCACAGTGACTTTTTAAACACGCAGCCCCAACAGCCAACTGCATTCCCAGAGGCTGTAACTAGAGCTGGCTGCAATGAGAGAGATGGAGGCTGGAGTGACACCGGGGAGACCTAGAGCCCAGGCTTCCCAAGTGAATAGAAGACTTGGGCCTCTCTTTCCTGCCTTAGAAGCTACTTAGAAAGGCAGTGTGGGGGCTGGAGGTGTGGCTCAGGTGGTAGAGCACCTGTGAGCAAAAGACCCTGAGTTAAAGTCCAAGAGAGAGAGAGGAGAGAAGGGGGGAGGAAGAGGGAGGGAGAGGGAAAAGGAGAGGGCGGGATGGAGGGACGGAGGGAGGGGAAAGAATGGCAATGTAACTGGCCAGGCAGTGTGGATCAGAGGCAGCGCACTAGCATGCTCACAGCGCTGGGCTCCAATCCCAGCTTTGGAATAATAAAGCCAAGAAAGCATTTGGGAAGTCTGCCCTGGATCTCCCGTTACCGTGAGGCCTTGGGTCTTCACCTCTGCCCCAGTGCTCCATGCCCTGAGGTGTTCCAAGGGTCAAGGGTGACCGTCTCTTGTGGGCCTCTGTGCCTGCGTCAGACCTAATGCCAGGCTGCTGAAGCCTGAGATGAGCCTGTGGAGCACATGCACCACGATTCTTCAAGGAGACCGAGGCCACCAGCTGCCCAGGCAGCCACCAGCCCCGCTGTGACCATCCTTTACTCTTCTCTTGCTCTGGGCTTGGAGACCCTGTCCAGTCAGAAGGCCAGCTAGCCTTGTGCTGGCTGGCACCAGGTTTGACCACCCCTGAGGGATCCCTCGCCTCTCCCTTCTCTTCTTCCATTCCCGGATCCACTGTCTCCATCCTTCTGTGCTAATGGCCCAAAGGGTCAGGCAGGACAGACGGTTCCCTGTCCCCAGCAGTCCCTCACCACCCCGCTCCTCTTCTGTTAAGCCTCAGGGTGGCTGTGAGCTCCAGGAAGCCTTCCACAGGGCTGGGACAGCCACAGATCCCCACAGAGGTCATGGTGACCTGGGCATCTCCAACCATTCGCCCCACCCCCGGGCAGTGTCTCCTTGTATGTATTGAGCACCGAGTGAATGTGCCATGCAGGGCCTGGAAAATTCTAGACTTGGGAAACAGATCACCCTGCTCTATAACCAAGGCAGAGAAGAAGCGTGCAGAGCATTGTCTGTGCTCAGAAGTGATGGAAGGAGGAGGGAAAGGGGGAGGAAGGGCGTGGTGGGGACAAAGCAGAAGAGAAGACAGAACCCTGGGAAAGCTCTGCTTTTCTATCCATGAGACAGTCGGGACATTGGACCTGTTGTAAGGACGGCTGAGCCACAGGAAGCTGCGAAGGCATTCAGGCGAAATCAGATTCTTAACTCTGGCCTCCAGCAAAAGTCAGGTTTTAAAAGAAAATTTCCTCTCTGGGCCGGCTGCAGTCACGGCCAAGTGTAAATCCACCTGCTCGAGCCCTGGTGTGATGGGTGGGGGCAGGGAGCCGTCACGACTCAGGGCTTTTCGCTGGATGGAGAAATGGGAGCTGCTACAGGCCATGAGAAACTCCCAACAGGTAAAGAAAATGAGTTTGCAATCTGTTTTCCTGGGAAGATCTCTGGGTTTAATACGATCTGAGGCCAAGCACCGAAACACTTCACTAAAGAATTACATCCTGCTGGAAGAGCTTGGTCCCAAGGATTTTAAAAGTATCTTTTGAAATGCCAGGCCAGGAAGCAAGGGAATCTGATTAACAGCCACTAACCCCAGGACCACCGTCCCTATGAGGCCAGTGCGGGGAGGAGGGGGACCCTGGTGTACATGCAGGCACGTGTGCATGTGTGTGCACACGTGTGTGCGTGCACACCTGTGTGTATGTGTGTGCATGTGTGTATGTGTGTGTGTATCCAGGAACCCTGAAAGACAGAGGACAAGGGCAAACAGCCAGCCAGGCGCCGGTGGCTCACCCGTGCCATCCTAGCTATTCAGGAGGCTGAGATCTGAGGATCACAGTTCAAAGCCAGCCAGGGCAGTAAAGTCTGTGAGACTCTTATCTCCAATAAACCTCCAGAAAACTGGAAGTGGCGCTGTGGCTCAAGTGGTAGAGCATGCGCCTCAAGCTGAAGAGTTGAGGGACAGCGCCCAGGCCCAGAGTTCAAGCCCCACGACCAACAAAAAAAAAAAAAAAGAGCAAATAGCTTTGGTTTGGGACTGAGCTTCACAGACCCTCCTGCCCTGTCCCAGACCCTGTTCATCCCCAGCAGCTCTGGTCCAGGTTGAGAACGGTGGACATTACTGGGTGAGACAGCTCCGGGCTCTGGCAGGTGGTTCTGGAGTCAGGCTGTGTCTTCTTGCTGGCCCCTCCTGGTCCATAGGGCCCGGCACATGGCGTGTCTGGGTAGGAGCTAGGGCTGCCCCCCTGAGGTCGGGGGTACTTCCGTGTGGGCCCTGGCCCTCTCCCCGGTGAGGTTTCTTCTTCCGGAATCCAAACATGATTCCAGTGCATGCCTTCCTCCCTTGGACCATTGGAAACAACCCCAGGGGTTTACACCTTGACACCGCACGACGACTCTCCCCAGTTCAAGTTCGGTTAGAACAAGGCATGCGCTCCCTGGGGGCAGGGCAGTCTGTGAACCCCTTTTTCCCCCCACCTTTCCCAAGGAAACAGCAGCCTGGTAAGCCGAGTCCCCGGTGAACACCATCGCCGGCGCCATACGTTATTTTAATGCAGACATCACTTTAAACTAACCTTTTACCATCTGTTCTGCCCTTTAATAACAAATGCAAAGGCGCGTAGTTCTCTGTGCAATCTAGAGGGAGACGTGTGATGGAAAAGCTGTCCGCGTTCCCCTCAGCCCTGCCGCCGCTTCCGTGAGCCTTTCCTCGTCCCCACACACAGATCCAGGGCTCGTCAGGCCCTCCGGATTCACTCACAGCGTTTCTTCATAGCCTGGGAGCTGCGGAGGACAGTCTGCAGAGCCGAGGGGCCCCGGGCTGCGCGGTGCGTGCGGCGCCACTGTGCTGCAGGAGCCACTGCCAAAGGTCCCTGGGGAGCAGAGCAAGTGTGCGCGGATGGTCATAACATAACGACGATATGTACAGATATATGGACAGATATGCATGCATATATATATATATATATATATATATATATATATATCTTTTTTTGCCAGTCCTGAAGCTTGAACTCAGGACCTGGGTGCGGTCCCTGAGCTTCTTTTGCTCAAGACTAGCACTCTACCACGTGAGCCACAGCACCACTTCCGGCTTTTTCTGTGTATGTGGTACCGGGGACTCGAGCCCAAGGCTTCGTGCACGCTAGGCGAGCACACTACCTCTAGGCCACCTTCCCAGTCCTCCTTAAATCTTTCCAGCAGTTCTATCATTAAATTTCCCCATGAGAGCTGGGCAGCTTGGCCCTGAAGGATTTAGTGACCCGTACATCAGCAACCTTTTCCGTCCGTCCATCCTGCCATTGCTGGAGACCCCCACGGCCCTGCTCCAGGTCCCTGCCTGTCTCCACACTGCGCACGCGTCCCCAACACCCCCACGTACCTTGGCCACCCACTGCAGCCTCAAGTCTCCCTGTCATAACCCAAATCCAGAGCACGCCTCATGTTGGCTCCCTACCTCCCCAGTTCCCTGACACCCTTTCTGGCACCGGGAACAACTTGGGCTAGGTGACAAGGGGGAGGGCTTTCTCCCCTGGGATCTAGACTTTGTGCTGTTATCAAGTCCGTGGGCCTGCTGCGGGTGAGAACAGAGGTGTTCCCCCGCCCCCGGCAGGCGGCTCTGCAGGAGGACCTCTGCGGCCCCAGCTCAGCCTGGGCAGGAGCCTTCCCCGCACGGCCAGGCCTGACACCACAGCCAGCTGGAGGAAGGGAAGCCTGGCTGGAGGAGCAAAGCCGGATGTCTGTGCCGCCCTGCTCGGTTACTCGGCAGCCCTGTCCTGTATGAGGGCAGGGTGGGAAGCGCCCGCTGACCCCAGAGAGGGAGTAGGCACCCCGGGAGCCCCGGGAGGTCCAGAGCCAACCCTCGCCTCACCATACCTGGCATAAACATCTTCAGATTGCTTCAGCAAGCAATGTTGACTCCCATTGGACCCAAATGGGTCCAGAACACTAATTGTTACAAAGTCATTCTTACAAGAGTTGTAGCATTTAATTGTGTTCCAGGTAGAGGTCTCAGGAACCACTTTGTAGAATGCATTTGTTTTACTATCGGCTGCTGTCCTGGCCCGTGGACTCGGGTGAACTTTGGTGAGCAGTCTCAGAGCTGTGGCCAGACGTGCAGATCTGAGGGCTCAGCCCCGTCCACTCCACCCGCGCTCCTCACAAGGCCCCCCCTTGCCGACCCGCCACCCTTTCCCATTAACAGACACTTGACTGCAATAATGAAAGGCATGTGCCACATTTTTCATTCTACACTTGCCATTTGTTTTCCAAAGACTTCTGTGTATCCAGCCATCCAATGAGAGACAAAATGACCCAGCGGCACATAAAGTACAGAATTTCGCATTTTCCATCTCTTTCCCCAACTCAGTCTGAGCTAAGTTATTTGGATTCTGAATTCAGATAACCATTATTAAGTTGCTTTTCTGTACCATAATGCTGCTCCCTGAGAGGCAGTCGAACGGTTGCATTCACCTCTGCCCCCATGCTGGCCACGCAGTCGAACGGTTGCATTCACCTCTGCCCCCATGCTGGCCACGCAGTCGAACGGTTGCACTCACCTCTGCCCCCATGCTGGCCACGCAGTCACCATCTGGCACCACGCTGTGCTCAGATCCCACCATGAGCCGCCTCCCACCCCGCAGGGGACATCTCCGGTGCCTAGAGAAGGCTGTTCTGTTTCCTTGTCTCTGTCTCCAGCTCGCTGGCAGAACAGTGGGCGTGTGTGCACCAGCCTTGGCATGGTTAAACCACCCGTTCCCTTCTTTTGTGTCTGTGTTGGAGATTTCAGCCAGGCATCCCACACTGAACTTGAAATGAGGCACCTTGTACCTCCCTGTCACCTGATAGGCCACTGGACTTGAGCGGCTGGTGCTGGGGCAATCCCTGGCGGCAGCGTGCCGGTGGCTCCCCGCTGAGCCGAGGTATCCAGTGCCCTGCCAACACAGCCCAGGGTGAGCCACGCAGCCAACCAGGGCCGGGCGTGACAGACACCCCCGCAGGCTGACATCTCCTCGCGTCTCTCCTCCCCTGCAGATCCGGTCCGACAAAGACAATGACATCCCCATCCGGTACAGCATCACAGGCGTGGGCGCCGACCAGCCCCCCATGGAGGTGTTCAGCATCGACTCCATGTCGGGCCGGATGTACGTCACGAGGCCCATGGACCGGGAGGAGCGGGCCTCCTACCATGTGAGTGTCCTCAGAGGAAAGCGCGGGGCGGGTCATCAGGACATTCCCACCCTGCCAGCCCCCGGAGCTGTCCTTGAAGTGTGTCCTGCCAGGCCTCAGGGTCCCGAACCCCAGGGAGAACCCACCCCAGCCAGGTGGCCCACGTGCAGTCGCTAGTGCCTTCCCAGAGTAGGCTTTGCCTCCAGCCCCTTCCCTGAGGATGCCACCAAATGTGGGTCACATTGGGGGCCTGGAAGGCTCCCTCACTCCCCTGGCTATCTCTGAGAAAAGAAAAGCATCTCTGAGATCAGAGCTGCTGTGAACAGGAAGGGGAAATGGTGAGGGAGAGGGGGCTGCGGGGCCTCAGCTTTGGGGGGCTTCGAGCAGCCCCACTGGCTCCGGACACAGGAGAGGAGCTGGGGCTCCTCTCTCTGATATGGTGTAGCCCATCCCCTCCTGAGCCCACTTCTGTGACAAGGAGAGTCTGGTCCCACCCACAGGAGGCAGCGCAGGCCAGGAGCGCCCCAGCCCCACCCCGCCAGCCAACCTCCGGTTCCCCTGGCCTCCGGCCTCTCCTGAAAGGTGATGAGGCTATAGATGTTAAAAGTCAGGGGTGACTGCAAGGACGGGGCTAGGCTAGCCTACAGAGTCAGGGCGACTGGTGTGCGCGCGCGCGTGTACACACACATGCATGTCTGCATGCCCATGGGTGTGTGTGTGTGTGTGCACATGCATGTGTGCATACCCGTGTGTGTGTGTGTGTGTGTGTGTGTGTGTGTGTGTGTGAATGTCAGAATGCTGAATGCCCAGCTCCTCGACTGTAATTCAGGAGCAAAGACGGGATCTTGGGTCTCCACCCCCTCCCCCCCCCCTCACATTCAGTGTTCTGCCAGCATTGCTTCAGCTCAAGGCGCTGTCCACAGCCCACTCTGCGTCCCAGGCCAGGCCCTGGCCTGGGGATGCTTGCTGCCCCCGTGCATTGTGGGAGGAGGTGGATTTTGTCACTGGTCTTGGGGGTCCCCCAACTGGCCCACCCTTGATGTTGCATAAGAAGCAGGGTGAGGGCTGGTGGGACCGCCAGGAATGTGGTATGGATTCCTGTCCTCCCTCTCTCCCTCCCCCCGCCCCCCTCCCCCTGGCTGACCCCCCCAACACACACACACGCTCTCCCCCCCCCGGCTGACCACACACACACACACACACACACACACACACACACACACACACACACACACACACGCTCTTCAGAGTATTTCCTCCAGGGCTTTCTGTGCCCAAGTGTGGAGGAGGCTACACTGGTCCTGGGGCAGGGAGGGAGGGGACTGGGGAGGGAGGGGGTGGGGAGGGGGGGGCAGGCAGGGAGGGGGACAGGCAGACGCAGGCTCACCCCAGACAGCCGGTGCTGCAGGCCTCACCGCCTCCCTCCTGGGTTCATGGAGGAGCGGGGAGCCTGGTCCAGCGGAGGAACACTGCCTCCTCCCAGGCCTCCAGTGGAGGCCACTTGATTAAATTCACCATTGCTGAGACGAGACCGATTTGTTTGTAATTGTCGCAATCTTGAGAAGCACCTCTGCCTCCTGTTCCCTCACCTGCTGGAGGCCCTGGCTTCAGAGCCGGCTGGTGCTCTGCTCTCACGCAGCGACACCATTCCTGTCCCCGCTGCGTGTCTGGCATCTCCAGAATTCCTTCCATTGCTCTGGGAGCCGCAGCCCCTGTCAGGGTGGCCGCAGAGCTGCATCGTCCTGCCACAGGTGCCCACGACAGAACCAGTGCCAACAACACCAGGGACTGCGGGCCCCCGGCCCTCTGCCCACCGCTGCTGCGGGGAGCCGGGCCAGCACCTGCTTTGCCCAGGTGCCAACTCTGGAGCGCTAGCTCCTGGTGGAGGCAGAGCTCCTGCCCCAGACAGATTAGGAATTCAAGATGGTGGAGTCATCGAATGAAGTTAATCAGCATGTGGAGCCCTTGCGAGAGCCGAGCCTGTGTGAGAGAGGGCTCGGGTGGCCACTCCACTTGGAGTAGTGTCAGATGGACGGTGCCCTCCACTGCCTGCGGCGGGGTGCGGGGAGGAGAGGCGGGGACTGCACACAGCTACTGAGGATCCCCACCCAGGGAGGTCTTGAAGCTGGAAATCCGTCCACAACAAGAACAATATCCCAGGACAGCAGGAGTGGCTGGACCCCAAGCAGCAGGGATCTGCGTCCACAGGATGTGGCCCTCTCTGCTCCTCTGCCTGCTGGGAGCCTCTGTCTCACACCACTGCTCTGGGAGCCTCTCCCACATGTGCCTCCAGTGTCCCAGACCTGGGAAGATCCCCCTGGGCTGCACGGAACGAGGAGGGGGAGATCTGACCACAGTGACCTGGTGTGGCCTTAGCTCACCGTCAGCTGTCACAGCATGTCCACAGAACCGAGAGGACACTCCGCTGGACCCCGTGCTCTTCCTGCCGCCCCCCGGGGCACAGTCACCTAAGCATGGCGGCCAGCCCCCAGGATGGACAGTGCCCTGTGTCCACACAGGCCTACGACAGCTAAGACGCCGGAACCCACACCCTTTCCCCTGAGAGCAAGCGCGAGAGAGAGCTTCCATACAGCAAAGAGTCTAAACGTGGGGCAGAACGAAGAACCGACATTTAGCCTCTTGCCTGTGAATTCCTCCGTGTATTTCTGCATTTTTCTAATCAAAGCACGATGGCGGCTCAGGCACCCCAGGCGCAGCCTCGGGTGACATGTGGACCAGCCGCTCTGCTCTCCGCCCGCCTGTTGCTGGAGGGCGCAGGGCCCCAGCGGTGAAGGCTGCTGGACGTTCCCTGGGGACCCGCACCCCTGGGTGGCCTCCTTGTGGTGGGACAAGTCCCTCAGGAGCCTGGACCTCAGGGTCAGCTCACTTCGCTCCTGGCCTTCTGCTCTCCTCCAAGTCTCTGGAGCAGGTCCCCATGCAGCCACCAGTTGTGCAAGGTCACTCATGTGACCCAGCATGACCAGAGACCCCCCAGGGACCTCCAGGACTCCCACAGGGGAGAGCCTGAAGAACAGCCTGGAACTCAGCCTCGCAGCTCTGCCCGAAGCCAGGGGTCAGGCACACAAGGCCAGAGGCCAGAATGACTACCCTGACATTGTTGCCCACCCCTGCTTACACACAGGTCCCTGTCCACACTCCAGGGTCAGCCTGGGCAGAAGAAGCCAGGCCCTGCTGGGCTTGGCAAGTTGGGCTCCATTTTTCTGTGTTTTTGTTTTTGTTTTGTGGTCCTGGGACTTGAACTCAGGGACTGGGTGCTCTCCCTGGGCTTTTTCACTCAAGGCTAGCACGCTACCACTCTGAGCCACAGCTCTACTTCCAGTTTTCTGGTGATTAACTGGAGATAAGAGTCTCACAGATTTTCCTGCCCAGGCTGGCTTTGAACCATGATCCTCAGATCTCAGCCTCCTGAGTAGCCGGGATGACAGGCGTGAGCCACCAGCGTCCGGCGTGGCTTGTGTATTCTTGATTGACCCATCTCTAAAGCCTTCCTCAGCTCCGTCAGAGAGGCCCGCTGTCTCTGACAAGCCCCATGGAGAGCTGGGGCTCTCCTGGCAGGGCTGGGAGGAGAGAGCTGCTGTGAACACGGCTCTCCACGAGGCCTGGTGTCAGAGACTTCTCCAGGCTCCTCGGTCTCCTTGCCGGTCATTCAGCCATGGCCACTCTCACCCCCCAAAGGGCACCCGCCTTCCTCAACATGGGGCCCCACGCTTTGACCCCGCAACGGTGTGTGAACAGCCCTCCTGCTGTCCCGTCCTGGCCTGGCCAGCCGGAGGAAACTCCGCTTCCAGACAACCGTGGTGGGCGGGCCAGGCAACGTGACACTCAAGCAGCATAACCCAGCCCTGGCACAGGGCCTCTCCTGCCACATCTGGAGCCAGTGGCATTTGTGTCTGGGGGCACTTTTCTAGCAGCCATTTTTATCTCCTCCTCCACAGTGCCCTTGAAGCCATTCTGCCCGGCTCTGCTGATGAAGGTTGCAACCGAGTCTGGCCTGGCAGTGTGGTAATGATTTGTGGACATCTGTCATCTTAAGAAAACCAGTGTGTAAACATTCTATAACTGCAGGGCAAGATGGTATGCTAGAAGGTTCTTTTAAGGATACCATGAAGAAGAGACACCACTGTGTCCTGCTACATCATATCACCTTGGTCAACTTCCCTCATTTTCCTGGGCCTCAGTTTCCCCGTCTGCACAGATTAGCTGGGACCAAAGCCAGACTTGTGGAAGGCCTGTGGCCATGAGGACGGGGGGGGGGGGGGGCGGGGGTTCGACCGCCAGCCGACGTGTTGCGGAGGGGGAGGGGGAGGGGGCAAAGAACCATCAGGCTGTGGTGAGCCCCGAGCAGGCGCACACTGAGATCTGACTGCTGGCACTGCCGCTGGGGAAAATCTCAACGCGACTCCAAGGCAGGGTTCAAGGCCTGCACGGACTCCACAGTTCCTGACCCTCAGAGGAGACCTGCCCACTGATGAGGCGTAGAGAGAGGAGGCAACCAAAAGGGAGAAAACCGGACTCCATCCACATCATCAAGGCCTCTGCTCCCAAGTCCACCCCCAGCCTATACACGAATGTCCACACGCTCATCCACCTGTCTGTCCCACAAGGAAGGAAACATGGCATTGAAGGCATCACATGAAGCTCACTTTGCTCACAAGGCTCAGACTCGACAGGTGCAGAAACCATGAGCAGCTAGCCAGCTGACGCTTTTCCCCTCGCAGAGCTCCAGCCCTCGAGCCTGAGCACTGGGGAGCAGGGGATTTCCAACAGAAGCCATCTGGAAGACCAATGGGAATGGAGATCCGTGGGCCACCGGACGTGATTCTGCAGCTACGCCCATGCCTGACCTGTCAGAGCGCACTCATCGCCTTCCCGGTCCAGCCAGACTGCAGTGCCTAAAAGCACAGTGCTGCGGTAACCACTTTCATTCCAGCACAGAGTCACTTTGTTCCAAAGCTCCTGGACCTCTGATGTAACAAGTCAGTGCTTCAGCTGACAAGCCGAAGGACAACTGGCACTTGTGTGGGACGAGGCCATCCGCTGACAGGGTCTGCACCACAGAGCCACAGCCACGTGACAACTCCCCACTTCTGTTACACAGCGATGGGACGAAGGCTGGCACTCAGACCCTGTACTTACCAGGCAAATGCTCTACCCCTTGAGCCACACCCCAAGCCCTTTTTGCTCTTCTTTTTCAAACTGGGTCTTGCATCTGTGCATGGCTGGTTGCGGCTTTGAGCCTCCCATTTTGTTCCCTATCAGCGGGACAGTGAGCACCACGATGTGCCCCGTTCCGTACCGTGAGACAAGGTCTCCCAGACTGTTTGTCCTGCCTGGCCTTGAACTACAATCTTCCTGATCTTAGCCTCAGTAGCTAGGGTTATAGGCATAAGCCAGTGCGCCTGGCCTGGTCATTCAAGATTTCTAACCATGACATTCAAAACTCATGGGACGCTGAGCAGGCCAGAGCTGCACCTCCCTGGCAATCAGCGCCAGCCGTCTCCTTACCACGGTGCACTCGCGGCCTTCCTGATAAAGCCAGACCGCAGACACCCCTCCTGCCACACAGCCCAGCGCTCGAGGCTGGAGCTCCACTCAGGCCTGTCAGAACTCAGCCGAAACACAGATGCCCAAGACACGCTGCACTGTGCTCAGGCTGACCCTGGGTCCCAGGGAGGCCTCCAGGCCGGCCTGGCTCGGCCTACACACCTGGCACAACTTGCCTCAAAGACATTGCCACCTGCTTGGCCCCACTCAGAGGGAGACTTTCTTCAGTAGAGCCAGAGCTGTCAAGCTGGGAGGAGCACAGCTTGGCTGGGGGACCCCAGGCAAGCCCTTCTCCCCAGGGGTCAGTTCTGCCTAAATCCCAGGTCCTCCATGCTCCCAGGCCAGCCTCTTCTCCTGCAGGAAGAGGTCAGCCACTCTGTGTGCTTGTCCATGAATGAATGAATGAAAAAATTAAAAATGAGTCCACAGCCCGAGTTCTTCCCTTGAAGGCAGTTTGTGGTGTTGCTGCTCAGGCCACAGCCACCACCACCACGCCTCCTACAGGGCAAGGGGCGACTTCCCGCCTCAGCCCCTCCCTAGGGACACCCTTCACGGCGGCCCCCTGGTCCCCAGCTATGCCCGGCCCTAGAACTTGGGCAGTGGGCAGAAGCAAGGAGGCCCGGCTCTGTGTGGTAGACATGTGGTAGACTCGCACCAGCCTCCTCCATGCCAGCTCAGGCCTCTGCAGCCCCCACGCAGCCCCCTCCCCGGCTCTCCCCGTCCGAGAGGGACTCTCGGTAACCAGCGTCAAAGCTCCTGCTCCACCGGGAGGAAGCGTTCTCCCAGCTGCCCACCCCGCCTCAGGCAGTTGACAACAGTCCAGCAGACTGGGAGCTGATAGGTGATGTCCCCCTCCACAGCCACACACAGGCACACACACACACACACACTTCACCCAGGCGTCCTCGGCCATCCTTGGGCCCAGGAGCTGCTTTACCTCCCCCAGGGAGACCCGCAGGGCCCCGGCTCTGACTGCTCCGCGTTGCTTCCCAGCTCCGAGCCCACGCTGTGGACATGAATGGCAACAAGGTGGAGAACCCCATCGACCTGTACATCTACGTCATCGACATGAATGACAACCGGCCGGACTTCCTCAACCAGGTCTACAACGGCTCCGTGGACGAGGGCTCCAAGCCAGGTGAGCTGGCCGCGCACATGCACACGCGTTCCCTGCCACGCTGGGGGCACCAGGGGCTCTGAGGCACAGGTGGGCAGCGGGACAGTCCACAGGCCCACACCACCGTGCTGGCAGCACAGACTTGCCCACTGACAACACACAACTGGACAGAAGTCCACAACCTCGAGGGCCCAGGGGGCTGCAGACAGGTGACACGGCGCCCGTGAGCTGCCCTGGCTGCGGGAACACAGGTGCCCCAGTCATGGGACGTCCCAAAGCAGGGCAGGCCTCCCGGGAAGGGTGTGTCACCTCTGCGGAGGGGTGTGTCACCTCTGTGGAGGGGGTGTGTCACCTCTGTGGAGGG
>NW_012267345.1:755530-766030 GCF_000151885.1 Dipodomys ordii
GAGGGGTGTGTCACCTCTGGAGGGGTGTGTCACCTCTGTGGAGGGGTGTGTCACTCTGTGGAGGGGTGTGTCACCTCTGTGGAGGGGTGTGTCACTCTGTGGAGGGGTGTGTCACCTCTGTGGAGGGGTGTGTCACCTCTGTGGAGGGGTGTGTCACCTCTGTGGAGGGTGTGTGTCACTGCCCTGGAGGGGTGTGTCACCTCTGTGGAGGGGGTGTGTCACCTCTGTGGAGGGGTGTGTCACCTCTGTGGAGGGGTGTGAGGAACAGCCAGGGAGGGGCTGAGGCAGCAGGTGTGCCGGGAGGGAGCCTGGGACAGGAAAGATCACACGTCAGGGTCTGGGGAGACGCGGCCAGAGACCGAGACCCACCCTGCGAGACCTCCTGGCCTGGACTTGGGATTTGGTTCCAAGCCCGATAGTAAACAGGGCCTCCAGAAGTCAGTCCCCCTGGACCTCCTCGAGACCCTGCCCCACGGACCGCAGTGATCACGTGGCTGTATGCCGGCCTGGCCTAGCGTGAGTCCTGCCGTGGCCTCCAGTGTGCATCCGCTCACACAAGTCCTGAGGCCCCCGGGAGGGCAGCACTCAGGGTAGGCAAGCAAGATCACAGGCGCCTGCACCCTGCCCTGCTGCGGACCAGGCCGGCCCGTGGGCAGCAGTGTCGGGAGAGCCTGCGGAATCCTGAGCGGCCACAAGCGGTGGCTGGTCAGTGAAGCTGACAGGCCCCCAGGGTTTGTCAAGAAAGGGCTGCCCCCATTGCCGGCCCGCTACAGGGAGCGGAAAGAGGCCCTCCTTGGACTGATCTGACCTGGGTTGGAGGGCGGGGGATGAGGCCTCAGGGGAGGGCTCTGCTGGGCCATCAGAGCAGCCATGGCACTAAAAGGCGTCCGTCCGGTTAAGTGGGTCGTGCACCCTCTGACTGGCCCCAGCAGGGCTGGCTTCTGGGCCCCGGGGGAGCTGGAGGCCGCTTCTGAGCAGGGCTGGTTTGCTCTGAGTCCCCTCCTGCTCCACAAGGCCTCTGGGCAGGAAGGCAAACATTTGTCATCCGACCTCCCAGTTCTCTCAGCGCTGTCTCCAGGCTTCTGTCTCAACAAGGCGATTGATGGTCTCTCAGGACGGGGACACTCAGGCAAGCCAGTGCCACCGCAGGGGCAGGAGGGACGCTCTGCAGAGCCTTGGGCTGTTCTTCCCCACAGTCCCTAGAGGGGCAGATCCGCTGCAGCAGCCCACACGGGAAGAAGTGGGGAGGGCCAAGGGCACCTGGGGGAGGGTCTGCGCGTGAGGGGTGGGCGCAGCTGCCCCAGCGCAGAGCCAGGGGCCTCTCTCCTCCCACACAGCCTGTTTGCAGGCACCAGTCTGCCTGGCCTTGGCCGCACAAAGCTCACTTCTCCTGCCTTATTTTAAAACACATCAATAGCAGAAGCCTTCCCAGATCTGTAGCTAGCTTTATTCATTAAGGCGGCAAAAGCAGCAGACTGTTGCATCTCCTGCCCAGAATCCCCCAAACCTTTAACCCTGGAGATCTCACCTGGCCTAACCCCTCTTCACCCCACCCAACCCATGCCCAGCACTGGCCACGCCCCTTACCTTCTGGCCCCGCCCTAGAGTGCTGGCCCCGCCCCCTACAGCCCTGGCCCTTCTGGCTCCTCCATCCCCTGCCTTCTCTCCCTCTCTGAGCTCTCCAAGGACTGTGTGTGAGTTGTGTCTGTCAGCTGCCTTTCAGAGCCCCAGGGCCCCAGAGTCTGTCTCTAGTCCTGGAAGAAGCCAGGTCTTCAAGCCAAGTCTGAGATGGAGTTGTTCATGGCTGCCCTGAACTCGGCTCCTTCCTCCACTGACCCAATCGAGGGCAAGGACGTGAGGCCCTGACAGAGTGTGGCATGTGCTCGCCACAGTGCAGTCCTTGGGTCCTAGAAATTGTCCCTGTGATTTCTTCTTTTCCATCAGCAAATTACAGTAATGGAAGGGTTTTGCACATGCCTTTGTGTAATAAAGAAAAACTACCGCCAGAAATTAGTCATTATTCTCTAGAGCGACAGGCTAATGGAAGGTTTGGGATGTGCGTTCAAGTAGAGGAAGGTTAAATATTGACTAAGCGGGGAGGAGCTTTGGAAGGTGGGAATTGTCTGGGGTCAGTAACCTGCAGTGCTATGCCCGGTCACCCCCACTTTCTTCCCCAAACGCACTCTTTCCTCTGTAGCACACTGACCACCCCTGGGACCAGAGGGGTAGGGACATGGACGCCACTGCCACCATCAGCCACTCACCCCCAGCACTCCTGGGGGAAGCGGGGCCTCAGCCTCGGTCTCTGCCCACGGCAGGCAGCAGGGAAGGTGCACCCCGTCCCCAGCCGCCTTCCCCCGCCTCTGACTCACCTGGCTCATGGACCTGTCGGAGCACATGGTCCTGCTGGAGCAGTTGGTGAGCTACAGATGGATGCTTTCTAAAGGAGATGAGGTGCCCTGCCTCTCCAGGTCACCGGAAAGTGGGAACAACCAGTAGCATTCCCAGGAGGGAGGATCTAGCCGACCTTGTGTGGTGGGCCCAGGAGGGTCTGTGCCCAGGGGTCCCCCGGGGCCCCAGTGTGATGCCCTCCACCAGCCCCCAGCAGCACTAGCTGAGAGGCTGATGCGTGTGGGGTTTCCAGAGAGGACTTTGTATAAGTATGGAGGCTGGGGAAAACTGTAGAATCAGATGGTGCTGTAAGAAATAATGCAGCCACGTCCATCAGCCCTCCCCCAGTGTCCCCATACTAGGAGGTGGTCTCCACGCCACCTGCAGCCTCTCTGAAGCCATCAGGGCCACCCAGCTGCTGTGTGTGTCTGTGTCCTTGTATGTCACAGGTCTGAGTACTTCTGGGTCTGTGGGTGTACCCGTGGCTATGTGTGATGGTGTGTCTATGTATATGTGTGTCTCTGTCTACATGTTTGTGTCATGTGTCCCCCTGACCTAGCCCCCTTCCACTAGGAGAGAGAGGAGGGCCTGGGGTCCCAGTGTCCCCTTCCAGGGCACACCCCCATCCCCAACCTGACTCCCTCCACCAAGCCTGTAGGAGTACAGGATGGTGGGGTCCCTTTTGGTCACTGTGACGAAATGCCTGCAGGGGCGACTGGAGGGGTGGCTTATTTTGGGTCATAGCTTCAGTGGTCTCAGTCTGTGATGGCCGACTTCACTGCTTGGGAGAAGGAAAGGCTTTCAGCCACGGACGGCTCACCTTGTGGCAGCCAGGAGGACGAGAGATATTGAGAAGGAGCCAGGGACAAGACAGACCCTTCCAAGGCACAACCCAAGCTCCATTTCCAGTTCCCACCATTTCCCATACTGCCACCAGATTATAAATCCCCACGTGGATGAGTCCCCTGATGAGCTCAGAGTCCTCCAGGCCCATCACTGTTCCACAGTGGGATCCACCAGCCGGGCCCAAGCCTTCAACACGTGAGCGCTGGGGCAAACACCTTACATCCAAACCCTAAGAAGGCTCCACCAGGGCTGGTGACCAACCCTCGACCTACCCGTGTTAACCAGTGTCCAGCATTGTGGTGCACTCCAGCGCCACGCCCCTGCTGCCCTGCGTGTCCCGGCTTCCCTGCGTCCGCACCAGCAGGGGCTGTCGCTGCTCTGTGCTGACACTGTCCTCCCAGGTGCGGCACTGACTGCCCCGTAGTCCCTGCACTTCTCTAGTGGTGAGCGATGTGGGAGGTCTTGCTGCATCTGTGGGTCATCAGCAGTGGCCCGTCCTCGTCTTTGTCATCTGTGGGTCATCAGCAGTGGCCCGTCCTCGTCTTTGTCATCTGTGTGTCATCAGCAGTGGCCGGTCCACGTCTTTGTCCATTGCCTAATTGGATTGCTCCTTGCTGTGGCTAGACCTCGTTACACCTGCTAGACTCACATCCTTGGTCAGAGTAGCGCCAGCCGCTTCTCCTGGCCTGTAACTCATTTCCTCACTGTCCTCGCAGGCCTTTTGCAAGCAAGAGTTTATAATCTGGGTGAAGTTCCATTTATCCGTGAGTTCTCTCATAAAGGAGCTTTGGTATCACTCCCCAAAACTTCATCGACTCTAGGTCCTGAACCTGCTCTCCTGCACCTTTCTCTAAGCATGTTGTGGTTTTACATTGCACACTGGCTTTGCACACTGGGAGTTGATTTTTGCATACTGTGTGAGACATCTTGGTTTGTTTCGTTCTTATAAAGGTGATGTTCAGAGGAGTTACTAAGTCAGGGAGTATATTTCTTTTTGCACAGTGTTACCCCTTCCCTCACTCTCTCTCGGTTTTCCCCTCCCATCCTCATTATTTTGGTTTTGCTTATGTTATATTTCTGCTTATTGCTCTGACAACCGGCACCCAAAGGTGGCCTTCCTCCACTGCGCTGCTGTCAGCCTCACAGTCACAGGCGCGGTGCTCCGGCACCACCTCTGCGGTGATCCCTGTGTGCATCTGTCCTGCCGGCATCACTGTGCTGATGACACTAGAAATGGCTGTTGGAGCAGAGTTCACGCACGCGCGCACACACACACACACACACACAGAGGCACACGCTCCTGTACCCTCACCCGTCTGCTTCCTGGAGCAAGACACACAGGGCATGGCACCTGTGCCTGTCCTGCCCAGCTGTCCCCACGCAGCTGCTCTGCCTCTGGACCCCACGTGGCACGTGTGGCACCACATGACCACTGCAGACCTGTGGTGTGGCCTCCTGCATATGGAAAAATGGAAATGTAGTTCCCCTCCCCCATGGCACTGAGGGGTTAGGGAGGGCTTTCACACAGTGTCAGCTTCACAGCTTAGCCTTGCTAAGCTGCTGTGAATTCTCACTCACGATATTAGCCCACTTCCCCAAGTTTACCAAGTTACTTTTGTCAAATCAAACTTCTGCTCATAAACGTATGCCTTATCTAAAGCCGGCGGTTGGGTGCCGGGACTTAGCGCGCGTAAGTCAGGCACCTCGCGCCATGCTGCCCTTCCTGGTGTCGCTGCTCCGCCTCAGAAGTGGAAATGTGTCTTTCCCTTTAGCCGAGTCGAGTGACAGCACTGTTTGGGGCCTAGAAGAGACAGCAGCCTTGCTGGGACCCGCTGTGCCAGGGCTCCTTGAGAAGCCGGGCGCAGGCCGTCTGGGGATGAGCCCAGAGGGAGGGGGGGAGGGCGCGGCCACTTGGAGGCAAACCCGCTCTGGCCTGTGGTGGGATGGCCGCGGCCACCGGACCTGCTGGGTCCCTTCCGTCCCTCGGCCCTCGGCACCCGCCCTCCTGTGGTGACGAGCACGGGTCTCCATCCTTTTTCTGTGTGTCTGCTGGTCCTCCATCTTGAGCTTGGGGCGTGGGCACTCTCCTTGAGCTTTTGTAATCGAAGCTAACTAATGCTCTACCACTTGAGCCACAGCTCCACTTCTGGTTAACTGGAGATAAGAGTCCCACAGATGCTAGCTTTGAACCACAGTCCTCAGATCTCAACCTCCTAAGTAGCTAAGATTACAGGCGTGAGCTGATGTTTCTGTTCTTGTCATTCAAAGCCTCAGACACCAAGCTCAGGCTCAGACTCTGACGCTCGCCCAGGGCAGGGTCCTCGTACATGGACCCTTTGCCCACAGGAGCCACTGTGCCCGTGTACATCTCCTTCCCAGACATCCACCAGCCAGGTGGCAGACTTGCTGGGGCAGCCCTGGCCGGGCACACACACAACACACTCAGTCTTCCCTTCCTGTGTTTTAACAAAGGCTCCAGCTGGAACTCTCTGTTCTCCCTGACCCTGAGCTGTGTGGAGGCCCACATTAGATATTGCAAAATTAATGTCTTTAAAAAATATTAAATACCAGAGACATCTACATGCTGCAAATGAAGTCAAAGAAACCTTCATCTATACAAAGCAGAGTTTTTGCTTAACTAGATTATTCTATTAGAGGACCCGTGTATTTATTTATTTTATTTCTGTGCCGGTGGAAGTCCCCTGAGATTAATGCCACGAACTAACGCACAGATGGCACCAGATACTTGAAAGTCATCTGAATATTAAGAATTTAAATCTTTAGCCTCAGTGATTTGAGCAGAAAGCCAATTATGGGGCTGAATTAGTTTTCAAATTAAACTGCAATTTAAGGCTTGTAAAATTAATCCTTTAAGGCGGGTGGCAGGGTTGAACATGAATCCCGAGGAAGCGCCGAGCTGGGACTTCTCCCCTTTCTCCCCTACTTGCCAGCACAATTAATAAGAGGTGTCCTGTCTCGTTCAGGTGAGAGCTGCCCCCACCTCCGGCAGGGCCAGAAAGTTACAGCTGCTTCAATTATTAGGGAAAACCCAGTCTTCCTACCAGGAAGGAGACAGGACGCCTGCAGAGAAGGCTCGTGAAAGATGGCTTCCTTCTCGTTCTCCACCTAGTGCCAACCTAGGTGAGCACAGAGGCCACGGCTGGCGGCTCTCGGCCGGGCCATGTCCCGCTTCACAGACAGGCAAAGGACAGGGCAGTGCAGCAGGAGGTAGGGAGCTCACAGGCCCAGCTGGGGAGCAGGGTCAGGACTGAACACGGGCACCTTTCCAGATACGAGAGCCAGCCCTGGACTGGGAAGGTGGCTCAGTGGTAGAGCGCCTGCCTCGCATGCAAGAGGCCCTGGGTTCGATTCCTCAGCACCACATAAGCAGACAAAAGCCGGAACTGGTGCTGTGGCTCAATTGGTAGAGCACTAGCCGTGAGCTGAAAAGCAGAGGGACGGTAGGTCACGACCAACCAAAAAAAAAACAAAAAAAGGAGCCAGCCCTGCCCACCACATGGGAAGGGGGTGTGGCCACCAGAGCCAGCCCTGCCCGCCAGGAAGGAGGGAAGGGGCGTGGCCACGGGAGCCAGCCCTGTTCATCTCACTGGAAGGGGCGTGGCCACCAGGGCATCTCATTGGAAGGGGTGTGGCCACCGGAGCCAGCCCTGCCCACCACATGGGAAGGGGGTGTGGCCACGGGAGCCAGCCCTGTTCATCTCACTGGAAGGGGTGTGGCCACGGGAGCCAGCCCTGTTCATCTCACTGGAAGGGGCGTGGTCACGGGAGCCAGCCCTGTTCATCTCACTGGAAGGGGCGTGGCCACGGGAGCCAGCCCTGTTCATCTCATTGGAAGGGGTGTGGCCACCGGAGCCAGCCCTGCCCACCACATGGGAAGGGGGCTGCCCGAGCCCTGCAGGAAGTGGCCCCGCCCGGTGAGGCCGGCTCTGGCCCAGCCAATGGCCCCAGACCCTCACACCATCACCCTCCACAGAGGGGACTGTGGCTCTTCATTATAGCAGCTCCAGGTGCAGCCCTTTGGGGAACGCTGGGCCTCCACAGTTCCTCATCCTCTGGAACCTTCCAAACACACCCAAGGCCATGTGGGTCAGGCTTCCATCCTAGTGTTACCAGCATTTCCCAAGCACAGATTACATTCAGAATTCCTGCATGCGTTCCCAGGCCCTCCTGCCAGATCTAGGGTCAGCTCAGATTGGGGGGGGGGGGGAGTCAGCTCAGACAGACACTTGGCCATAGATCACCAGTGCTTGGATTCTCGGTCCTGTAGTTTCTGGATGCCTGCCTTGTGGCTTTATTGCCATTAGACAAAAACCCAAACCCCAAACATGTGGAGCCCAATGAGAGAATGCCAAACAAAGGGCAGAACTGGAGCCCAGAGCCCTCTCAGTAGCAGTCCTGACCCCCACCCCAAAAGTGGGGTACTCAGGCATCAGTGAGGGTCCCAGGGGTCCCTTGGCTCCTGTGCCCGCCAGCCTCCCCCCTCCAGGCGTCTCAGGAGCTCCTGCCACACAAGGCCTACGCGGCTCCTCACAGGAGCCCATGTTACCCTTGGCACAGGTCTGCACACAGGTGTGAATCACTTGGGTCCGGACTGGGCGGGTGTCTGGAGAAATCGCATCCTATCCTCAGGCCTCCCCAGGTTTGTGAGCCATGACTCAGGACACAGCTTCTAAGCCTGATCTGCTGGGACTGAGGGGCTTGCAGAGCAATAAATCCACCCATTTCCCTGCTGAGAACAAACATTCTGCAAACTGGCTGTGCGGAACTCTGCCCCCTAGGAGGGCAGGGAAGCCCCAGGCTGGGGAGAGCTGTGGGGAGCTAGGCCCCCAAAATGCTCACGCTATTACAGAACCCTGCGCCAGCCAGCATGGCCTGGCTCCCTCCAAGGCACAAGGGACCGTGGGGACCATGGGGAGCTGGCGACACTAGCTGGGACAGTGGCCTCACCTCTGTGGCATGTCCACTCAGCACCCCAAAGCTGGCCCTCCTGTGTCAGCACCCCGTGGGTTCCCTACAGGATGCCATGCTGGAGGGGCTGATGCGGGGCAGGCAGCGGTGCCCTTTGCTTCTGGGTGCGTCTAGGGCAGGGCTTACAACTAACCCCTGCACTCAAAGCCTCAGGGAAGGTGCCAGTTCAGTCCACTTCCTGCTTCTGAAACAGACTGAGCCCTCGCCTGGGTGACAGGTCTGGGTTTCTTTTCTTTGTGGAGGGAGAGGGGGCAGTCAGAGTTCAAGAGCTGTCCCTCAGCTCTTCAGCTCAAAGCAAGTGCTCCACCACTTGAGCTGAGAGACCGTGCCCAGGCCGAGTTCAGACCCCACAACTGACAAATATAAACATGTGTGTGTGTGTGTGTGTGTGTGTGTTGCTTAGTGCAAGTGCTTATCAGTAATATTTTAACAGTATTTAAGGGTATTGTTACTACTCCAGCATGCTTAGCGTCTGTCCCGTGTTCTAGGAGGGGGCGGGTCCCGCCATCCTGTAGACAGCTGTCCCCCTGCAGTGAGCGGATGCCCCCACCGGAGCCCCAGGCAGCATGAAGTAGGGCATCACCACAGCCAGGAACAAGGGAAAGGCGGGGGTGGGGGAAGGCACAGGCCCCAGCTCCCAGATAAGGAGCACACAGCACGTGGGAGGGAGGGTACAGACTGGACGGCTGCTCGCTGGGGTGAGGAGTAAACTGAGGCTCGAGGAACACAGGTAAAGGCCGCCACAGGATGCCCTCGGGCGACAGCCTGCCCCTCACTCCACCAGAGGTCTCCAGCTGGCCACTGAGTAAGTTGCACAGGACCCAGGAGCCTAGACCATCCCTCGGCCAGGGCAGGGGCTGGCCGTCCGCAGGCAGCCTCCCAGGCTCCAGAATAGAGCCTTCATCCTCACTCACCTTTCTCTCTGCCTCCTTTCATCTTTTGGTGGCACTGGGGTTTGAACTCAGGGCCTTGGCATGGCTACCCCAGGCCTCTACCCTCTGAGCTAGACTCTTATCCCTTTTTGCTTCACACTTTATTTTTTCATAAGGTTTCACATTTATGCCCCAGCTGGCCTGAGCTGAGAGCTTCCTGTCTAGGCTTCCAGGCAGAGATGGAGCTCGGGTATCACAGCCCCCGCCTTGATGGGTTGAGATGGGGTCTTGCTATCTTTTGGCCCAGGCCGTCCTTAAACAGTGATCCTCTTGATATCCACCTTCTAAGTGGCTGGGATTACAGGTGTGAGCCCCTTCAGCTGGCCTCCTCGTCCATCTTTTAGGAAGGAAACTGAAATTGCTGAGTGCTTACTCCGTTCCGGGGCTGGGAAAGCCCCTTTTATCACAAGCCATTGCCATGGCAACCATAGAACTAGTTCTTCCTTTTGGCGTTGAGTGCTCGAGCCTCAGGCACCATCTCCTGATCCTGGGCTGACTACGGACAGCTGGGTTTGCTTCACTTTCCTTCTCTCCCTTTCCCCCTCCTCCTCCCTCTCCCTCAGTCTCTCTGTTTCTCTCTCTTTCTCGTGTAACTCTTACTCTTGAGGAAGTCTAGAACTCACAAAGGGACACAATCAATCATCCAGCCACCCACCCCTTAGAGGCCACTATCGGCTGTGTTGTCATCTACCTTCCTGGTCTTCTCTGCACATTAAAGCATGCTTATTTTCAAGACAACTGCTACACAGATTAGAACGCTGATTATTTCTGATCTCACCATAAGCCATGGAAATTTCAAATGCCATAAAATATTCTTCCACAACATTTCGAGGCCTTACACGATTCCGTCTCGGGGACGCGCCCTGGTGAGCCCGAGCCCGGCTGGCCTCGAACGCGGCTTGCTTGATTATTCCCATTCTTCCTCTGCCCCACTGCAGAGGGTAGGAGCCCAAGGTTTGTTGTTCTGTTTTGTTTTGTTTTGTTTTCATTCAACTCTCCATTTTGAGATAATTATGGATTCTCGTGCAGAATCTGAGACCGCTCCTATGCACCCCGCTTCCTCGGTGGCAATATGGAGACAGACCGTCGTGAACCGCACGGCAGCGGCTCCCTGGACACTTGCTCCAGCCAGCGGCCAGCCCTGCTCTGCACATGGCAGACTTGGGCGGGCAGAGGAGGGAACCGAGACTGCTGGGGATGAGGAGGAAGCCCAACCAGGAACCAGAGCATGCGCACACACACACACACACGCATGCACACATACACCACACACACACACATGCACGTGCACACACACACCACACACACACACACACGCACATACACACCACACACACACACA
>NW_012267345.1:766617-770410 GCF_000151885.1 Dipodomys ordii
CTGAGGCCCTGGGTTCGATTCCTCAGCACCACATAAGCAAAAAGAAAAAAGCCAGAAGCGGCGCTGTAGCTCAAGTGGTAGAGTGCTAGCCTTGAGCTGAAGAGCTGAGGCCCAGGCCCAGAGTTCAGGCCCCACGACCGGACCCAAAAAATAAAAAAAAAAAAGAAGGAAGGAAGGAAGGAGGGAGGGAGGGAGGGAAGGGAAGGGAGTGAGGGGAGGCAGGCCAATGTGACAGCACTTAGGAGAAGGCTGGACACGGGAGGTTAGTGTGGACAAGTCTGGTATGTGCTGGTTAGTGTGGACCGTGGGCTGGCTTCCTGGGCTGGCCGCTGTGACTTGCCTTCCTTGGGGTGCTCGGTCTCGCCGTGGGTCTGCATTCTCTCTGCGGTATAACCTCATCTCTGGACTGTGCGCAGCCTCTTCACGGCATCTGGCAAGTTTGAGGGCAGCACCGCAGCATGCTTTCATGTCCTGAGGGGGAAATAAACAAAAAATAACTGCCTGAAAATAACTAAAACTGAAAGGGCTAAATGGCATAACTCAAGTGGTAGAGCTGCTGCCTAGCTAGCAGGAGGGTCTGAATTCCAGTCCCAGGATTCAAGAAAAGAAAGATGAAAGGAGGGAGGGAGGAAGGGAGGGAGGGGAGAAAGAATCCTGGAGCTCCAATCATGCACAAGGTTGACATTAGACATGAAATTTGGTAAGGATTTGGTTTATATGCTTGCTTGTTGGGTTTTGTAAGGACTGTAAAACCCCAGAAGGAAACATTGCTGTTGTCTGATCCCTCATCTGCTCCGGATGTGCGGTGGGTGACGCGTCTGGGTTGGGAGGACGGTGTCCCACACATCTCGGCCGCCCTCCCGCCGGGAAGCCGCGGGGCACGTCCTGTGCCGTGGTCTGCGGCGACAGATCACTGCCTCCGCCCCGAGACGTGGCTCAGCTCCATTCTCCTCGTTGCTTCTCATCCCTTCACGGCTTCCTACCTCTGGAATTTCTACAAAAGGCAGCGTGAAAGCTCATTATTGTATCAGTAAAGGTTCTATGCCTCTAAATAATAAATACAAAGCTCTCGTTGCTGTTAAACATTTTTATCTTTGGCTTGTAGCCATGTATGGCCATGTGATAGGTTAGGTTTATTTTTACTTATCCTGCCGATCGTGCTTCTTAAATCTGCAGCTAGATTCCCTGTTTTGGTTTTGAAATGTTTCAGCCATTACCTCCCAAACATGGCTCCTGCCCCTGCTCTCCCCAGGGATTTTTCTGGACGCCAATTTCACATGTGAAGGACCAATTACAATCTCAACAGTTTCTCACACTTTTGGGGGTTGCTTTGACCTGGATATTTTCTTTTGGTCTGTCTTCCAAGTCATTAACTCTCTTCGTAGTTGCATTTAACCTACTGTAAGTCTATTTAAGGTCTTCATTTCAGTTATTTTTCAAATGCAGTTTTCTCATTCTATTTTTTAATACTTTCTAGTTTTCTGGCAACATTTTCTGTCTTTCCTTTTAAATTCCCTGAACCTAGTAAGCTGCTGTTGATTTTTAAGTTTGCATGCAATTGTCCCGCTCACTTCTGGAACGGTTTCACGTCTGTTTTTTCCTTCATCTCCGATCAGGTTTTTCTTGGGCATTCAGTTACTAAATACCATGCACTGTGTGTGAGAAACCACCGATCACTTGGGGCCAGGTGGTTGCTGCTGCTACTTCTCCACAGACTGGCCAGGCTCATTCTTTCAGGTCACCTCCGCCCAAGTCACCTGCACTTCAGATGCGTCTGTTTGGAGGACTTCTCTCCAGGCTGCTCTCATCCTTGGGCTGTGGCACTCCTCAATCCAACCCAAAAACCGTTCCTCTGAAGGTCTGGCTCCAGGTTTCTTACTGCTGCTCCAAGAATTTGTTGAAAGGTCTGGCTCCGGGTTTCTTACTGCTGCTCCGAGAATTTGTTAAAAGACCTCTGCAGTTATTCCGTCTGGCCACAGCCAGTCTCTTTTTTTTTTTGTCCATCATGGGTCTTGAATTCGGGGCCTGGGCGCTGTCCCTCAGTTCTTCAGCTCAAGGCTAGCTCTCTACCACTTGAGCCACAGCACCACTTCCAGTTTTCTGGTGGTTGATTGAAGATAAGAGTCTCACGAACTTTCCTGCCCTGGCTGGCTTTGAACCACAATCCTCAGATCTCAGCCTCCTGAGTAGCTAGGATGACAGGCATGAGCCACCAGAGCTTGGCTACACAGCCAGTCTTATAATGGGCAAATGCCTTGAGAAAAAAGGGGACGTGGGTTCTGGATCCTTCTAGAGGGCCTGGGTTCTAGATCCTTCCAGAGGGCCTGGGTTCTGGATCTTTCCAGAGAACCTGGGTACTGGGTCCCTCCAAAGGGCCTGGGTTTTGGATACTTCCAGAGGGCCTGGGTGCTGGATCCTTCCAGAGGCCTGGGTGCTGGATCTTTCCAGAGGACCTGAGTTCTGGATCCTTCCAGAGGGGCCTGGGTGCTGGACACTGTTAGACAACCCTGGGTTCTGGCCCTCAAATTCATGAGATTTTGGAGTTCTCTCCAGTCTTTCATTAAATGATTTTTTTCCAGTCCAGCGTTTCTATTTTCCTCCAGAGTAGGTTGGTGAGAAATGGCATAGTCCATCTACCTTTGCTAACAGCAGAACTTTCTGCATTTCTTTCAAAGGCATAGTACCTCTTGGGAAATTCTGTTGATAGTAAACTGAACCCTTTGCATGAAGGAACATAGATGTGTTGGAAGATGCTTTTTCCTAGGGCCCCAAAACACTCAAGCCACTCTTTTTTCCCTAGAAGATACTTAATAGAGATGTACTGAGTGAATGAACAAATGTCTCCCGGATGGCCCCCAGGTACAACACCTCCATCTGATTACAACCACGTCTCTGTAAATCCAGTGAATGAATTAGCTCCCTGCCATCTGCCCCCACCCCAGCCCAAACACCTGTGACTGCCTAGTCTGTTTTCTGTACGTGTCTTTAAAACATCAACTTGACCACATCACCCCTGATGAATGGACAGTACCGTTCTCTGTGGTCTCAGAACAAAATGCAGAGCCTCCCATGACCCTGCCACAGAGCCATGCCCCTCTGCACAAAGTCCTCCTCCTCCCTTCCCAGCCTGTTTCTCTCTGTCTCCAGAGAAGCCCTTTCTGTTTCTCTGTAGCCCACCTTCTCAGCCCTGGCTCTGCATGCCCACTCATGCATGCCTCTGGGCCCTGGCCCTGCATGCCCAGTCATGCATGCCTCTCGGCCCTGGCCCTGCATGCCTAGCCATGCATGTCTCTCAACCCTGGCTCTGCATGCCCAGTCATGCATGCCTCTCGGCCCTGGCCCTGCATGCCCAGTCATGCATGCCTCTCGGCCCTGGCCCTGCATGCCCAGTCATGCATGCCTCTCGGCCCTGGCCCTGCATGCCTCGCCATGCATGTCTCTCGACCCTGGCTCTGCATGCCCAGTCATGCATGCTTCTCAGCCCTGTCTCTGCATGTCCAGTCATGCATGCTTTATTCTTTACAAAAGGCTTGTCCCTGTTTTCAGTTGTGGACCTGTCTGTTTTGTCTTCCTCCCTAGTAGTGATGTGTATAAGCAGTGTTTTTGTCTGTACTTGTGCTCAGTCAACAAGTGTGCAGTGAATATCCTCATGCAGTGGAACACTATTCAGCCATTAAAAAAAAAGTATGAACTTCAAAAAAATTGACTCATGGGGCTGGGAAGGTGGCTCAGTGGTAGAGCGCTTGCCTTGCATGCATGAGGCCCTGGGTTCGATTCCTCAGCACCACATAAG
>NW_012267345.1:770475-780692 GCF_000151885.1 Dipodomys ordii
TAGACTTGGGCGGTGTAGGGGGAGCGAGGGGGGTTGATATAGGAAGGGATGGGAAGGGGAAACAAAGGAGAAGGCAACAATGTTTGATAAGAAATGTACTCATGGGGCTGGGAAGGTGGCTCAGTGGTAGAGCGCTTGCCTTGCATGCATGAGGCCCTGGGTTCGATTCCTCAGCACCACATAAGCAGAAAAACCCAGAAGTGGTGCTGTGGCTCAAGTGGTAGAGTGCTAGCCTTGAACTGAAGAGCTGAGGGACAGGGCCCAGGTCCAGAGTTCAGGCCCACAACCGGACCCAAAAAAAAAGAGGCTACATAATCTATGATCTCTGTGACATGGCCAGAAAGTCCACAGAGCCAAGAAGCGTGCTGCGGGGGAGGAGCGGGGAGTGACTGCCACAGACTTCTTCTGGGCAAGGAAAGGTCTGGGTGGAACCATGTGACTTGAGTTCACTAAGAACTCACCATTAACCTTTGAAACGCAGCTTCACACATGTGGATTCTGTCTCAGTAAGAAATACAGGCTTGAGGATGAGCCGTGGTGGGAGAGGCCGCGGCCAGACAGCCAGCGGCCTGTCTTGGACTAGTGTGCTCTGCATATTCTGGTCTGCACCATGACGAGGCCCTGCTGCCCGAGAATCCTGGGGCACAGGGCTGGAGTCTGTGCCACTCAGGACTCTGAGTTTTAAATGACAAAAAAGGAAGTAAATGAGTATCTACAGGGCATATGGTAAGGAAAATATGTTAACTCTATATTAACCCAAGTCCGCCGGGGACAGCTTCGCTGTGGCTTGGTCCAGGGGCTGAGTGGAGTTGGGTCGTACCAGAGCTCCCCTCCACACTGCTTCCTCCAAGACAGCCCTGGCAAAACCCATGGTTCCTCAGCAAACATCTACCCGCTAATGCCGCCATCCCTGGGACTCAGGGTCCAAAAGAGGCCGAGGACTACATTGGGATTACATCCTGGCTGCAGGCCCCACCTGTGACGCCAGGCTCTGGAACCCAGGAGACACTTCCTGCTCCAGACTTCAGTCAGAGTGTGACCCGAGAGCAAGCTTGAGCTTAGGAGAACTCTTCCCATGGGGTGGGCATGAGCGGGGTGTGATTTGGCAGCACCCTGCAGCTGCCCGCCAGGCAGAGCCTCGTCCCATGTGGAGCTCATGTTCACTGGGGTCTCTGCCTTGTTGCGTGAGGGGCCACAGGCCCAGGCTGCCCAGGCTCCACGGAGCCCCTCTCCCCATGTCCCAGGCCCCGACTGGAGTCACTCACTCTGTTCTAGGCACCTACGTGATGACCGTCACCGCCAACGACGCAGACGACGCCACCACAGCCAACGGGATGGTGCGCTATAGGATCGTGACCCAGACGCCACAGAGCCCGTCTCAGAACATGTTCACCATCAACAGCGAGACCGGGGACATCGTGACAGTTGCGGCCGGCCTGGATCGCGAGGTGAGGCGGGCTGTGGGCTATGAGGCTGCATGAGGTGTGGGACCCAGGAGTGGAGGAAGCTGGGGCACTGTCAGGAAACTGGGGTTACCCCTACGTGGACCCCTGTGTGGGCTGAAGGGAGAAAGACCCAGCAGAGCCCTCAGCACAGCTGTGTGGATGCACAAGGCCCCAGTCCAGTTCTGTGGTATGCGTGGTACCCTAGGGTTGAAAGGAGGAACAAGCCCCAGGGTTCGTTTCTGGGACCCAGACATCCCAAAGCTCCAGGTCTTGGGTGGTTTGAACATCTTAGGACCCAACACTGAGAGCACTCATAATACAGTGGGCACTGGGGGCAGCACCACAAGCTGGAGTCAGGGCTGGACCGATGGCTCTTACACATGGGGTTCTGTGTCCAGACAGATAGGATGCCTCTGCTGTGAAAACAAGGACTCACTAGACAATTCTCTCTGGCCCTGTTCCAGAAAAAGGCACAGCATTTCTTACTGGCACCTAAAATGTCAGGGGGTGCACTGGAGGGTGCATACACTGAAGGGCCTGTGCACTGGAGGGCCTGTGCACTGGAGGGCTGCAGTGGAGTATGTGCACTGGAGGGCTGTGCACTGGGTATGTGCACCGGAGGACGTGCACTGGAGAGCCTGTGCACTGGAGGGCTTGTGCATTGTGCACTGGAGGTTGTGTGCACTGGAGGGTACTGCACTGGATGGTGTGTGCACTAGAGGGTGCATTACTGGGACAGCGTGTACTGGAGGGCGCATGCACTGGGGGAATCATGCACTGGAGGATACGTGCACTGGAGGGAGTGTGCACTAGAGGATGTGTGCACTGGAGGGCACGTGCACTGGAGGGTGCTGCACTCAAGGGCATGTGCACTGGAGGGAGGGTGCACTGGAGGGCATTGCACTGGAGGATGTGTGCACTGGAGGATACTGCACTGGAAGGTGCATGCACTGGAGGATGCATGCACTGGAGGGAGTGTACACTGGAGGGTGTGTACACTAGAGGGTGGGTGCACTGGAGAGCGTGTGCACTGGAGGGCCTGTGCACTGGAGGATGTGTGCACTGGAGGATACTACAATGGAGGGTGCATGCACTGGAGGATGTGTGCACTGGATGGCACATGCACTGGAGGGTGTGTGCACTGGAGGGAGTGTGCACTGGAGGGAGCGTGCACTGGAGGGAGCGTGCACTAAAGGGTGTGTCCTCTGGAGGGAGCGTGCACTAGAGGATGTGTGCACTGGAGGGCACGTGCACTAGAGGGTGCTGCACTCAAGGGCACGTGCACTGGAGGGAGGGTGCACTGGAGAATTGTGCACTGGAGGATACTGCACTGGAAGGTGCATGCACTGGAGGATGTATGCACTGGGTGGTGCATGCACTGGAGGGAGTGCACTGGAGGGAGTGTACTGGAGGGTGTGTGCACTGGAGGGCACATGCACTGGAGGGAGCTTGCACTGGAGGGAGCATGCACTGGAGGGTGCTGCACTGGAGGGAGTGTGCACTGGAGGGTGTGTGCACTGGAGGGTATGTGTACTAGAGGGCCTTGCACTGGACGGTGTTCACGGGAGGGTGCATGCACTGGAGGGCACATGCACTGGAGGGCCTTGCACTGGACGGTGTATGCACTGGAGGGTGTATGCACTGGACGGTGTATGCACTGGAGGGTGTATGCACTGGAGGGCCTTGCACTGGAGGGTGTGTGCACTGGAGGGTGTGTGCACTGGAGGGCCTTGCACTGGAGGGTGTGTGCACTGGAGGACCTTGCACTGGAGGGTGTGTGCCCTGGAGGGTGTGTGCACTGGAGGGCCTTGCACTGGAGGGAGTGTGCACTGGAGGACCTTGCACTGGAGGGTATGTGCACTGGAGGGCCTTGCACTGGAGGGTGTGTGCCCTGGAGGGTGTGCACTGGAGGGAGTGTGCACCGGAGGAGTTGTGCACTGGGGGGCACATCAACAGTAGCTTTGCAGCCATGTGACTTGATGAGAAGGGGAGGTACCCAGCTGCCCTCACCAGCTGTGAGACACAGACACCTCAGATGTCGGAGGAATCTGATCCTCCAGCCACAACACCCTTCATCTGAGAGGTTGGAGTGGCAAGCTGTCCCAGAGACACCAACCATCAGAAAGAAGCACTGAGTGGCCGTCAGGGCGTGGCGAGCAGCTTGTGCTGCTCAATCTAAAATCTTACCTCGGGAGTCACAGAGGCACATACCTGTCATCCCAGCTGCCTGGGAGGCAGAGGCAGGGGTTGGAGGGCAGCAGAGAGAAGTTAGCAAGGCCCGGTCTCAAAAACAAAATACAAATACAAGAGCTGGGACGTAGCTCCCTTGATAGGTGGCTTGTCTAGGATGGGTTAGGCCTGGGGTTTATTCCCCAGTACTATTTTTTTCAGTCTGGGTACAGTGCCTCATATCTACAATCCTAGCTACTGGAGAAAGAGATAAGGAGGATCTCAGATTGAGGCTAGCACCAAGCAGCCCTCCCTCCATATCTCAACTCACAGCTGAGATGGTGGACACACCTGTCCTCCCAGCTATAGCCGAGGTCTGCATAGGAGTGATCGTGGCCCAAGCCAGCCCAGACAAAAAGCAAGACTCCATCTCAGACATAACCAGGGCAAAGGAACTGGAAGCTTGACTCAACTGGTAAGAGTTCCTGCGTAGCAAGTGCAGGCTCTGAGATGGAGCCCCAGCACCACTGAAGCTGTAGGGAGGTAGGCTGGCACTCTCGGCCTCAGAGCTGCCACGATCTTGTACCTTTGTCTCATGCCAGGAAGATCCATAAAGGCCCTGTCACCACACACGCACACTCACACACACACACACACCTATGCACACACACATACACTGCCCGCCAATGACCTTGAATGACCCTGCTCAGCTGGACCAGGCTCTGCACTTCAGGCTGCCCCTGGCCCTTAGCTGGGAAAATGGTCACAGGGTAACATCTGGCAGGGAAGGGCTGCAGTCCCGGTGCCCTCCCCTGCCTGGGCCCCCCAACCCTGCAGAGGAAGGGCAGCGCCAGGGCCCCGAGCAGCCGTGACCGCTGCCTGATCCTTCAGGCCAGTGCCTCGCCCAGAATGTTTGCACACTTACATTGGTGGAGCCGTGTATAGTGAGCAGTGTGTGCGTGTGTGCACATGTGTGTGTGTGCATGTGCCATTACAGACGTTCAGACAGTGGGGCTGCCCCGGATAGAGGGCAGGAAAGTGGAGTGGACAGAGGGCTCTACTCCTCAAGGATGGCCTGGCGAGGAAGCTGTCTGTCCGAAGTCCTCAGCTGCCACCTCTGCTGTGAGGCCCGCGTGGGGTCTGTGTCTAAAGCAAAGGCAAAGAAGGGGGGCACGCTGGGGACGGCAGGGACCAGGCGGGGCCGCAGCCCGGGCAGCGGGCAGCCTGTGACAGAGCGTGGCTTCAACCAAGTGACGTGCACAGGTGAGGCTAGCTCAGGAGCCCACGGGTAGTGTGGGCGCAGAGATGGGAGCCTCCAGCGGCAGCTTACCTGGCTGAGAGAGGTGAACGGACATGAGGCCGAGGGGCGTGAGAGACAGAGGCAAGCCTGTCCTATGTGGGACATGGAGAGGGTGGGCTGTTCTGGAATGAGGGACCTGGAGGACGGGCTGTTCTGGAATGAGGGACATGGAGAGGGTGGGCTGTTCTGGAAAGCTGTTCCGGCAGGGTGGCGGAGTGTGGACTCACACTGCAGCTGCAGCCATGCTTGGTCTCCGGCGTGGATGCTATCTGGCAGAGAGCAGAGGGCACAGCCTGAAGCTAGAGGCACGCTCCAAGGATGGCTGCAGACCATGAGTCCTGGGGAAGGACTGGGGTACCAGGCCCCCCGAGTGCTCACAGCTCACGGGAGCAGACGCTCATCTCAGATGGAGGGGTCGTGTGCAGCATTGCACCGGCTCTAGACAGCCTCCTCCGATGTAGCAAAGTCCTCAGCCTCTGGGGAGCCCCCGGACCCCGCAGTGTCCACGCAAGTGTCCACTTGTGTGCAGCTGAACCTCAGAGCCCCACTCCAGCGCCAAGGTCAGCACAGCCTAACGGGAAGCTAGCCTATGTCCAGGTGGAGGCCCAGGGGTGAGGTGACCGCCAGGGCCGCAGCCACAGGAAACAGGAAACACTGCATTTAATTTTTACACACACACACACACACACACACACACACACACACATTAGTGGATTCCAGTGGACTAGGGATACGTGTTGAAAGCCCAGAGCCAGCCGGCAGTGGGGGAGCGGCTCTGAGCTCCAGTGGAACCAGAGACCATCAACTCCTGGGCTTCCCAGGCTGGGCCCACGGCTGGGCGGCCCTTGGCCTTGGGCGCGTGCTGGCGCATTGTACCAGAGCCATGAGAAGGGTTCACCTCCGCCTCCCGAGACTCACATTCCACACCCACCCCTGGCCCCCGCCCCGGCTCCCCGTGGGCTTTTCATGGGCCTGGCTGCCAGGCCACATGCCCAGGCTGGGGATTAACAGAGGAGCTGGCCAGCCCCCACCTCCCAGCCCCAGACCGCCCTGCACCCCCATCAGGGCCAGCAGCTCCTGCTGCCCGCCATGTGTCTTGCCGCTGTCCGCTCTCTGTCACACTGCCTGAGCATTGCCTGCGAAATGTTCCAAATAAAAACGCTCATTTAAAAGCCATTAGAGGTGTGGTTCCCAGACAGAGATGAATGAAGACGGAGGACATTAGACGTCCCCACACGGTGCCAGAGTGACAGCAGCTGAAGCTGCATGCGCAGGCCCGGCTCAGGGCACAGGCCTAGCGGGAGCCCCACGGCGGGGCAGACCTTCCACCCTGCAGCCCTGCACATGCTACAGCCCTGCACACCCTGCAGACCTTCCACCCTGCAACCCTGCACACTCTGCAGACCTGCACACCCTGCAGACTTTCCACCCTGCACACCTGCACACCCTGCAGCCCTGCACACCCTGTAGCCCTTCCACTCTGCAGCCCTTCCACCCTGCAGCCCTGCACACCCTGCAGACCTTCCACCCTGCAACCCTGCACACTCTGCAGCCCTGCACACCTTGCAGACCTTCCACCCTGCAACCCTGCACACCCTGCAGACCTTCCACCCTGCACACCCTGCAGACCTTCCACCCTGCAGCCCTGCACATGCTGCAGACCTTCCACCCTGCAGCCCTTCCACCCTGCAGACCTTCCACCCTGCAGCCCTGCACACCCTGCAGACCTTCCACCCTGCAGCCCTGCACACCCTGAAGCCCTGCACACCCTGCAGACCTTCCACCCTGCAGCCCTGCACACCCTGAAGCCCTGAACACCCTGCAGACCTTCCACCCTGCAGCCCTGCACATGCTGCAGCCCTGCACACCCTGCAGACCTTCCATCCTGCAGCCCTGCACACCCTGCAGACCTTCCACCCTGCAGCCCTTCCACCCTGCAGGCCTTCCACCCTGCAGACCTTCCACCCTGCAGCCCTTCCACCCTGCAGACCTTCCACCCTGCAGCCCTTCCACCCTGCAGACCTTCCACCCTGCAGACCTTCCACCCTGCAGACCTTCCACCCTGCAGCCCTGCACACCCTGCAGACCTTCCACCTTGCAGCCCTGCACACCCTGCAGCCCTGCACACCCTGCAGCCCTTCCACCCTGCAGCCCTGCACACCCTGCAGCCCTGCACACCCTGCAGCCCTGCACACCCTGCAGACCTTCCATCCTGCAGCCCTGCACACCCTGCAGACCTTCCACCCTGCAGCCCTGCACACCTTGCAGACCTTCCACCCTGCAACCCTGCACACCCTGCAGACCTGCACACCCTGCAGACCTTCCACCCTGCACACCTGCACACCCTGCAGCCCTGCACACCCTGCAGACCTTCCACCCTGCAGCCCTGCACACCCTGCAGCCCTGCACACCCTGCAGCCCTGCACACCCTGAAGACCTTCCACCCTGCAGACCTTCCACCCTGCAGCCCTGCACATGCTGCAGACCTTCCACCCTGCAGCCCTGCACACCCTGCAGCCCTGCACACCCTGCAGACCTTCCACCCTGCAGCCCTGCACACCCTGCAGCCCTGCACACCCTGCAGACCTTCCACCCTGCAGCCCTTCCACCCTGCAGCCCTGCACACACTGCAGACCTTCCACCCTGCAGCCCTTCACACCCTCCACCCTCCTCCTGCAGGTGGGCTCCTGCAGTGGAGCCTTAGTCTGTGGGTGGGGCTGGGCTTTCCAGTAAGACCCTGTGAGTTTCTGGTGCCCATTATGTGACCTGATGAGTTTCTCAGGTGCACCATGTGACCCTGTGAGTTTCTGGGGTGCATCATGTGACCCGATGAGTTTCTGGGGTGCATCATGTGACCCAATGAATTTCTGGGGCACGTCATGTGACCAGATGAGTTTCTGGGGTACATCGTGTGACCCAATGAGTTTCTGGGGTGGGTCATGTGACCTGATGAGTTTCTGGGGTGCGTCATGTGACCCAATGAGTTTCTGGAGTGCATCATGTGACCCAATGAGTTCCTGGGGTGCGTCGTGTGACCGATGAGTTTCTGGGATGCATCATGTGACCCTGTGAGTTTCTGGGGCGAGTCGTGTGACCCTGTGAGTTTCTGGGCACATCGTGTGACCGACCCTGTGAGTTTCTGGGCATGTCGTGTGACCCTGTGAGTTTCTGGGGCATGTCGTGTGACCCTGTGAGTTTCTGGGGTGCGTCATGTGACCCGATGAGTGTCCGGATGTCTTGTGTGACCCAGTGGTGCTGTCAGGACCCCTGGTCTTGCAGAGTAAGAGTCCTGTCCTGTGGGAACTGCCGGGCACAGGCCTGAGAAGAGGGCGCAGGGGGTGGGGACAAATCCCTTCTGTGGGAGCCCCTCTCCGGCCCAGGAGGGGTTCATGTCCGGGTATCCTACTCCCAAATGGTGGCTGTGAGTGTCTGTCCCCAGCCCTGCCACCTTCCTGTCCCCACAAATCCTTCAAACCAGACCCCGGACACCAGAGCTGGAGCTGCTCCCTCCGGAGCCTGCAGCCCCAGGCCGGCTCCCTTTGGGGACTGGAGGTGCTGCTGGGGCCAGGGACACATTGGTCTCTTGTCACCATCGTGGGTGGCACCTCTCCCCTCTGCCTCCCCCCGGGGAGAACGCCAACCCTGAGCTCATAGCCTCCGCACTGTCACCCAGCCCGGGTCAGCTCCACCTCCTCACCTCACCCCTCCTCCCACGCCTCTCCCTCCATCCCCTCCTGCTCCCCTCCTCTCTGCCCCCCTTCCTCCTTCCCCTTCCTGTACCTCCTTCTCCCTCCTCCTCCTCTGGCCCCCCTCCCCTCGCTCCCTCCCCCAGCCCCTCTGCACAGTTCTCTCCTGGCCTCTGCCTCTGGGTGGAGGTAATCGGGATGAGGGAACATACAGCTCACAGACGCGCTTGTCTGGGGTGGGTTTGCACGTTATGATCGGTGATGCCCTGCCCCCCACCACCGGGGCTGGCCACCCAGGGCCGTCTGCTGGTGGCCATCTGTAGTGAACCTCGTCACCTCACATCACACCTCTGGGGAGAGACGTTCAGTGACACGCGTTGGGCTGACTTGAGCAGCAGGGGCCCTGACTGTGAACACACCCCATCCTGCCCACCAGGGCCCCAGGGGGTCTCTGGGCTGGGGCCACCAGGCTGAGAGGCCAATGTTGGTCTTGGCCAGACGTCTCCAGCAGGCCCAGCTTGCCTGGACATGGAAACAGCCAGCTCTGAAAGGGCCACGTAAGCCACACGCTGGCCGGAACCACAGGCACGAAGGTGGGGGACAGCTTGGCGGGACCACCCCCTCCTGCATACGAGCAATCCAGCAGCGTGGTGGCCACGCCACGCACCTCATTGGGAGCACTGTGTAAACAGAGCGTCTGTACAGGATTAGATGTCAAGAGACCCGGACGAGGCCCGCGTGGCTCTCTCCCGCCCAGCTGTGGGGGCCTCGCTCACCTCACCTGGTCTCCTAATTAGAATATTTGGGGTCTGAGGAGGAGAGCCACACCTGGAGGGGAGGCGGGCCTCCGGAGGCAGTGGCCACGTTGTGCACCCAGCCTCCTCGCCTGGTTCTCAGACACCCTCCCTGAGGCTGGCTTTGCAGCAGAGTCCAGGTGAAGTCTCACCAGCTGCCGTCCTGCTCCTCGACCGTGATCGGCTGGGCGCTTCCATCAAACACAAGTTCTTCCCAACTGCCTGAGCCAGATGGCTGCGCCGGGGCCTGTGGAGACGCCGCCGGGAGAGGGAGCCAGCACCTCCCAGCGTGAAGACTCTCCGCCCGCCACTGCCGCAGCCAGATGAAAGGATTCCCTAGCCAGCGAAGATAACACAGCTCGGTGCTGCCGCTGATCAAGGCCGCTGTCGCCATCGCCAACTTTAATTAATGTCTTTGCATTATTCAGGCCTTGGAGAGACGCTGTGAGCAGACTGGTGGACACGCCGGAAACGCGCCCCCCCTCCCGGCCAGGGCTGGGGTGCGGGGTTGCATGGTGTGGTCCCGGCCAGAGGGGAGAAGTTTCTCCTGATGACTGATTCCGAGTCATTAGATTTTGAGTCATTGTTCTCGAACATTCCTTCAAAGACAGATCGTAAATGACGCTTTGGGGGCTCAGAGAAAAAACTGAACATTGTTTTCAGACGGCCCCCGCCACCCCGCCCTGTATGTCCTGAGCATGTGTGCGTGGCGCTGGAAGGCCCCTCCCGGACCTCTCCCGTGGCCCGGACTTCCTCTCCAGAGCTGTGGGCCCTGCTTCCCCTCTCCTGGACCTCTCCCGTGGCCCGGACTTCCTCTCCAGAG
>NW_012267345.1:781102-789803 GCF_000151885.1 Dipodomys ordii
GACTTCCTCTCCAGAGCTGTGGGCCCTGCTTCCCCTCTCCTGGACCTCTCCCGTGGCCCGGACTTCCTCTCCAGAGCTGTGGGCCCTGCTTCCCCCCTCCTGGGACCTGCCATTGCTCGTTGCCCCTGGCAGGCAGCCCACGAGTAGGCCGGGCAGTGTCCAGCCCACAGCCCCACGCAGGATGGCGAGTGCGTGGCTCAGGAACAGGAAGACTCCACCCGCAGCCTCGGGGCTGCCTGCTCTGTGCGCCCCCCTGGGCCAGGTCTACGGCTGCCCCTCTGCCTTGCTCACGGGGCGCGTCCCCTGGCATCATGTCTGGTCACCAGAGTCCCAAGAGGCCCTGCAGACATCCGTACCCTGCTGGTGGGAGGGGGCACCCTGTGGCCCATCAGGACAGCCGAGAGCCGTGCGGAGATGCCTGTCTTCGGCCCGGCCCAGCCTGGAGGCTGGGGGCGACAGCAACCAGAAGAGCAGGGCGGGGCCGTACTCCTGAGTGGACGTGCCGCGGGTCCTCTCCACGAGCCCAACCTCCCAGATGTGCTCACCAACCAGTACTCTGCAGGGGGGAGGTGCTGCCCGCGAAGCCCTCCACTGCTACAACCCCAGCCAGGGCAGAGCGTTGCAGGCGACGCCCCTGGGAGCCCGGGAGCCACCCGGTTGGCCCTGGAGGGGGAGGGGCCCCTGCAGAGCTGTGGAGATTTGTGGAAGTGGGCCACGCATTCCCGGGGCAGCTTGCAGAAGGGAAGATGGCAGTTTGGGATTCTGATTTTTTGTGTGGTGCTGAGGGTGGACCCCAGGGTGTCACGCATGCCAAGCAACCAGCACCCCAGGAGAGCGGAGGCCGCAGTGTGGCCACGGACAGCCTGGGAGCAGGCCGGGTGAGGGACGACGCCAGCGCGCAGGGGACAAACACCCAGACAGAACGTCCAGACGCCTCCGGGAAACCCAGTGACCCCCACACACATCTGGAAACGTGTGACACTGGGCCCCAGAGCACAGGGACAACCGCCGTGGGTTTAACCGTGCCGGCGCTCCGGCCCGACGTGCCACCGGAGCAGAGGGCGGAGCCTGGGCCGAAGGGGGCGGGGTCTGTGCCCTGCCTGGCTCTCCCCTCCGCCCACACGCGCTGACCGCCTGCTCGGTGCCAGCAGCCCCCGGGGGCCGAGGAAGGCGTCCCGGCAGCGGGGTGGGAGGGGGGGCTGAAACGGGCCCCATCCTGGCCGGGCAGGGTGTGACCTGAGGGGCACTTGGGGTCCAAGCTATGGCCCAACGCGCCAGGGACCGAGGTGGGCGCGGGGTGAGTGAGCGCGCCTGTGGGTGGCTGCCCCGCGTTCTGAGGAGCCCCAGGCTGAGCCCCAGGCTGAGCGAAGCCTCGGGGAGCGCGGCCTGCGGCTTTCGTCTGCTCTCCAGCTTGAAAGCGGCCTTGTGGCTCGTTAATCCATCCACTGTGGCTCCGCGGCCCAGCCATCGGCCCTGGCCTCTGCGCCGTGGGAGCCGGGGTGCCGCTGGGTACGGCCGAGCCACCACTGGGGAGCCCCTGGGGCACTGCTCCTGACCACGCAGGGCCGCTGCTGCCGCCGAGCCCCCCCCCCCCGCTCCTCCTGAGCCCACAGAGCCCGGGACAGCCCTGCCCTCGGCCCTCACCCGGACCCAGCCAGCAATGGGTGCGGCGGGGCCCCTGCGCCCTGCCCGCCACACACAGGGCGTGTTCACGTCCCAGACCACAGCACCCAGCAGACAGGATCTCACCTGGGTCTCCCCATGAAGAGGAAAATTCTCATCAGGACCCCAGCAAAGTCCTGCTCCCACTGTTCAAAACAGACAGACAAGAGCCTCGAGCCACCTGCGGCCACCCTCACAGACCGCAGGCCACACACCTGGGGGGCCGAGGTGCCTTGTGGGCACACGTGGACACCACCCACACCCGCCCTGACCACCGGTCTCACAGGGCTAGCTTCCGGCCCCAGTCCGGCTGCCCAAAAGCAAACCTGGCCTGCCCTCTAGTGGCCATCAACTGCATTCACACACACATGACCCATGCACCCTTAGAAACGTGAGTACACACCAGGAATACATGCGCACAACCATGTGCATGCACTCACACAAACTGCATCACCACAGGCGTGCGTGTACATACATTTGGGAACACGGATGCACATTCGTGCGTGCACACATAACGTGGAGCCAGCCATGTGTGAACTCGAGCACACGTCACTGAGCTATATGGCGAGGTGTAGCCTCCTAGAGGCAGAGCAGGATTCGTGTCACCCGAGGACACGCCTCTCCCTGGCCCCCAGAGCCTTCTTCCCTCACAGTGCAATGAGAGTGGCAAGTCCCAGGGGATGTCTGCACACACGTACACATGCGTGTACACACACATGCACACGCATGCACTCATCCCTGCAGATATCTGGGTGGAAGAGGGTGTATGCAGGCCACAGTGCTGACCGGGATTCAGCACTGCCATCTTCTGGAGCGGCCATGGGGGCAGAGAAAGGCTAGAAAAGCACTCCACGCAGCTCTCCTTCCCTCTTTCCAAGGTCTCTCCCGCACCCCAGCCTGACCACCCCAGGCTGCACCCAAGCACACAGGGCAGGGCGGCACCCCAGCCTGACCTCCCCGGGGCACACAGGGGGGCACCCCAGCCTGACCTCCCCAGGGCACACAGGGCAGGGGGGCACCCCAGCCTGACCTCCCCAGGGCACATGGGGTGGGGGGCACCCCAGCCTGACCTCCCCAGGGCACATGGGGTGGGGGGGCACCCCAGCCTGACCTCCCCAGGGCACATGGGGTGGGGGGGCACCCCAGCCTGACCTCCCCGGGGCACACGGGGGGGCACCCCAGCCTGACCTCCCCGGGGCACACGGGGGGGCACCCCAGCCTGACCTCCCCAGGGCACATGGGGTGGGGGGGCACCCCAGCCTGACCTCCCTGGGGCACAGGGGGCAGGGGGGCACCCCAGCCTGACCTCCCCGGGGCACATGGGGGCAGGGGGGCACCCCAGCCTGACCTCCCCAGGGCACACGGGGGGGCACCCCAGCCTGACCTCCCCGGGGCACAGGGGGCAGGGGGCACCCCAGCCTGACCTCCCCAGGGCACATGGGGTGGGGGGCACCCCAGCCTGACCTCCCCAGGGCACAGGGGGCAGGGGGGCACCCCAGCCTGACCTCCCTGGGGCACAGGGGGCAGGGGGGCACCCCAGCCTGACCTCCCCAGGGCACAGGGGGCAGGGGGGCACCCCAGCCTGACCTCCCCGGGGCACAGGGGGCAGGGGGGCACCCCAGCCTGACCTCCCCGGGGCACATGGGGTGGGGGGGCACCCCAGCCTGACCTCCCCAGGGCACAGGGGGCGGGGGGGGACCCCAGCCTGACCTCCTCAGGGCCACGCACGCAGAGGCGTCTCCGCTCCTGTGCTGGCCCCTTGCCTTTGTCCCGAGGTGCTCTATGAACGCAGTTGTGGTGACACCCCTACACATAGCCACAGGCTTATCCCTCACCTGAAAGCTTTCCCCTCTGTTCCCCAAAAATGATACAGAGCTCATCTCTCTGGACCCCTTTCCATTGTGGCGCCAAGGTGACCTGTCTGCAAAGGCCCTGAGACATAGCAAGGGAAGGGAGGCCCACAGGCAGCAGCTGCCCAGAGGTCCAGAGGGGTTGGGCCCTCGGCCACAGGCACTCAGCCCTGTCCGGGGAGGAGACCCCATGGGGGAGGGGTGGGCCCCACCCCTGAGCCTGGCTGACCCACTGTCCTCCCCCACAGAAAGTCCAGCAGTACACAGTCATTGTCCAGGCCACAGACATGGAAGGGAATCTCAACTATGGCCTCTCAAACACAGCCACAGCCATCATCACAGTGACAGACGTGAACGACAACCCGCCAGAATTCACCACCAGCACGGTGAGTACCTGCCGGGGCCCGGCCCCATGGGGCTGTGACTCGGTGGTGGTTGCTGATTCGAGGTGCTGTGTCAGTCACAGCAGTGGCTGGGGGAGGCAGCCCCAGGTATGACTAGTGGGACAGAGGACGGGGCTGCTAGGGAGAGAGGTGACCCTTGGAGACGAGGCCCACAGGGCTGTGACCTGGGCTGCGACGTGGCCCGAGCTGCCCGGGACTGAGAGATGACGACTTGGCTTCTTTGTGGAGTCAGTAGGAAGAGCTGGCAGGGTTGGCCAATGTCACACCACTGTTGGAGCCTCATGTGACTGTCCTCCCAAGGGCCCCACCTGGGGAGACCCGGATGGGCCTGGGCTGGGCCCAAGTGCCTCCCCACACCAGGGGCCGCTTCGCCTCGGTCCCGTGGACAGCGCAGACGGTCCTCCCTCCGCGGCCCATCGGCAGCAGGAAAACGTGATTGAGACTAGGCTCCACTCTGCCCCTGGGACTCGGTGACGGGCGTTCTTGGTGGATGTGGGTGCATTCACTGTGCGGCCACTGTGAGCCTAGAAGGGGGACACCCCCTGCCCCACCCCCAGACAACACCCTGTCAACAGCCCTGCGATCACGACTCCCTGGAGTCCCAGCCCCTGCCCTCCCCTGCTCCCCAGGTCCGCCGCCCCCCCTCCCCAGGTCCACCGCGCACAGGCACGCAAGCGCCCTGTGTCTGCAGGCTGGCCTTGCAGGCCCCAGTGTGGGGATGGCAGGAGGGAGGCGTGGCCAGCCGGGCCTGCAGAAGGGCTGCAGGTGTCAGGCCAGAGCTGCAGAGGGGAGGGTGCCCCCCAGGAGGGAGGGCCGCAGCAGCCCAGCCTGTGGACAGCCAGGCCTGCCTCAGCCCCTGATCTACACCTAGGAGGGGTCATAACTGGGTACTGAGCCGCGACGAGGTGGTGGGAGGGGGAAGGGCCCGGGGAGGAGGAGGGACAAGGAAGGAGGCGGGAGTCCTCATGTGGTCACAGGACCCGCTGCCAGTGGGAAGCAGCTAGGACCCCAGAAGCCGTGCTGCCAAGGAGGAGGCCACAGCAGGGGTGGGCATGGGGAGCCTGGCCCACCTGCTCCCTCCCTGTGGGGAGTGTGCCTCTGCCAGAGCCCCCTCTCCTCCACCGCGGCCCAAGCCCTGGGTGGAGCTGGCAGAGGCCCTGGCGGCCGTGGGAGCACAGCGCCACCTAGTGGGCGGACAGCCGGTGGCCCGGTGGAGGAAGGCGCTCAGACAGCTCTCTGGCGCCCAGCAGGACAGCAGGGCACCAAGGCGCTGGCTGGCCTGGCAGGCAGGTGCTGGTGTCCTGGCCCCAGAGACCTCCCGATGGCAGGAAATGTCCCCTCTGCAGGGCAGCCCCCCCCCAGTTCAGCAGCAGAAGCGGGGGCCCGGCTTCTGGGGAGTGGACCTGGGGACAGCCCCTGGTGTGGAGCGAATCCTAGAGAGCTGTGCCCTGGGCCTGCCGCCGCCTCCCGGACGACCAGCAGCGGCTCAGGCCTCGCCGGCCCTCTCCAGCGGCCCCGGCTGCCCTCAGGCAGGAGACTGCCCAAAGTTGCCACAGGCATCACCAAGCCAGGCACCCGTGGCCCTGGGTCCTGAGGACCCCCACAGTGCTCAGACCCAGGGGCTGACACCCCTCCAGGCAGTGAGGGGTTTGGAGACACCTGTGGGCCACAGGAGCCTTGAGGGGCGGCGGGAGGAGCTCAGAGCCCCAGCCTGGAAACTGTGGCTTCCACCCCCAACAGTGCCACCTTGCTTGTTCCGAGGTGCTGGCCAGGGGGCAGGGACCCCCACAGACACCTGGGTTCAGGGTGGGCCCCAGCAGAGATGACACCCCACCTCCTACCCCCACGTGGCTGAACGCTGTCTTTTACATCCAAAAAGATCACACATCCACTATGTGCACTGCTACAGCCCCACAACGTGGGCTCCGCCGCCCGCCAGCCGCCGCGTGCTGCCGGGCCTGTGAGGCCCGGGGCGAAGGGCACGGGGCCCGGTGGATGGCCAGTGGGCAAAGGAGGAAAAGCAGATTGTAGTCTGAAAGTCATCCCTGCCTTCCGCTGCCCCTCCTCCCCGGCATGGCCCTCGGGACACCTGTGTCCCCAAGTTGAAGGTGGCCCTGGGCAGAGCCCCTCAAGACGGTGGCATGAGAGAGCCCAGGACACCATCTGTGCCTCACAGTGAGTGTGGACGGGCAGGCTGACCCCACCGCCACACACTCACACACACACACACACACACACACTCGGGCAGCTGGGCTATTTTTATGGGGTTTAATCAAGAACAATCAGCAGAAGCTAAAGAGATGCCGAGGATTTGCATGATCCACTTCCTGCTCTCCCCGGTTAATTAAAAGTTCTCTCCTCCTCCTCCATTGCCCACTGAAGAGCAGAGCCGAACTCCCCAGAGCAGGGTCTGGGGCAGCCATGTCAGCTCAGCCAGCAGGGAGGACACAAGCGTCACACCCTGCCCTCCCCTCCCCCTCTCCCCAGGGCCCTCCTACTTCCTCCAGCCCAGCCCCTCCCTCTCCCTCTAGCCGGGCCCCTCCCACCCAGGCCCCTCCCCAGAGTCTGGGAGCTCTCGGTCCTTCTAGCTGGGCTAGTAGGGAGACCTCTGCGAGCGCAGGTTGCGTGTGGGTAACAGTCCGAAGACTGGACACCTGTGTGTCTCTAAGCGTAGCCTCTGTGGAGGCCGGGCCTCGCCCCACCACCGACATCGGCGCATCTGCGCCGCAGGGAGGCCACGGTGAGGAGGCCTGTGCTGCTGCTGTGTGTCCAGCTCTCAACTCACCCCCAGCCCCTCCATCCCCTCCGCTGAGCCACGCTGGGAACGGGGGACAGGGCCGGGGCGGGGAGCTGGGGCCAGACCACCAGCCTCAAGCCTGCCTCCCACACTGGCCAGTTTCTGAGCTGGGCTTTGTGTGCCTCGGTTTCCTCGTCTGTCCCTACTGGGGAGGGGTCAGGAACACGGCGCACGCACGTGTTCATGGCCAGCAGAAGCAGTCCATAAACAACACAGAGACTATGTTGTTTTACACTGTTCTTCATGATTATTGATGGCAACGCTGGGCCAAGCCCTGGCCAGCGAGCCTCCCATGGTCTCCTGGGAGCCAACCCAGCCTCCCGCCACACGGCTGGGGAGAGGCTAAGAGTTCCTTTTAGCTCCGCGTTCGTGCCTTCGGTGCTGCCACAGCAGCAGCTCTCCAAGCGCCGTCCATGGCAGGCTCCGGCCCAGCCCAGCACGCCGCCTCCTCCCCAACTCCTGCCGGCCAGAATCTCAGCCGCAGAGGCCGAAGGAGAGAATACAGCCTCCCCGCTCCTTTGGATTCTCAGAGCCGCCAATCCTGTAGTTCTGACTGCTGAACACGCAGCCAACAGAAACACCTCCCTTTTTCTTGTCGTTCATGGGGCTTGAACTCAGGGCCTGGGTGCTGTCCCTGAGCTCTTCAGCTCAAGGTGAGTGCTCTACCGCCTGAACCATAGTGCCGCTTCTGGTTTTCTGGTGGTTTATTGGAGGTAAAGTCTCACAGACTTTCCTGCCCGGGCTGGCTCTTGAACCTGGATCCTCAGATCTCAGCCTCCTGAGTAGCTAGGATGACAGGCATGAGCCACTGGTGCCCGGCTTCACCACTGTTTTATTAGGAAAGAAAAGTAAAGTTGGAGCACACACTGTCACAGGAGAGGGCCACTGCAGGAGCGAGGCTGGGTGGAGGCCCCTGGGAGGGGTGCAGGCCGCATGCTCCAGGACAGGAGCTCACGAGCTGAGCGGCCCCGAGCTCCCACAGCCGAGGCCATCAGGCAGGGGCTTCTCTCCCCCGTCAGCCCCCTCCTCACCCGCAAAGGGCTTAACCAGCAGCCGAGGCGTAGCTAGAGGAGCTGGGCCTTTCTCAGGCCCCAGGACGGTGACAGAAGGCGAGGAGGTCCTAGCGATGGCTGCCCACGCTGTGTCTGCTGTCCGGGCCTGCTCCGTGCAGTTCCAGCCAGGCCTCCACCTTCCCCCGCAGGGACGTGGCCGGACGTGCACGAAGCCCGCGAGAGGCAGGCAGCGCTTGTGGACAGCCACAGCTCACGGCTGGCGCAGGCCTGAGGCGCCGAGAGGGAACCTTGCGCTGTGTCCCCCGGCAGCGCTGGCCAAGGGGCCGCGCAGAGCCGGCGTCACGCGGGCCCCCCACGGATGTGGCCACCGAGGCCGCCTGAAGGTGCCGCCACGCCCGCCCGGTGCCAGGGCCCTGCCTGTCTGGGGGTGCGGTCTCCTGTGAGGACACGGCCACCCCAGGCTGAGCACAGGGAGGGCCACATGGGCCTTCAGCGCTCTATGGCTGCCCACTGGGGCCACAAGGACCAGAAGGGCCGGGCCGTACCTGCCTGCCAGCAGCGGAGACCGGAAGGATGAGGGTGGCTCAGCTGGACCGCTCCAGCCGCACCGTCCGCTCCAGCCGCACGGCTCTGACGGGGAGGCCCGCCATGGGCTCAGGGCGGCTGCACCCGGTCCCCGGGGAGGCCCGCCATGGGCTCAGGGCAGCTGCACCCGGTCCCGGGTCTTCAGTGTGTGTTGCTCCCTGGTGACTGTGGGCATGCCCGTTCCCCTCACTGGACCTACCACACCACTTCTGCCCCATGCACACCCTACAGCCCAGAACACCCACTACTGTCCCGTATACCCCCTATAGCCCAGAACACCCACTACTGTCCCATGCACCCCTACAGCCCAGAACACCCACTACTGTCCCGTACACCCCTACAGCCCAGAACACCCACTACTGTCCCGTACACCCCTACAGCCCAGAACAC
>NW_012267345.1:789853-798160 GCF_000151885.1 Dipodomys ordii
ACAGCCCAGAACACCCACTACTGTCCCGTACACCCCTACAGCCCAGAACACCCACTACTGTCCCGTACACCCCTACAGCCCAGAACACCCACTACCGCCCCATATACGTGCTATAGCCCCCAGAATACGCGCTACACCCATACACCAGCTACAGCCCAGAACACCCACTACCGCCCTGTATACCCCCTACAGCCCAGAACATCCACTACTGCCCCTTACACCCCGTACAGCCTAGAATACCCACTACCGCCCCATATACCAGCTACAGCCCAGAACACCCACTACCGCCCCATATATCAGCCCAGAACACCCCCTACCCCCCGTATATCAGCCCAGAACACCCCCTACCCCCCGTATATCAGCCCAGAACACCCCCTACCCCCCGTATATCAGCCCAGAACACCCACTACCCCCCGTATGCCCCCTAAAGTCCAGTAGCTCCCCTAAGGGCAGCCTCTCAGCCACACCCACTGAGGGCTTGTGCTCAGTTCAAGTCCTTGCTCCTTTGCTCACAGCGGAGTGACTTTGACTGGTTTGCTAAAGGCCAGTCACCGAGGGCCCAGCAAGCGGCCGGGCTGCTTGTCCTGCCTGCAAATCCTGGGCGTGTCCCTGAGAGGGGACACCATGGTCTTTCCCAGCATCCTCCCTCCCGCCCGGGGTCGCTGCACGGGGTCTGGCCGGCGCTGTGAGGACTGTCTGGCACTCTCTCACCACTGGCACTGGGAAAGCACCTCTGAGCAGGTTTTCCAGAATCCTGGCTCCATTTCGCGTCCTGCCCCTCCTCCCCCCCACGGCGGCTGGGGGAGGGTGGGGCTTGAGCTGGAAGGGGCAGTGGTTGCTTCCACTGCCTCTCTGGAAGGATTGCACATGAATCCCAGCTTGCAGCCCAGGCGAGAAGCGCCATCCCAGCACCACGGTGACTCCGTCTTCCCTGATCCCCGCCCTGGCTTCCCAGAGGCACACCAGGCTTTATCGGTGCCTTGGAATCTGAAAAATTAAATTAAAAAGTCATTATGTCCAGAGGACGGCGAACAAGAGAATCACGGCCAGACTTAGCGGCTAAGGCCCTTCCTGGAGAGCGCTATTCCACCTGCACGAATTAAAGTCGACGCTGTACGAGGTATACCCAGGAGCCTGCAGGACGCACAGCCCGCGTGGGCGCCGGCCAGAGGCAGAGCAGAGGCTTGGCCAGGCCGGCGATGGGCTTCCCGGCCACGAGGAGCCGGCCCGGCCACAAAGAGTCTGTCAAGGGGCATGGCGGGCATGTCAGGTGTGGATGCGGCTCTCTGGGGCTGGGGGAGGGGGACCTCAATTCTACCAGTGCCTTCACCAACAGGCCCTGGTCACCTGACCCTGGCGGCTATACAGGAGCGTCAGAAAGCATGTTTCTGGAAAATGAAGGACTCAAAAGCTACTGGACAGCCATGATGCCTCACCAGGGTCCACTACACTGACCGCAGCAGCTTGGCCAAAAAGAGAACGTGTCATATCAGAAGCTGACAAGTCCCAGAAAATCTGACTTCCGGCCCAGCTGAACCCAGGCCCCAGCAGCGTCCCTGAACTCAGGAGCTCAGCAGGCTGAGTTCTCAGGTTGCCAGCAGCCCTCGCCACCGACCCATCCCACACCTTCAGACCCCGGCGCTGACCAGGCCGGCCCGAGGCAGGGGCCCCACGCCTGAGCTCTGGTGACCACTTCTGGGGCAGTTCTCAAGAAGGGTCTAGAACAGGGTCTGCAGCTATTTTCTGTGAAGGGCCAGATGGTGACCATACTGTCTCTGTCACGACGACCCAGCTCCACACCACAGCAGATGGCATGTAAATCGTGGGCTTGGGTGTATGCCAATAAAACTTTATTTACAATAATAGCATGCAAGCTGGGTTCAGCCTTATGATTTGCCAGCCTCTGTGCTAGACCAAGCCAGCCACACCCCAGAATAAATTTGGGGTGATGTAGCTTCAAAACCAGAGGCGCTGGTAGCTCATGCCTATAATCCCAGCTACTCTGTAGGCTGAGATCTGAGGATCACAATTCAAAGCCAGCCCAGGCAGCAAAGTCTGTGAGACTCTTATCTCCAATAAACTACTCAGAAAAAGCCAGAAGTGGCACTGTGGCTCAAGGCACTGTGCCAACCTTGAGCAACAAAAGAACCCGGGAACAGCACCCAGGCCAAGAGTCCAAGCCCCAGGACTGGCAAAAACATAAAACCAGAGGTGGGATGGCTCTAGACGCCCTTCCACAGGGAGCCGCCCTGCCTGTGCACCTCTGTGGCTGGCCCCACCAAGCCTGAGGCCGACCAGGACAGAGGCTGCAGCACGCCTGTCACGCACGCGTCCTCTTCTGCCCAGGTGGAAAGGCTCAGAGGAGATGGCAAAGGAGGCGTGACTTGTATGTGTGTGCACCGATGTGAGCACGTGTCTCTGCCCGTGTGGACACATGTGTGGCGAAGCTCACCTTGTCCTCCCTCAGCACCGTGGATGCTGTGGAATGAGCCCAGCCCGAGCCTGCTGCCTCCGGGTGCGGCAGGGCCTCGCCTCCCCGGCCTCCCAGCCTCCCGGCCTCCCCGGCCTCTCCCGCCCCACAGGGTTGTCACCCTCTGTGTTCTTACATTTTGCAGTTTTCCGGAGAAGTCCCGGAAAACCGGGTGGAGACGGTGGTGGCCAACCTCACCGTGATGGACCGAGACCAGCCCCACTCACCCAACTGGAACGCGGTGTACCGCATCATCAGCGGGGACCCCTCAGGACACTTCAGCGTGCGCACCGACCCCGTCACCAACGAGGGCCTGGTCACCGTGGTGAAGGTGGGTGAGCTGGAGCCAGGTACACAGACCGGGGCACGGGGCGTGCACACGGCGCACACGGCGCGCACGTAATATGCCGGCGAGGCTCATGTGGAGCTGCGGTGTTTGGAGACCGCGCCCCGCTGACCGCCCTGGCCCGGTGTCGGGGGCGATGCGGGCATGCGGCAGCTGCAGCAGGATCGAAGCCTGCTTGCGAGCACCGTGGGGCTGGGACGGCTCCACCTGCCTGGTTGCAAGGCTGTCCCATGCAGACGTCCGCGGCCATCCTGCGTCCACGGTCGCACGTCTCTGTCCCCCACATTCCCCACCCCGCGCTCTGCCCTTCTTCAGCCCCCTGGAGAGGTGCTACCCAGCTTCCCCGGGCCACGCCCCTGGCACCTCCTCTGTGGAGCTGCAGTCCTGGCAGTTCTCAGAAGCAAGGAGGGGTGCAGGCCGGCCAGGCTGAAGCCCATAATCCTAGCTATTTGGGAGGTGGAGATCGGAGGACTGCAGTTCAAGGCTGTGCCGGCCTCCAGGTTTGTGAGTTTGCATCTCAGGCAAAGGGCCCAGTAGCAGGGGTTTGTGCTCCCAAGCTGTGAGGGAAGCACAGAGCCGTTGCCACAGCCACTCCTGGCGCCCCAGCAGCACAGCGAAGCGCAAACAGGAGGACTGAAGTCCAGGCTGTCTTGGGGCGCTGCGGGCGGTGGAACACCACGCAAGTGCGAGGCCCCGAGTTCAAACGCGAGCACTAGGCCGGAGGGGACGAGCGTCTCACCAGCCTGCGGTGCCCTGACCTTCCCTAGTCCTCCACTGGCCCCCCAAAGCCCTGGGAATGAGATGCACCCTCTGACTGCAGGAGGCCCCTGGTGGCAGCAGATCAGCCGGTCACATGCTGGATCACCAGAGGAGTGGGCAGAAGTGCCTTGCCCAGCGTGGGCAGTTGTGTGTGGCCATGGGCCATGTGGACAGGGTCCTGTGTGACCATGGACCATGTGGGCAGGGTCCTGTGTGGCCATGGACCATGTGGACAGTGTCCTGTGCGGCCATGGGCCGTATGTAGGCCAGGTCGTGTGTGGACCGGGTGTGTGTTGGCAGGGCTGTGTAGACAGGACTGTGTGTGGACAGGTCGTGTGTAGACAGGGCCGTGTGTGGACAGACCATGTGTGGACAGACCGTGTGTGGACAGGGTCGTGTGTGGACAGACCGTGTGTGGACAGATCGTGTGTGGACAGATCGTGTGTGGACAGGGTCGTGTGTGGACAGACCGTGTGTGGACAGACCGTGTGTGGACAGACCGTGTGTGGACAGACCGTGTGTGGACAGGGTTGTGTGTGGACAGTGTGTGGACAGATCGTGTGTGGACAGATCATGTGTGGACAGGGTCGTGTGTGGACTGGGCCATGTGTGGACTGGGCCATGTGTGGACAGACCGTGTGTGGACAGACCGTGTGTGGACTGGGCCATGTGTGAACAGGGTCGTGTGTGGACAGACCGTGTGTGGACAGGGCCGTGTGTGGACAGACCGTGTGTGGACAGACCGTGTGTGGACAGACAGTGTGTGGACAGACTGTGTGTGGACAGACTGTGTGTGGGTGGACAGACCATGTGTGGACAGGGCTGTGTGTGGACAGGGTCGTGTGTGGACAGACCGTGTGTGGACAGACAGTGTGTGGACAGACCGTGTGTGGACAGGGCCGTGTGTGGACAGACCGTGTGTGGACAGACCGTGTGTGGACAGACCGTGTGTGGACAGATCATGTGTGGACAGGGCCGTGTGTGGAATGGGCCATGTGTGGACAGGGTCGTGTGTGGACAGGGTTGTGTGTGGACAGGGTCGTGTGTGGACAGGGTCGTGTGTGGACAGGGTCATATGTGGACAGGGTTGTGTGTGGACAGGGTCGTGTGTGGACAGACCGTGTGTGGACAGGGTTGTGTGTAGACAGAGTCATATGTGGACAGGGTTGTGTGTGGACAGGGTCGTGTGTGGACAGACCATGTGTGGACAGGGTTGTGTGTGGACAGACCGTGTGTGGACAGATCGTGTGTGGACAGACCGTGTGTGGACAGGGTTGTGTGTGGACAGGGTCGTGTGTGGACAGGGTTGTGTGTGGACAGACCGTGTGTGGACAGACCGTGTGTGGACAGGGTTGTGTGTGGACAGACCGTGTGTGGACAGGGTCGTGTGTGGACAGACCGTGTGTGGACAGACCGTGTGTGGACAGACAGTGTGTGGACAGACTGTGTGTGGACAGACTGTGTGTGGGTGGACAGACCATGTGTGGACAGGGCTGTGTGTGGACAGGGTCGTGTGTGGACAGACAGTGTGTGGACAGACTGTGTGTGGACAGACTGTGTGTGGGTGGACAGACCATGTGTGGACAGGGCTGTGTGTGGACAGGGTCGTGTGTGGACAGACAGTGTGTGGACAGACTGTGTGTGGACAGACTGTGTGTGGGTGGACAGACCGTGTGTGGACAGGGCCGTGTGTGGACAGACCGTGTGTGGACAGGGTTGTGTGGACAGACCGTGTGTGGACAGGGTTGTGTGTGGACAGGGTCCTGTGTGGACAGACCGTGTGTGGACAGGGTTGTGTGGACAGACCATGTGTGGACAGGGTTGTGTGGACAGACCATGTGTGGACAGGGTTGTGTGTGGACAGGGTCCTGTGTGGACAGACCGTGTGTGGACAGGGTTGTGTGGACAGACCATGTGTGGACAGGGTTGTGTGTGGACAGGGTCCTGTGTGGACAGACCGTGTGTGGCCATGGGGCCCAGACACCGCTTGCACACCGTGCGGGTCAGCTTGCAGAGGGCAGACAGGACATGAGCCTCCCTTCCCCTGGAATGGTTTGGGGGCCACCCCCCCAGAGGGTGCCCACCTCTGAGCCGAGGGTCCCACCGAGGGGGAGCAGGCCAGACACTGCCACAGGTCCAGCGGCCTCCCTGAAATGGTTGCCGCAGATTACCTACTGACCCCTCCCTGGGCATGGGGTTTTATTTCGCCTCCTGCCGGCTCTTATTGGTCGTAACAGTCTTTCTGCCAGGCTGCTCGCCGGGGCCGGTGGCACACTTCTTAGCACAGAACACGCAGCATTCTCCGTGTCCCCCAGGGACACAGGACAGCTCGGCTCCTTGGGGCGCTGCCGGGCCCTCGGGAAGTGGGGGTGGCCGAGCTGTGGGCCTGGCCCCGGTATGGGGGTCTTGGGCGGAGTGGGGGTAGAGGTGTGTGCAGGCTTTAGTATCTGTTTCGTTCCTATCCATGTGGGGCTGTCACAGTGTGGTCTGGGCCGGTCCTGGGCGCTGGCAGGCATGGGGTCCAGGGCTGAAGGGATAAATTGCAGTCAGGGATAGGGGGCTAAGCCCCCATGCAACCTCTGGGGAGGGGCCAGACTTGCAGCCAGAGTCCCCCGGGAGCCCCGAGCAGCACCAGTACTTATGGGCTTGGGACAGGGGCGGGGGGAACAGGAGAGGTCAGCTGACCTGCAGTGCACCATGCTGCTCAGAGGGCAGAGGTGCCCAGCCCCTCCCAGAACTGCGGCCTGAGAACACCCGAGGTTCAGGGAGGTCCGTGAGCTCACCCCTCCCTCAGCGGGCAGGAGAGCAGGCCTGGGGAGAGCAGTCACGGCAGTCCCCAGGGGCGGTCGGGGCTCCCTCCAGACCCTCCTGAGGCCCCGTCGGCCTCCTCCCCTGCCCTTCAGCCTCTCACCTTGTCCTTCCATGCTCTCCCCTCACAGCCGGGGGTGTGGGGCACCAGCCTGGCCACGTGGCTGCTCCTGAGAAAACCCACGCAGGGGCGGGGGTGCCCAGGGACAGCCCAGGCTCCCACCGACCTTCCTGCGGTCTTCCATCCTCCCTCCCAGCCCCCCTCCCTTCTTCCCACCTTCCCAGGAACGCGCTACCTGCACTTGCCGTTCCTCAGCCTCCGTGGGCGCTGGGCCCAGCCCCAGCCGGCGCGTCACGAGCGCCGTGAGGAGCGAGCAACATTCCCGCTGCCACCAGAGGGGCCCGGTGATGGCAACGCCCCGAAGCAGCATCACACGGAGAGACAGCGTGCGTGCGTGTGTGCGTAACTGTGTGTGTGAGGGTGTGCATGTGTGCACATGTGTGTATGTGTGTGGGGTGAGCATTGTGTGTACATACATATATGTGTGGCTGAGCATGTGTATGTGTATACATGTATGTGTGTATTGGAGTGTGATTGTGTATGAGCATGTGTATGTGTGCATGTGTGAGTATGTGAGAGCATGTGTGCTGTGCATGATACGTGTAAGAGCATTGTATGTGTGTACATGTGAGAATACATGTGTATGTATGTGTTTGGCGGTGAGCGTGTGTGTGACTGAGCATGTGTATGTGTGCACATGTGTGTGAGAGCATTGTGTATGTGGGGGTGACTATATGAGCATATGTATGTGTGCATGTGTGAGTGTGTGAGAGTATGTGTGTGCTGTGCATGATACGTGTAAGAGCATGTTTATGGGTGTGTTTGGTGGTGAACATGTGTGTGACTGTATGAGCATGTGCATGTGTGCACATGTGTGTGAGAGCATGTGTGTATGTGGGGTATGTGACTATCTGTATGAGCATATATGTGTGTGCACGTGTGCATTTAGGGGTGTGTTTGTGACTGTGTATGAGCATGTGTGTATGCACATGTGTGTGAGAGCATGTGTGTTTGGGGTCAGCATTATGTGACTGTGTATGAGCATGTGTGTGTGCATGTGTGAGTGTGAGAGCAAGTGTGTTTGGGGGTTAAGCGTATGACTGTATGTTTATGGGAATGTGCATGTGTGCACGTGTTGTGTGTGAGAGCATGTATGTGTGCTTGGGGTGAGCATGTGTGTGTTTGGGGGTGAGCATGTGTGTGTGCATGTGTGTGTGTGCATGTGACTATGTATATGAGCATGTGTGTGAGTGTACGTGTGTGTGCTTGAGGGTGGGATGAGCGTATGTGTGCATGTGTGTGACTATGTGTATGAGCATGAGTATGCGTACACGTGTATCAACGTGCGTGTGTGTTTGGGGGTGAGCATGTTTGTGTCTCTATCTCTGTCTGTCTGTCTCTCTCTCTCTCTCTTATGAAGCCACCAGGGTTCTTTCTTGTGGCCCTGCTCTAAAGCCCTTTCTAACTTGAGCCCCTCCAGAGCCCCCGCCCGGCCTCACAGTGGGGCTCAGGGTCCCCCCGAGTTCCAGGGATCCAGCTGTCTGCGTGTCGCCTCCTCCCTGGGTCCCTGACCTCAAACATTCCTCCACCTTCCTGTTTTTGCTGCATGCGTGCGTGCGTGCGTGCGTGTGTAGTACAGGGAGGTGAGAGCAACATTTCCAGGCGTGTAAACAGTGTCTGGATCTGCTTTGCAGCGCCCCTCCCCCCCCAACCCATTTCAGGGCTCACAGCGGCTTCGCCATGCCCGCCCTTGCTCCCCTTTTTTTGGAGTGTATGAATCGCACCAAGGGGTTTTGTGGTGGTGACTCAGGCGCGTGTATATTCTGTTCTCTCAGAGTACCCCCCCACAGCTTTCCCTCCCCC
>NW_012267345.1:801331-820437 GCF_000151885.1 Dipodomys ordii
GCAGTGATGGAGCCTGGGCCGCGGCTGTGGGAGGAGGCCGGGGCACGGTGATGGAGCCTGGGCAGCGGCTGTGGGAGGAGGCCAGGGCACGGTGACGGAGCCTGGGCAGCGGCTGTGGGAGGAGGCCGGGGCACAGTGACGGAGCCTGGGCAGCGGCTGTGGGAGGAGGTCGGGGCACGGTGATGGAGCCTGGGCAGCGGCTGTGGGAGGAGGCCGGGGCACGGTGATGGAGCCTGGGCCGCGGCTGTGGGAGGAGGCCAGGGAGCAGTGATGGAGCCTGGGCAGCGGCTGTGGGAGGAGGCCAGGGCGCAGTGATGGAGCCTGGGCCGCGGCTGTGGGAGGAGGCCGGGGCACGGTGATGGAGCCTGGGCCGCGGCTGTGGGAGGAGGCCAGGGAGCAGTGATGGAGCCTGGGCAGCGGCTGTGGGAGGAGGCCAGGGCGCAGTGATGGAGCCTGGGCCGCGGCTGTGGGAGGAGGCCAGGGCATGGTGATGGAGCCTGGGCCGCGGCTGTGGGAGGAGGCCGGGGCGCAGTGACGGAGCCTGGGCAGCGGCTGTGGGAGGAGGCCGGGGCGCAGTGACGGAGCCTGGGCAGCGGCTGTGGGAGGAGGCCGGGGCGCAGTGACGGAGCCTGGGCTGCGGCTGTGGGAGGAGGCCAGGGCGCATTGACGGGGCCTGGGCCGTGGCTGTGGGAGGAGGCCGGGGCATGGTGATAGAGCCTGGGCCGCGGCTGTGGGAGGAGGCCGGGGCATGGTGATGGAGCCTGGGCCGTGGCTGTGGGAGGAGGCCAGGGAGCAGTGACGGAGCTGGGCCGCGGCTGTGGGAGGAGGCCAGGGCTGGCGCAGTGACAGAGCTGGGCAGCGGCCTGTCCCATCCCGCTGTGGACCTCAGACCTGGGCCAGCCTGCAGGTCCCCAGCAGGGAGAGCCACACTGTGTGCCCTGAGCTCCAGGCTCTGGGCCGGCAGCCCCCGTGGTGCAGCCCCACATCAGAGGCTCCCGCGCACTCTGACCTTCCTCACCCCCTGCTCCTCCGCAGGTACTCAAAGCTGGCCGACCCCGCGAGCTGGCTGCGCATCAACACCACCAACGGGCAGATCACCACTGCAGCTGTCCTGGACCGCGAGTCCCTCTACACCAAGAACAACGTCTACGAGGCCACCTTCCTGGCAGCCGACAATGGTGGGTCCCATCCCAAGGAGCCGCTGGGAGGGCATCTCCGCGGCTGCTGCTGTGGTCAGGGAGAGGAAGGGGCCCAGCACTCAGAGGCTCACCTCGCAGGGTGCCTGGAGCGCTGGACGGGCCGGAGCGGGGACCCCTGCACCCCCAGCCACGCAGTCTCAGCTTACCACCGCTTTTGAAGACATGCTCTGTGCTTCTCCTCAGTGCTCCTCCATAGTTTCTGGAAGATTCAAGAGACATCCTGTAGGAGCTTTTTATGCACCTACCTGCTTCAGTAGAGGCCCTTGGCCAGTAAAGTAGAGGTCAAAGTGGCCATGACCAGAATGCTCTGCCACTGCCGCCTCCAGTCCTTCCCCACCCACAGCACCTCCAGCTAGAGCCAGAGCACAGGCTGGGGCTGGGCCAGGGTTCAGGGTGCTCTCTGAGGAGCCCCGAGGCCCAGCGGAGCACCTCTGGCCACACCAAGGCCAGACGCAAGCAGGGCCCCTCCATGGACCCCGCCTTCCACCCAGCCTCGGCTTTGCCTCAGGAGGAGGTGGCGGCCATTGGGGTGGATCTAGGAGCCCTGCTAGGCAGGAGGCAGAGGAGGTCTAGGAAGGGTGCCAGGTGGGCGTCAGCCATGCAGAGCCCTGCCTGCCCCGGGCCCCCGGCCACAGCTGTGACCCCACGTGGTCCAGCCTGGAGGGCCTGTGGCACAGCCTGGGGGAGGGCTGTGTGCCGCCGTGGCTCCAAGTGTGGCTGCGGGGCTGCGGCATGGCTTGTGCCAGATACAGCGAGGAGCCCTCCCGACCCGGCGCTGGGGCTGGGCCTGGCTTCTGTCTGCTTGTCACGTGGCTGTGGTGGGCGCACCAGAAGTGAGCTGCACCGTCACATGTGTCAGTCACCTGTGTCACGTGTGTCCATCCCCCAGGCATCCCCCCGGCCAGCGGCACCGGGACCCTGCAGATCTACCTCATCGACATCAACGACAACGCCCCTGAACTGCTGCCCAAGGAGGCACAGATCTGCGAGAAGCCGGGCCTCAACGCTATCAACATCACCGCTGCCGACGCCGACGTGGACCCCAACATCGGCCCCTATGTCTTCGAGCTGCCCTTCGTCCCGGCTGCTGTGCGGAAGAACTGGACCATCACCCGCCTGAATGGTGAGTCTGTCCTGGCAAGGGGCGTCACGTCTGCACCCGTGCTCCCCAGAGAAGGGGGCGGGGGTGGCCGTCCAGTCCTTGTCCTCTCAGGCAGCTCTGCACAAAGCTGGGCACTGCTCACATCTCATGCTGGGCCCTGTCCACCTCCCGCCACACCACTAGTTCTTCCCAGGGTATGAGTGCCTGTGTGCAGCACAGCCCGGCCCGGCCCGCCCGACGCTTCCACACCGGGGCCTTACCTCGGGCTCCTGCCAGGGCATCGTTTGGGGGCACAGACCTCTGACAAGCCGGCAGCCTGGGAACTTCACACTCTCTCAGACCTCCAGTTTTACAGCCCAAACTCCTTTTACATCTCTTAACTATCATCCGTAGAAATGTCCAGACACACTGCTCTTTCCTTTTTTGTCGGTCATGGGGCTTGAACTCTGGGCCTGGGTGCTGTCCCTCAGCTCTTCAACTCAAGGCTAGTGCTCTACCACTTGAGCCACAGCGCCACTTCTAGCTTTTTCTGCTTATGGGGTGCTGAGGAATCGAACCCAGGGCCTCAGGCATGGGAGGCAAGCGCTCTACCACTGAGCCACCTTCCCAGCTCTGTGTTTGCCTTTCTTCTGTGAACTGTCTGTGAATGCATCTGCCTATTTTCTCTGTGGATATCTTTTTTCTTAGCTGATTTGTTTTAGTTTGGGGTTTTGTTTGTTTGTTGTTTTGGAAGTGCTGGAGTGTGAACCCAGGGCTTTCTGTGTGCTGGGCAGGCATTCCGCACGGAGCCGGGCTCCCGCTCTTCCCCGCACGGGTTGGTGTGGGGATAGTGTCTCACCTTTTGACCAGGCCAGGCGTGGCCTGCAATCCTGTTCCATCTTCCGCAGAAGCTGGGTCACCCCAGCCAGCTTCCTTCTGTAGAGACAAAGCCTCATGAACCTTTTGCTGATCTAGAAACATAATGCTCCCGAGAGGACAGGCATGTACCACCATGCCCAGCTACTGGTCAAAAAGGGTCTTGTAAACTTTGCCCAGGCTGGCCTCAAACCCACATCCTCCCAATCTCTGCCTCCTGAGCAGCTAGTGTTCCGTGTATGTGCCACTACACCTTTCCCCTAGTTTGACTTGAAAACGCTCTGTGTATTTGGGAAATTACTTCTTCTGCTACCTGTTGCAGTGACCTTTCTTCCCCCCGGCACTCCCCATGCCTTTCCCTGTCCGGGTGGAGGTGGTGGTAGCATCTGTGCGGTCTTCCCACCAGGCGACTATGCCCAGCTCAGCCTGCGCATCCTGTACCTGGAGGCAGGGGTGTATGACGTCCCTGTCATCGTCACCGACTCCGGGAACCCTCCCCTGTCCAACACGTCGGTCATCAAGGTCAAGGTCTGCCCTTGTGACGAGCACGGAGACTGCACCACGGTTGGCGCGGTGGCCGCGGCCGGCCTGGGCACGGGCGCCATCGTGGCCATCCTCATCTGCATCGTCATCCTGCTGAGTGAGTGCAGCCGCCGCCGGGGCCTCCCAGGCAGGAGGGCTGGGCCGGGGCCAGGGCGAGGCCAGTGCCGGGGCGAGGCCGGGGCCGGGGCGAGGCCGGGGCTGGGGAGAGGCCGGGGCGAGGCCAGCCCCACGGCTCACATCCCCCACCAGAGGGCTTTCGGGGGCCCACTAACCTGGTCCCCGTGCAAGCCCTTAGGGTGGAGTGGAGGGGGCCCACCCAGCTGTTGAAGGATGTCGTCAACTCCCACCACCCCACTCTGCCTCCCAGAGCACCTTCCCCCCTGCCTCCAGCCTGTCTGAGTCCCCTCTGGCCTCTCAGGGGCCCTCTAAGCTCCTCACTCCTGCCAGGCCAGCCCCCTCCCCTGCAGGGACCCCCCCCTCCTCCGCCAGGCCAGGCTCTCCCCCTCTAGTCATCCTGTCCCCCGGGGCGAGGCGAGTGCTCAGCCATCTGCTGTCCCAGGGCAAGCCGGAGGAAGGAGAGTGCACACACAGAGCGGGCCTCGTCCAGCTGTGCATTGAGAACACGTCTTTAAATCGGTCTGAGCCGAATGAGCACAGACTCCTCTCTGGTCATTATTCCCTGAACCATGCAGCAGTGCACTCAATCCAAAACCACAAGGCAGCAGAGATGACAAGAGCACACTGGGGATGTGTGTACACGCCACGCAAACACTGCCACGCTTTGCACGTGGGACATGAGCATCTGTGCATTCCAGTGCCCACAAGGGCAGGAGCCCCAGGGCCCCACGGGTACCGAGGGACCACTCACTGCCCGTGGACACACGTCTGAGAACACTAAGCCAGGGCCAGGCAGCGAGAGGGAGGTGGAGAGCTTGACTCTGTCCAACCCTGCCTTGGAAACAGCACATAAGCCCATGCACACACATGCCCCATGTACATGTGCAAATGCATGTGTTCACTTATGCCCACCTCTGCACACATAAGTATGCACACATACATGAAGCATCTACACACAAACCTGTGTGTGCACATATACACAGGAACAAGAATGCACACACCACACACATGCTTACACAAGCATCCACACTTACATTCACCCATGTGTGCTCACAGAGACATGCTTCTGTCGCCATGCATAGCACACATGTGCATCTAGTCATGCACATACTCATGAGCTAATCATGTACAGCCATGTGCGTCCTCACAAAGTCTCACACAATTGTGTGCACATGTGTACCAATATGCCCACACCTACTCACACTGCACAGGCAGAAATGCTCGTGCATAAATGCGCACAGCCAGTGTGCACACAGCCTGCTCACCGTGTGCCCCGCCCCCCAGCCATGGTCCTGCTGTTTGTGGTGTGGATGAAGCGGCGGGAGAAGGAACGGCACACGAAGCAGCTGCTCATTGACCCCGAGGACGATGTGCGGGACAACATCCTCAAATACGACGAGGAGGGCGGCGGCGAGGAGGACCAGGTGAGCGGCTGCCACCACCCGCGCCCACGCGGGCACAGTGCACTCCCCAGGGACCGATGCTGCTGCTGCTCCTGTGGCGGTTGACGCTGGTCCTCGGGCTTGAACTCAAGCACCACCAAGGGCTCCACTCTACCTTAGCCTTTTCATGCGAGGCTGGCTCTCTACCACTTGAGCCACAGTTCCATTTCCAGGTTTTTGCCATTTTTAATTAGAAATTAGATCTCATAGGCTTTTCTGCCTAGGATGGCTTCAAACCTCAGTCCTCAGATCTCAGCCTCCTGAGTAGCTAGGATTACAGAAGTGAGCCCTCAGTGCCCAGCTCACTCAGGTTTGTTGGGGGTTTTTAGATTTTGTTTTGCCAGTCCTGGGGCTTGAACTCAGGACCTGGGCATTGTCCTTGAGCCTCTTTGTGTTCAAGGCTAGTGCTCTACAACTTGACCTACAGTACCACATCCAGCTTTTTCTGGGCAGTTTATTAGAGTTAGAGTCTCACAGACTTTCCTGCCTGGGCTGGCTTTGAACTGCAATCCTCAGATCTCAGCTTCCTGAGTAGCTAGGATGACAGGCGCGAGCTAACAGTGCCCGGCTTCAGCCTGGGGTTTTAACAGTGAGGACTTTTGTCCTTTTTGCAAGTGGAAAGGTGTCATGCATTTCGGGCTCAGGTCCGTCAGCACCCAGCCTGGGCCCAGACCCAGTTCCCCAGCCCAGCATTCCCAGGGCAGGGTCGTCTGACCTGGGCCAGTGGAGGTCACAGCGCTGCCTGGCTGCAGAAGGGCTCAGTTTCCACCATTGGGAACTTCCACACTCGGGACAAAAGAGGCCTCAGGAGGCTCTGTGGGGGAGGGGAGGAGTGCCAGGGCAGCAAAGGCAGTGGTCAGGCCCACACCTGCCACATGCAGGCTGGGGGAAGAAGGACAAGAGATGGGCATTGCAGGCAGGCAGCCGGGGGCGGGCCAGGACAGCAGTGTGCTTAGAGAACAGGTGTGGTGCAGAAGGGACAATGACAGCACAGGACGGGGGCTCAGGATTGTGGGGCGCCCTGGCTGCTCCCCCACCCTCCAGCCTTCCTGACTCACTTGGCCTCCACCCCCAGGACTATGATCTCAGCCAGCTGCAGCAGCCGGAAGCAATGGAGCACGTGCTGAGCAAGGCCCCAGGGGTGCGGCGTGTGGATGAGCGGCCGGTGGGTGCCGAGCCCCAGTACCCAGTCAGGCCTGTGGTGCCCCACCCGGGGGACATCGGTGACTTCATCAATGAGGTGTGTGGCCTGCAGTGGGAGGGCCCAAGCATGGGATCGCCTCTGAAAGCAAAATCCTGTTCTCACACACACACACACACACACACACACACGAGTGACAATTAATGGAGAGACAGAGGCCCCACGGCCAGCCCAGCACAGGCAGCCTCTCCAGAGCCTCTGGGTTACCCAGAAGTAGGTGGGTTTGAACAGCAGTCCCAGACCACACTGTCCTCGAAATGTCACCTAGACTGCCCGGCTCCAAAAGGCCCCTGGGTCTCATCTGTTGGGAAAGCACCGTGTTGCCTCTCTTTCGCCCCAGAGTCTGTGAGAACGAATTTTTAGCAAAAGGACTCCTGTGTAAGTAAGCTCACATTAGCTAACTAAGCCCTTCCCTTCCGGAGTCCGGCCTTGAACGCAGAAGGCCATTGTCCCTCATCTGAGGGATGACTTGAGGGACACCGTTTCGAAGAGTGGACACAGCCACCCCCACAGCCTCAAGTTCCTCAAAGGAGGCGGGGGGGGGGGGCTGTGGGCAGGCCCAGGGCCATCCTTGCAAGGTGTCAAGAATAAGCCCAGTTCACCCCCTGCAGGCTGGGGGCTCTTGAGTCTGAGTTCGTCTCCAGGCTTGCTCTGGGTATTTTTTCAAAAGGAGAGACAGCATGTGCGGTGTCCTTGGGGACAAAGCCCAGGGCGGCAGGACGGTGGGGAGGGGTCCTTAGAGGTCCTGGTCAGCCTCAGCCACCGTGAGAACCTGCAGCGGCCCCCTGAGACGGGGGGACGGCCCCTCGAGGGCACAGCTCCCACATACCCCACAGGCTGCACACACAGGGCACGGGTGCTGCGGGCCCAGGGCCCGGCCAACACTGAAGGAGAGGCGGCCACTGCTGCGTGCGCTGCCGGGCGTGGCTCCCCAGCCGAGATCCGCTGGAGCGGACACTGCAGCTCGGGAGGGGCTGCGAGTCCCCCTCCCTCCCACGGGTGTGGCCCCAGCGGGACGCAGCGCCCCCAGCCTTACCCCGTGTCTCTGGCCTCAGGGACTGCGAGCCGCTGACAACGACCCCACGGCGCCTCCTTACGACTCCCTGTTGGTCTTCGACTATGAGGGGAGCGGCTCCACCGCGGGCTCCGTGAGCTCCCTGAACTCGTCCAGCTCCGGAGACCAAGACTACGACTACCTGAACGACTGGGGACCCCGGTTCAAGAAGCTGGCGGACATGTACGGAGGGGGCGAAGAGGACTAGCAGCCCGCGTGAGACGGCTCTGGAGGCCGAGGGGCGGCTCGGGGCCGGCGCCCCCCACCCCAGGAGGCCGGCCTGGCTCTGGTGTCCGGAGGCCCCTTCCCGCCCTGCCCTCCCCAGCGCGGAGCTGTCTAGCATGAACAGTCGCTGCCAGGCCTCGCCCAACGCCGCCACGGACCTGACGGGAGAGCCGGAGGCACCGTCCTAACTCGAATCTCCTAGAACAGAAGCACTGTCTAAACACAAAAACAAACAAAAGTGCCTTTTGGTACACGTGTCAGATTCCCTAAACTCAGGAGTGACTGGAAGCGAGCAGACAGCCCAAGGCGCCCCCTTCCCCGTCCCCACTGCCCCTGAGCCCGACGGGCCCCAGGTCCCACTCTGGAAGCATCAAATGAGGATGAGGAGAATCTTGACAGGATCGGGAGGGGGGTGTTTGTCATTTGTTTTTTTAAAAAAAAGTGGGTGACTTGTTTGAAAAACTAGTTTAGGGTCCGGATGCCAACAGCCCTTACTGAAGGCGATCTCCTGGCCCCCAGCCCCAGGCCTTATGGGTAAGGCCTATGTTTCCAGCAAGGAAGCTCCAGGGCCGGCCTAGCCCGGGGTGACGGGCCAGCCTGTGGATGTGCCCAGTCTCCCTCTTGGATACTCCCAGGGCCATCCTGGGCCCCCCCGTCTCTGTCCTCGGGCACTCCAATGCCTCCCAGTCTGCCAGAACTCTGTCTGGGTCAACCGTAACCCCAGTGTCTTCGAGGTCCTCCTTGTCGTTGGTCCAGCCCCTCCTGTGGCCCAAGAAGCTCCCGCATCCTGTGCGGCACAACCAGGGACCAGTGAGGGCTAACTCCAGGGGCCCGGCGGAAAGCAGTGAGCGCGTGTCGGCCCACACCCTGCACGCTCTGACCCTGGCCACCCCCAGGGCTGTGCAGACGCCGAGAACAGACTAGTAAGTCTGCGTTTCTTGGCGTGCAGAAGGCTTGGCACCAGCACCGACTTGGGTGACTCTGGCAGTCCCTCTCCTCTCCTGAGCTGCTGTGGGCCTGTTCCAGCCGGCTGGTGAGAGCCACCCCCACCCCCTCACTCCTCTGTACCTGTGTCCACAGGCCACACATCATCCCCACTGCTTCCCCGTGTCTCTCCCGAGCTGGCGCTGCTCACCGCGGGTGACCGGACCAAGGCCACACTGTGTGGCGGGCGTGTCCATTCTCACCCCAGCCCACCCCCTCCCCCAGAACGCGAAGCCACCGCTCTCCTCTGGATGAGGAGACCGACCTCGTAGGCCAAAGATGCCTCCGTGTCTGTGCACGTGTCTCAGCCAGGGCAGGGGCAGGAGGCATCAGAGGCACCGGTGCTGAAGCATTTTCTAGGCCCGGGGAGGGGACGGCAGCAGGTACCTGGAGGCCTTGGTGTCAGAGCTCCCCCTCCCCCTCCCCTGGGGAGACAGCGCGCCCAGCCCTGCGAAGGACAGAAGCCCAGCCCGTAGCTGCTGCTGGTGGGCACAAAGGTGCTGAAGGTGGGCCATGCCAAGGGGCAGCAGGTTCCCCACCTGGGCTCCATCCAGCACTTCTCTCCAAGCACTGGTCACAAACAAGCACCTGGGTAGACTGGCAGGGGCGGCAAAGTCACAGGTGCGTCCCATTGGACATCAGAGTGCTTCCTCCTCTCCAGAGCTGAGCTGTCCACTCTGTCCTCCCCCTCCCCGGTGCCTGTCCCGGAGGCGGGGGGGGGGGTGTGAGAGCGGCTCCCAAGCGCCGCCCTCAGGCGGCATGTCCACAGAGGACTAGAGGGGGATGCCTGGTTCTAAGTTATGCTATGCAAATCACTCAGGGCCAGCAGCCAACCAGGATGGCCCTGAGTGTCTGAAGGGCATGGCCAGTGGAGGGATTGCTGTGGTCAGGGCTGGAGGATGGGAGCTGGAATTTTCTAGGTTGTTGGGGAAGTCCCTGCTTCAGTGAGAGGTGTGCATGGATTGTTGGAAGTGTGTTTAAAAGTGAGGCAGCATGCATTCTTTTCCTCTGAAAACTCAAGGCGTCCTTGTATCCCCCTGGACAGGAGAAACTTAATCGTACCAGCTACGGGGTGGGACGTCTTGCTGCTTCCCTGCTCCCCTTCCTCACCTCTCCCACACCGGTGTCACTGCCAAGCCCCCCTCCCCAACTCCTCTAACTTGTGCAGGCCAAGGCTGCTGCACCAGCCGGAGGGACATCCAGCCAGGGTCCCCTGTATTTCCTCTAAATCACGCAGGCTGGGGCTACAGTAGCAGCTAGCAGAACATGTGTGTGGCTTCCATCTGAACAGCTTCCCCTTGAGCCCACATCCCCATCAGCCCCTGGGACCAGAGACAGAGAGGGTTCCCCACCCTGCCAGACCCCTCTCAGAACAGAGTTCTGAGGCCAACGAGTTAGCATTAGGCAAGCGTACAGTCAGTGTCAAACGTCTCTCTTCTGTAGCTTGTAGATAGGCCATGTCTGCGGTCAGGAGCAGCCGGTTTCATTCCCTTAGGGAATTTAAGAGAATCCTGCACTACTGAGTGGCGTGCCAAAGACACCCCGGCCGCGGTCAGCCCTGCACCCAGCTCCGAGCCAGCAGGTTTTCTCTTCCTTGTGTCTTTCAGCACATCCAAAATTCTAGGTCTCCCACCACCAAAGTGTCAGAATAGCAGCCAAGCGTCAGGCCCTCCGAGATGCCTCCGTTTCCCTAGCTGAATACATGATCAACTCTGTTCTCTCCAAGGTAAAAAGTGGAGAGAGGGAGAGTCTCCATTTCTGTCAAAGCTAAAAGGAAACACCAAAAGCTCAAAGCACCATCTCCTTGCTCAGAGCGCCGGTGGAGCAGCTGTGCGGGCGGCGGGCACGCGCGTGTGTGTGTGTGCGTGCATGCATGAGCGTGCACTGCCCACTCCTGCGGCTGGCCCTGTGGGAAACACATCTGTGAATACTTGGGACGCATTTTACTTTTCCTTTCTCTCCTTTTTTTTGTTCTGATTTTTTTGCATGTTTCTTTTTGAAAATGGACAAATGTGTAGCAGCCGCATGACCATGGTTTTGGGAAAGATACCAGAGCGTGATGTGTTCACACCGCAACTCTGAGCATTGCGCCAGTAGACAAATGTTCCAACATTTTTGTAATTGTCAACAGCACAACTATTTTGTATTGTTGTTTGTATCATTTTGTACCGAAAAACAAAAAGGAAAAAAAAAGGGAAGAGAGTGGATGTTCTCCGTGTGTTTTTAGTGCCAGGTGGTCTTGGTTGCAGACAGAACAGCAGCCGTGCAGGATTGCTGTGTTCTGGAGCGGAGTAAGGACTAAATAAAGCCCTGTTTTAAGTAGTCCCTGCCCTGGCTTGTTTTCTTCCGGCATTGCAGGGGCTGACCGCCCCTGTGGTACCGCTCAGGGAACCCGCACACACTGGTGCTGGCACGTCTGTGCTGCGCGCCTGCCGCTGCACGGTTCCAACTCAGAGGAAGCAGAATAAACAAAACCCGTTCACACTCCACCTTTCTGACCTCTGCATGCTGCACAAGGAAGGTTGTAAAAGTGACCCTCAAAGTGGTTCCCCCACCGGCTGCCGGTGGCTCACGCCTATCATCTTAGCTACTCAGGAGGCTGAGATCTGAGGATCAAGGTTCAAAATCAGCCCGGGCAGGAAAGTCCATGAGACCCTGATCTCCAATAAACCACCAGAAAACTGGACGTGGCACTGTGGCTCAAGCAGTAGAGTGCTCACCTTGAGCTGAAGAGCTGAGTGACAGTGCTTAGGCCCAGAGTTCAAGGCCCACGACCGACCAAAAATAAAAATAAAAAACAAATAAATTAAAAATAAACGACACAAAAAGGAAGGAGGAGTGGCTCAAGTGGTAAAGCACCTGCCTAGCAAGCCCAAAGCCCAGAGCTCAACCCCAGTACTGAAGAAAGGAAAACCAAAGGCGTGGGAGAGGGTGCAGCGGCCTCGGAGGGCAGGCTCACACTTGCATCCACAGTTACTTTCCTAACAAAAAATCACTTACGCGGTGAATTACAATTATGGGCGCAGCTGATAATTGTAGGCACAATTAGCCACTTGCTAATTTTGAAGGTACTGAACACCTAATTATATTCACAATTAGGCAACTGCTGTGTCTGGGACAAGTCCTCCTGGGGGCATACTCCTGTAATCAGCCTCCTGGGGAGAGGCCCTGGGAGGGGGCAGATAACCTGGTAAAGACCCTCCCAGCTCCAGGGCAGAGGGCTGGCGGCCAAGACCTAGCAAAAAGTGTCCTAGAAAGTCCAGCATGGGGCTGGAGGCTCAGGACTGTCTCTTGGGCCCCTTCATTGGACACAGACTGCTGTCCTGTGCCCCAGAGGAGACTCCGAGGCATCCGCTCAGAGGCCTGCACTGGACAGAGCCACCTGGCGCTTCAGCCAAGTGTCGACAGACTCACCTGCAATGCAGGTGGTGGCTGGACCTGGCCAGCATGGACGCCTCAGCAACCCCCTGAACCCATTCCCACGTAAGCTCAGATGCACCCTGACATTGTCCCTGCTAGGGTGCACCACAGGCTGTTGGGCACTGTCAGAGAGGCTGAACCTGCCTGCGCGTCCCTGGCTGCCAAGCCAAGCAGAGGGCGGTGGCTGGGCCACAGGTAAGCTGGGCTCCATCTGCACAGGGCCCAGTGAAGTACCCAGAATGCCCATGCGGGCCACCCCACACAGGCTCCCCCTTGGGAAAGCCTTTAACCCTGCCAAGCTCAAGTTCAGTCCCTTGAACTCCCTCCCACTCTGTGACACAGCCTAAGCAGCAGAGGCTCACACCGCAGATGCTTTGGTGACTGTTCCACTTACTACGGAGAGAAACAACGCTTCTCAGAGTTAAATTTAAACGCATTCACTGCGCCCCTTGTGCTGAGCCAGAGCAGGGCTCAGGGCAGGCCCAGGCGGGTGGGGTAGACGCTTCGGCAGGTGGCACAGCTGCCCTCACTGACGGATCCCTGCTCACGTGCCTCCACGGCAACCAGGTGGACAGAAGAGTCACAGCCACCAACAGTACCGAGTCCAATGAGCTCCTTCCCACAGCTTAGCTCGCTCCTTCCTCTCTCCAGTTAGTTTTACATGCTCTTTTCCCAGGCAACACCAGGCCTATGTAGTTAAGGCAGTCAACAATCAGCCTCCAGCCCCCTTTCCCTTGAGATGGCACTTCTCTGGGCAGCTGCCACCATATAAGCAGCAAGAGCTCCTCAGAGTGACCTTCAGGTCTGGGCAGCTGCAGGGAGCCTTATCTCTACTTGGACAGCAGCCATTATTCCTGACCCACCACGATGAAGCCTCTGGACCTCACTTCCACACCAAGGTCTCCACCTCCTCACCCCTTCCAGCCCCTCCTAGCCTCAGTAGGTTATATAGGTCACCTCTGACAATGGCCGGCGCTGCTTTGCACTTCTCCCTTGCGAGAAGAGGTCTTGCCGGCCCCTGTATTGGCAATAAACCTTTTCTTTGTTCTTTGTTCCTGGATGTCTGTGTGGTTTTCTGGCAAAGTTTAATATACTCTAACAGGTACAGTGGTTCCCTCCTGTAACCCCAGCTGGTAAGGAGGTGAGAACTGAGCCCAGCAAAAGCGCAAGATGCTACGTGAAAGAGCCGGGGGCACGGCTCAAGCGGTGGATCGCTTACCTAGCAAGCAGGAGGCCCTGAACTGAAACCTCCAATAGCACCACACGCACCCAGTGCCACAAGTCACACGTGAATCAAGACACTGCGGTCCGATGTGCCTGTGACTCCCTCAGGGCTCTGGGAAGGCAGGTCCACACGCTGAAGACCCACAGGGGCCTGTGGAGCCTCACAGGCGCACGGCTGACTAGTGATCGACAGGCTTTGGGGTCATTTTGTTGTTGGTCTTTGGTAGTTGTTGTGGTAGGTTTTTGTATGTGTACGTGTGCCAAGCATGGGGCTTGAACTCGGACTGGGCTTTTTCACTCAAGGCTAGCACTCTACCACTTAAGTCACAGCTCCATTTCTGGTTTTTTGCTTAATTAGAAATGAGTCTCATGGAATTTCTTGATCCCAGCCTCCAGAGCAGTTGGGATTACAGGCATGAGCCACTGGTGCCCAGCTGTTTGGGCTTTTTTAAATTGTCCTTTGCCTGCTGCCCCAAATTTCAGAAGAGACCAGTGGGGGTAGGGTAGGGACTTGGTTTTGATTTTTTTCAGCTAACAATGATACACTGGTATTTAAATCATGAAACAGGCCAGAAGCGCAGAACCGACTGACCGGGGACCTCACCTGAACATTTAACAAGTAGGCTAGAGGCAGCTGGGGCCCCTATCTCCCCTCGGCATTACCTCCCAGCCGTCCAGGCTCAGGGATCAAGGCTTACAAACAGGCTCCACTGGTCTGGGGTCCTGTGGTATTCGTAAGCGTGGAGCGGATGGCGCTGCTATCAAGAGATCCAGAGCTTTGAAAGCACAAGGTTCCTGGCCCTAAGTGTTACTGCCCCATCGCCCCCCCCCCCAGCATGCTGCTCTCTGTGTCCTTGACAGTTGCCCCCGACTGCCCTGCCCTGCGTGGAGCCCTGGGGGCTGGCCTCTCTGAGCTCAGGTGCACATCACTTTATTGCAGACCATAATCTGCTTCATTGCTCACCTGCTGTAGGGTCCTCGGTTGTCCTCCGCCTCTGAGCACCGCCCTGAAGGCCTCTGTCTGGACGTTCCTGGTGCGAACCCCTGGATCTTGTGGCAAATGTGTTCAACTCAAAAAAATGCCATTCCTGACAACGCCCCAGCAGTGTGGAGTGTAGCCGCCACCCCTCCCAGCACCGGGGCAGTCTGCTGAGCTTCGGTCATCCCGCACGGGTGCAGACAGGCTTCTCCCTGTTTTGAACCAGCACCCCTGCTGCTGGCAGGCGGCCTGGGTCCCAGGCCTCCAGCCTCCGGACTGAGCCAAGGGCGCCTACCCCGCAGTCTATCACCACAGCCGCAGGTGAAGCAGGACCGTGTTCTGCAGCGTGACCTGTAAACCCACCTGCCTGGCCACCAGGTCCCCACAGGCATAGCTGAGGAGGGTCCAGGACCAGCTCTCGTTACAGCACTAGCCTCCGAGGCCCTGAAAGGGCAGCTTGTCCTGTGGCTCAGACAGCTGAGCCTCCCATGTGACGTGTGCCCCTGAGAAGCGGGAACCCCTGGGCACACCCCGCAACACAGAGTGACTGACTGTGGGTCTGTGCCAGGACCAGGGTCATCTGAATCCAGGCTCAGCAGGGTGTGTTTCTGTCTCCCCAGCCCTGTCCCCACCGTAGAACTCCACCCACGCCCCCAAGCCAGGTCAGCAGGCAGCAGGGGACAGCCTCGGCCTCCAGCCCCAGGCTCCACGGCTGCTGGGCCCGTCACTTGATTTAAGTCCCAGACAAACACTCTGGCAGGGCCAGAACCAAGTTTCTAGAAGCACTATCAAAACTAAGACACTAAGAAAACCAGGCAAGACAGATACAGATAAATTTGTTTTTAATAAAGGAGTTAATTTTCTTTCAATCCTATATAAAACAATAGCAATTAAAAACTTCATTTTTGAAAGTAAAATATTTACATATGAACAAGTAACTGTGCAAAATGTACATGAAAAAATGGAAAGACAGGGATTTCCTAAAAGAGAAAATAAAAGTGTAACAGTTCTCAGGTGTGGATAAAAAATACTGATCAGCGTTCAGTTCACACGCAAGAATTCATGTCTAACGTGAGAATTCACACGGAGAAAGCCAAAATATTTACAGTCATAAAAGTACTATCAATAGACAATTTAATACAATAACCTCTGAAAATATAAAGAACCAATTAGTATATTTGTAATAAAAAAATAGGTACAAAGAAGGGACTTTGCTCTGGACGTCTGTAAAGTCTGCCCACAGCTTGCATACAGTCTCTTAGCAAAATAATTATAGTTTACATAGCCATTTTATGTTATGTGCCAAAAATTATGTACAATTACTGACAAAATACACCAACCATTTTTCAACACTTGATTCACACTGAGAAACAGTCTTTTGATGATTCTTCTCAACTCTGATTTTATTTTATCTAAGTTTTCACTTTTAGCTAAAAAAACACAGTGCAAGTAAAATATATTTATGCTGAAAAGGTTTCCATTTCCTTTAACTTTACAGCTTCACAAACTGTAGCAAATAAAATTCATTTGTACAGATGCTGAACACATTCAGGAGGGACCCCCATGCCGGGCCCCGACCTATACTACGCAGAAACGCACCCACACTCCACGTGACGGCGATGACTTGTGTGTTCCTGGAGAATTTGGAGCGGAGAAAAGCCAGGAAGATAAATAGTCTAAAACTCAGTTGGCTTTGCCAACTGACTGCAACAAAAATAAGTGAAATGAGGTCACTGGCTGTCGACATACAGCAACATGGCAAGCGGAACCGAACCCAACCAAAATGCACAGACAATGAAGGAACTGCTACAAGCTGACCGAGGGCAGCTAGTTATTTGCTAAGCGATTCCATCAGTCTTTATATATGGCTTGTTTGGCAGGAAGGCCACTCAGTCAAGGATGAGTCAGGTTTGGCTGTCCTTTAGGAGCATCCGCAGGCCTTTGTGTCTCTCTGCTACAGAAACGGTTCTTCCACGCTGAAGAGCTCATTTAGAAACAGGAATATAAAACTGTTCCATTGTAAAGAGGTGGCTGTTTTTAAACAATATCCCATTTGCTTGTTACAAAAAGGCGTAATCTGCAAATATATAAAACTGTCCCCAGGCGACTTGTCCTGTGTTACTTAAGGAATGCTTTGTAGAGCAACAGTGAATGGCTTGTCTCGCGCTCATTTTCTAAACAAAATATGAGGTCCCTGAGGTTGACCCGGGTGATTCTTTGCCGTGTGAACTGCCTGGGGGCGCCCACGCCGGAGCTGCCTGGGACTGCCGCGCCGGGGCCTGAGCCCTGGTAACGACAAAGGAGGAAACAGAAGCATTAGCGGCGCTCAGAGGTGGGCTGCCAAACAAAAGGGGCAACGCAAACGTCTACATTCGGCCCCAGGACCCGGTTCCTGAGGAAGGCCCTGGCACAGCCTTCTGCAGGCTGCCAGCCGAGCTGACGTGCTAGCCACACCCTTCACGGGGCAAGGGCCTAGGCAGGAGGCCTCACTCTATCTCACAGGCCAGCCCACCACCACCAGCGCCTCACCCAACACACACTGGCCCTGAACGCCAGGGAGGACAAAGCGGGCTCTGCCCAAAGGCAAGTGGCTGAGTGGCTCCGGACCCGCAGCACCCGTCTCCATGTGGCCACGGCAAGGCTGCCTAGGGGATCAGGGAAGGGGTGGAAGCCCACATCCGATGCCACACCAGGACTGTCACCCCCCCCCCCCGCTCGGCTGATAAAGGCCCTAGGTCTGAACTCCTGGGAGGGACAGGCTAACAGTCAGCTAGGGAGGCCAACGGCTCAGTGATTGTGATGGTGATAGAGACCAAGGAAAAGGGGGCTTCCTGCCCCTCTGGCTGAACCAGACACCCAGCCCTATGGAGATCAGCTATCCCCAAGCCGACTCCACACCTTCCTGCAATGGACTTGCATGGTGATGGCACTATGCAAGTATCCAGTAGCTGGATCTCATCACTGCTTCACTGGGCACAAACTACAGCATCCCAAAGGACAGGTCTTGTGTCTCTGTTCGGGAGAGCTGAGTGTCATGTCCAGGTGGTTGAATGGCTTGCACATCCAATGGCTGTGTCTGTCCTTCCTGCAACCTCAGTCCAAGCTTACGCAGCCGGAGCTAAGCATGTTCTACCAGCAAGGCTGCAGGAGCGTGCTGCCTGGAAGGCGACCACCGCAGCAGGCTGGCAGGATACTGCCAGCTCTCCCTGGCTCCTCTGCCACTTGTCCTGGCCAGATGCAAGGTGTGTCTGAAGACACCGACTGGTCAGTCTCTTTCTACACTGACAGCTGAAGATGGTGAGCTCCCTCAGGCTCTGGGGCCACCGTCACCTTCAGCCTGGTTCCCACATCACCTGTGGCCACATTCTCCTGGTGGAAGGTCTCCTCCAATTGGCTTGGTTATTGACTTTCACCCCTGGAGTAGCCTCAAGGACTACTCTGTGTGAAGACCAGCAGAGGAGCCCCTTAGTGGGCTTAGAAGGAGAGAGAAAACAGTCCTGTTCTGAGGAGTGGCCTCTGGCACAGCCAGCTAGCCGGAACACAGGCTTCCCCGGAGAGGCCCTGGCTGCAGGTGGAGAGAGGGACATGGCCTCTGCTCCCGGGGTTCCTGAGAATGGCAGAATCCACCAGTGCCCGGGGACACAGGGGTCTTACAAGGCTGGGATCCGAACCTTACCTCCCCATTCATGGATGTGGGCTTCCACACCCGCGCCTTTACTACACAGATCTAGTTCATCCTGACTACAGCTCAAGAGAGAAGTCTCAGGGATGGAGGTCCCGCAATGCTCAGGTCGCAGAGGCACTGTGGGCCGGAGCGATTTTGGACCCAGAGACAAAGTCGAGACTGAACTTCCTGCCTCTCCTCTCAGGTTCAACCACCCAAACCAGAATAAACTGCTTGTCTAGGTATAAAGTTTAATGGGTACTAAAAGTCAGAAATCCAGGTGAATGATATCAAAAAACTGGTGCCCCGGACCTGATGGGGAGCAAGCAGACGTGCTAATGAGAGCTCTACTGGCTCCGACCAGCCACGTCCAGGCCGAGCACGATCACTCCGCCCACACCAGCCTCTGCAGGGACCAGATGGTGCACAGTGCTCGTCCAGGATCTCCTACATGCAACTGATGCTCCTCAAACTCAGGTATGGCCCGCTGGCCACAGCTTCTTCCACTACTCCCAGGCCAGGACTGGCATGGCTACTGCCCAGGGGTCCTGGCCACAGCCATCGAGTCTGACCGCCAGCCCCCGGCAGAGGACTGCTGACCTGGGGACAGTGCTGGGCTCCACGGCAGCAGCTCCTTCTGCCAAGCCCACCCCAAGCCCTCCTGGGATGGAGGGATGTGGGAACAGAAACACGTCAGCAGCCTGCAGGCCTCCAAGGCCTGGAGAAAACAGGGGACACAGGGAGGCCTTGGGAGGCACAAGCCTCCCCCCCCCCCCCCCCCCCCCCCCCCCCCCCCCCCCCCCCCCCCCCGCACTACCTGGGACTGAAGCTTCCGCTCGCACGGCAGTGCAGCAGCCCGCCGAGCAGGAGGTCAGCACCAGGAGCTACAACCTGAATGCCAGGCACTCTACAGCTCAGGGCTAGCGCTGGCATTTTTGGTTTTTTCTTCTAAAGTACCGACATGAGCGACAAAAATACAATTTTTTTTGGGAGGGGGGGTGTCCGGTCGTGGGGCCTGAACTCTGGGCCTGGGCGCTGTCCCTCAGCTCTTCAGCTCAAGGCTAGCGCTCTACCACTTGAGCCACAGCCCCACTTCC
>NW_012267345.1:821637-852724 GCF_000151885.1 Dipodomys ordii
CAGCCTGGGAGGGCACACTGCCTGACCCTGGCAGCCTGGGAGGGCACACTGCCTGACCCTGGGAGGGCACCACTGCCTGACCCTGGGAGGGCACACTGCCTGACCCTGGGTGAGGTTTCTGTGCCTCCTCATCTCTGTCATCTGGACCACAGGAGTGTAGCTCATCCACAGAGTACTGGAGGAGCATACAGAACGCCCGTGCACAGCTGAAGAAAGACACCACTTTGCAGAGGCTGAGCACAGTGTTATCTGGCCACCACTGCCTCCCCCCCCCGCCCCCCGCAGAGCACGAAGGGAAAGTAAAATGCACAGGGCCCAGCTGCACTCATGGAAGCCGCGGCGCTAGGTGTGTCCACCTCCCAGGGTGTGTGCCCTTCCTGTCCCCAGCCTGCCAACAAGGACAGACTCTGAGAAAGCAGATGGCAGCAAGAGGCCGAGTTCACACAACACCCCAGACCTGAGTCCCAGTGACTCAGAACACGGGCTAGAGAAGGGTGGCATCATGAAGCCCACAAGGCGACTTCAAAGGGAAACACAGAACATTCTGAGAAGAGGCCGGAGAGTCAGTGGACAAAAGAAGAAAGGGGAGATTCGGAGTTCTGCAAGAATAGGGGCCCCTCAGGGTCAGCATTCCCTGCCAGGCAGCCTGAACTTCACCAGGCTGCAAGGAGAGGGCGCCATGACACCACAAATGCATAAACTCAAACTACAGGGAGAAAAGCAAACGCAAAGCCACTGCGGATTTGGGCCACGAACTTCACAGGGACAAACTCGGTCAGCAGAACAGAAGACCACCACAGGGAAATACTCCAAATACAATAAAACATTCCTAGGTTAACCCAAAAGGATAGGAAAATCACCTTGAATCAGAAGCTCAAAAGCTGTGTGATTCCACTGGTAAACCTTAAGTGAAAAATCCAAGCAAGAATGCAAGGCCCTGAGTTCAAGCCCTAGTATGGGAGGGGGAAGAAGGGGGAACAGCCCAGATCCCCAAAAGCTAAGGAACAAAAGATCCAGAAATATATCTGGGCACCAATGGCTCGCATCAGGAATCTATCTACTCAGGAGGCTGAGATCTGAAGGACTATGCTTCAAAGCCAGCCCAGCAGAAGATCCATGAGACTTCATCTCAGAGAAAAATCAGTAAAAAGTAGGACAGGGGTCATCGCTCAAGTGGTAGAGCACCAACCTAGCAAACAAGCTGAGCGAGCTCATGACTGAAGTCATTCAAACGCCGATGCAAACCCAGAAATAATGATGAAGAGTTGACTAACTCAAGAAGTGGAGAGAAGAGATCAAATTTCCTCAGAAATAAATTATTTGGGGCCAGGGGAGAAAAAAAAAACCCAAGTGAGCACATAATGAGGAAAACCCAGAAAATAAAAATGAAAATAAGATTTACAAAAAAAAAAAAGGCAGTCAGAAAGAAAGTCAGTCAGCCACAGAGGAGGCAGCAAACCTCTGCTGGTGCTGAAGGACAACGGGAGAGCAGGCCCACGTCAAGGCCAGGCACATCCACCCTGCTCCTCTGCTTTCAACCATGAAGACAAGGCCTCCAGGGGAGAAAAGAAACAGCTCAGGAAGGCAAAAGAAAGGGTGTGACATTTGAGCTCTTTAAAACCAATATACAAGCCAGATGTGATGACACACATCGGTAATCTCAGCTTCTAGGGAGAAGGCAGGAAGATAGTGGATTCAAGGCCAGTTCGAGGCAAAATACAACAGACAGTCTCAAAAACAAAATACAAATAAAAATATTTGGAAGTATGAATTGAGAGAACCTAGATCTAGGAACATCATGGCCAGCCTAAGAAAACCAGTCTCACACATTCCACAAGGAAACAGGCAAGAAGAAGAATACAACATGGAAAGGCCATGAAACTGGACAGGGGATGGAACTGCTGCCAAGATTGGACAGAACCAGGAATGGGGGGAGGCGAGGAGGACACGGATGGACTCCCGGAGCCAGGGGCTGCAGATCTCAATATAAACCTCAGTCATAACATACGGGGCACAAACTGTCAACCTCTGAGAATTCACGGAGGTACTGTTCCCATGCATCATTCCACAAGTCCAGCAACATGAAGACTGCTCCTAAACATTAAATCATTACTTATGGGCTAGAGAAAAGGAAGGTTAAGAATGAGGGGCTATGATACAATAAATGCAGCACAATGAGCAGAAACCACAGGCAAAATCAAGTCTGTTCCAGTAATCCTAACCAGTAGACAGTGCCATACGTCTCACTCTTGGTACATATAGGTCCAGGGATTTAATCCTCCATGAGAACCAGGACAGCTTTCATTCTCTCCTCCCAACCCCCAAGCCCAGGGAAACCAATGCAGCAGATGAGGTATGACTGGAAATCTTGCCGTCTTGAAGAGTGAGTACAACTCTGCACTTAAAAATCTTCTCAACTGGAAGCACCAGGACTCACAAGGCCCTGTGTTTCCATCCGTCCCAGCTTGAACCTCCTGCAACAACCATGCAGCTTGTGGTCTTCGAACTCTACTTCCCTCTAGAAGAAACTAGTTCTTCCTGGGAAAACGGCTGCTCCAGGCCTGAAGCGGGACACCTGTACCACACATGCTGCACTCTGTCCTTCCAGGTGACAAAAACGTGATGTCCCATGGTGACATGCCCCGGAGCCTCCTGAGGTGCTGCCACTGGCCAAAGGTAGCACAGTGTAAACCACGACGACAATGAGGACTGCAGAGGACAAGAACTCCTGAGCTCACGAAAAAATAAAGCCATTTTAAAAACAAAACAAACAAACCAAAAAAAAATTTGAACTTTAAAATAAATAGCCATCACCTTCTGAGGACGGGACGGGGAATCATTCTGTTACCCAAAACCAACCAGATGAAGAGCACTCAGCATTTACCCTCCCTTCCCCATGAACCAAACATCTAGGAAAACTAACAGCAGATGAGGAGTCTTCAGATAAAATCCTCGTTAATGAATAAAAACAAACTGCATGTGCAAGGCCCTGAGTTCAAGCTCCAGCTCCAAAACTGACCAATACAAAAGTCAAGTAATAAACTTCACATATCACAAGTTTTATATTCTCAAGCAGGAAGAGGCTGCAGGCACCCATCATCACAGAGGAGAGTACAGAGCAGAGCCTGCACCTCCACTCGGCAGAGGGCGCTCAGGTGAGCCAGCTGGAGGTATCTGTGGTTCACCTGCCATGAGCAGGAAGCTCAGGGACTGAGGTATACATACACAAGCTGCGCTCCTAGATAGCCAAGGACCGCCATAGGCCTGACCCCTGGTCTTACCATGTCCAGGAAAGAAGAAAGTAGGGTGCTGTAAATTTACAGACTAAAAAAAAGAACAGACAAGGTAAAGCAGGGTGCCTCAACCACAGAGCTGGGAGCACAACCTTGTGCTTCTAGTGTCACTTGTGGTCACGGCAGGCATTGCTGCTGCAGGGTAGTAAGGGGCCTGGAACCGCAGGCGCACAGGCTGCTCTGGTGCTTGAACTGGCCACAAGTCCACAAGGATCACACCTTAGGATGATTCCCAGGTGCGATTCTATCCCTAAGGCCCCACCTTAGGCCCCAAAAGAAATTCAGGAAAACAGGTCAGCAACGTCCAAAACTCTCCCTCAAAACCCAAGAATCTTTCATTCTAACAGCTCTTTTCACGATACATCGTTAGTGCTCAAGACTTTACGGATTTCTTGATTTTATTTATTTTTTTGTGGGGGGGGGTCTGTTCATGGGGCTTGAACTCTGGGCTTGGGCACTGTCCCTCAGCTCTTCAGCTCAAGGCTAGCCACAGCACCACTTCCAGCTTTTTTTCTTTTTGCTTATGTGGTGCTGAGGAATCAAACCCAGGGCCTCAGGCATGCAAGGCAAGAGCTCTACCACTGAGCCACCTTCCCAGCCCTGATTTCTTGGTTTTAAACCAAGCTTCCAATGTGGGCACTGTGGGCCTCAGTTCACACACTGCAACGTGGGCCCAGCAGCGGGCTCTTGCTGAGAAGCCTGCCCAGCAGCCCCAACTAGACTAGCTGGCATGAGGCCACCACCCCAGCACTTCCTGGCCAGGCCCATGCTGAAGCTCAGGAATCTGTTACTTGCTTCTTTCTGACCCTCCCTGGGACTCTCCCTAACACTCAGACATGCATTTAAGACTGCCTGCACTATGCCCAGAATTCTTACCTGTGCGGCACAGGTGGGTTTGTCCCTGTTCCTCTCACATGCTGTGGCCAGTGTCACACCAGGAGCACTATCCAGAGGTCACGCTGGCACTTAGGACACACGAGCCTCAGCACTGAGGTTCCAGAACATCTGGACACCACACACAATCAGCAGTCTCTGGCAGGAAAAACACTGCCTTGCTGAGGTCACTACCCTGTCCCTGCCCGAGTCCACCTCCACACTCCCCAGAGCAGCGCAAAACCATCCAAGGCACAGCACACACCAGCTGCTATGGGGCTCGGAGAAAAATGGAGCTACCAAAGGTCAGGCAGTACATTAGAGTCCAATCCTTGCAAGCAACAAGACCAGTTTGAGAAGCCAGAAAGAACTCTTTTATACTAAGACCCACCACAGCAGAGCCTAAAGGCACACCCAGACAGGGAAGATAGAGCATACAGGGTAGATCCTGCTAGGTCAGGGGGGTTTGAGAAATACCTTGACCTTTCCACAGATCATGACTGACAAGCCTGCACAAATCCAAGATGACCAGCTACTTACTGAACTGCTAAAAACCAATATTCTTCAAAAGAAGGCTGCATGCTACCCACAAGGTGCATTTTCAAGTCACAATCACTAGATATGCAAAGAAACAAAAAGAGGGGATCCTTATTCAAAAGGGGAAAGCAGTCAATAAAAAGTAGACCTGAGATATGGAAGAGAGGGATGAAAGGGGTGGGGGGAAGAGTGGGAGAGATGGAGGGAAGACGGGCAGGCAGGCAGATAGGCTTTAAAAACAGCTTTAAGCTCTGGTCCTTGCTCCTAAGATGACAGGAAAAAAAAGAAGAAACAACTGTCATGCCCAAAAGGGCCACAGCTGCATGCAGCCTATTCACCATACAAACTGTGCCCAGCACATGCCAAGGACAAGGTCATTAAGAATTTGGTCATTCAGAACACAGTAGAGGCCGCAGCCATCAGGAATATTTCAGAAGTGAGTATCCTAGATACTTTGGCGCCTCCTGAGCTCCATGTAAAGCTCCATTGCCTCATGAATGGTGCCATTCACAGCAAGGGGGTCAGGAATTGAACTTGTGAAGCCCAGAAAGACTGAACATCCCACTACCCCAATTCAGTCCTGCTGACACTGCCCCACAACCTGCACCAAATTTCATGGAGCAGGATCCTTGTTTAGAGAGAAGTAAATAAGATAGAAATGATGCTTTAAAGGAAACCAGCTTTAATAAATATGATAAACTAACTATAGGAAAATGCAGTCTTTACGAGTAGGCAGAGAATCTTGGCCAATCATTAGAAGCTAAAAATGAAGCAAATGTAACTTCTAGAATCAAAATACACATTAGCAAATGAAAACCTAACTAGAGCTGAACAACTAACTGGTTATGGCCAAACTCTACCTGGCTAAGCCACGTAGAGAGAGAGTAGTGGAGATCATCAGCAAGAAAACAGAGAAAACAAACTGAAGCAAATGGCACTGGTTCAAAAGCTATGAGGCAATAGTAACAGGTTTAATAACAAGTAATTGGAGATCAAACAAAAGAAAGATTGGAACAGAAAAAAACACTTCGAGAAATAATGATCAGAATGTTCCAAATGCAATTTAAAAAAAGAAAAAAGAAAAACCAAAACATTGACCTACAGTTCAATTTAGAAAAGCTTAGAAAACCTGAAACAGGCCACATACAGAACCTACCAAATACAAACAAATTATATAAAGTCTCAAAACCTCAAAGAAAGATAAATTATGTAGAGAAACAAGGATTGAACTTACAGCAGAACCACTAGAAGAAAGTGAGATTTCTGCAAGAGAAAAAAAACCTAGCAACCCAGACCTCTCTAACAAGGATCCTTCAAAGTGAGAGTGAAATATAATCACATCTGTGGGGCACAGCATGTGCAGCAAGGTCCCAGGTTTAAACCCAGCGCTGTACCCCCCTCCCCGCCCCAAAAAGGAATGAAGACAAAACAACCAACCATGTTCAAGTAAATAGCAGTGGAGAGGGGAAGACCTCCAACAGACCTACACTACAAGATCCTAGGGGCTGTCCTTCAGACCAATGGAAAAGGGTGCAAGAAGGAACAAAGAATACCAGAAAAGGCAACTGAGAATACTCTTTTCCTTCTTCAATTGACTTTAAAGAAAATTAAGAGTTGAAGCAAAAACAAAAGGCTAAGACTGGGTACATAAGAGAAAAAGTATAACAGAATTTGCACAGCACCTTCCCTTCCATGGTCTACATTAGCCCTCTTCCTATAAGGCTTCTCCCATGTGTACTTTTCGGGGAGACACCACCCCAGCAAAATTAATCCTTTGATTGCAATTTACACGTTTTTAAAAGTCAATTGGAGCAAACTGGTGATCACATGCATTTATGCAAAGAACTTTTAGTTCACGTGATATACACAAACAAGCTGATTTGAATGCCAAGTGTCCTATGCAGGAGACTAAGGAAGATGAGACAATGTGAACTGAAGGGGTGTGTTCTGACATGTGTCTGTCTACCTGAGGAAGCAGGCTCTAAGGCGCTCTCCCGGGTCCCTTCCAGACCTCAACCCCCGCGATGCTGCTGTACCTCTGCTCCTGATCCTGGCCCCGCGCAGTCCACTTTCCTCTTTTTCCTGGGCCCAATGGCCGCCAGCGCTGTGAGGTTGGCATCTCGCTGTCGCATTTGTGCCAGCTCCTGCTGCTGCATCTTTGCGGCGGAAAGGAAACAAGGACTATGGTTTCTCAGATGCTTTACTTACTGCAAAAGCATTATGCAGATACCAAAAAGGCTTTCTGAAATTTTCTACATTTTAATGATTTATCTTTAAAAAAGAAAAAAGCACACTGACCATACTTCACCACAAAATTTAAGACCATTTAAAAAACAATAGATGATTAGATGTTTACATTAAGTGGTAGACTACCTGCCTAGCAGGTATAAAACACTTGGTTCAAAATCTCCACTACCATGAATGAATCAATGAATGAATGACTACAACTGAAACTCACCTTAAAAGACTCAGAAAACTAAACAAGTTCAGAAAAGTCGGCGTTAAACCTAAAAGCTAGACACAAACTATACAGGAAAAATATCTTTGGCTTGGTACTATTTAAATGTTGCAATACTGTAAATAGCTACATAAATACCCCAGGTTCAGAAATCCCAAGGTTTTCTTAAATGTTCTCTTTTCTGTTTCTAGGATGAATACAAACTTGGAGTTATGTGGTAACAAGTCCGGGACTGAAAAGCTTACCTCTTTTGCCTTCTGCTTCAACCTTAATTGTTCTGGATCTTCTTGTCTGGATCGAGACTATTTTTGAAAGAAGAAGGAAAATAAGTTACGACCTAAATATTTATCTCCAACAAGTGTTAACGTATTGATTTTATGATAGCATCTATGCCATATAACAGAATGTTCTAAGTTTTTTGGGTTTTTTTGGGTCCGGTCGTGGGGCCTGAACTCTGGGCCTGGGCGCTGTCCCTCAGCTCTTCAGCTCAAGGCTAGCGCTCTATCACTTGAGCCACAGCGCCACTTCTGGCTTTTTTCTTTTTGCTTATATGGTGCTGAGGAATTGAACCCAGAACCTCATGCATGCAAGGCAAGGGCTCTACCACTGAGCCACCTTCCCAGCCCTGTTTTAAGTTTTCTTAATGCTTAAATCCAAAAGATTAAAAATTTAGATTATAGGGCTAGGAATGTGGCTTAGTGATCAAGTGCTTGCCTAGCATGCATGAGGCCCTGGGTTCAATAACTCAGTATCACATAAACAAAATAAATGGAAAAAAAAACTTGTACATCACGAAAAAGTACCAATTTGGTATAACGTCTTTGACTCAATGTGGTCTGACAGGAGTCAGGACAGGGTTCTGGGTTCAGGGACTGCTCCTACACCTCAGCAAGTGGAGTAAGGGTTAGCATTTGGTCATCACCAAAGTTCATGCCTCAAGCTTTTCAGGAAGCCTCTCTGTGTAATGAAGTTTGTTTCTGACGCTACCAGTGAGGTGTGCCACATCTGGCTCTGTGTTCTAGACTGAAGAGCCACAGTCTGAAGCACAGACTTGCATATTTGCACATTGGTAGACGGAACCCAGGGAACCTGAGGGACAGGTGAAGAATGCCAGTGGAGCAAGGCCTCCTTGTGGCTCCACTTACAACCCTAAATATCCCCTTTTCTTCAAGGCCAGCCCAAAACACAACTCTGGCCACCTGGAGTCAGGGTGCATACACTGGAAATGAAGAGGGTATGCCCACAACCAAAGGCCTGGAGAACAACACAGTCACTTGCCTTGGCTGCCCGCATCAGGATCTCCCTCTCCTGCTCATCTTTTCTCTGCTTTTCAATCTGGTCAAGTTGTTCAAAAAATTTGAGCTGAGCCCGGACATCACTTGCCTGTTCATATCTGTCATCATCCTGAAAAAAAGAAAAAAAAAAGGCAAAAATACTGTGTCACAGATTTGAGGATCCAGCAAGCAAACGCTTGGCTGGCAAAGTGGACAGTTGCATAGCTCCTCCCAACCCCTCAGTCCAGCCCCCACTTGGCAGTAGAGCCCATCACTCATTTCCCTAGACGATTCCACACACCCGCCATCAGGGCAGTCTCACCAGGAACCCTGCAACTTCATGGAAATTTCTGTTTTAGATTCTTGGATGCTGCCCAATAATCTTTAGGTCATTTAAGATTCTCTATAGTAGCCAGGCATCGGTGGCTCACTCCTGTCATCCTAGCTACTCAGGAGGCTGAGATCTGAGGATCATGGTTCAAAGCCAGCCCTTGCAGGAAAGGTCGTGAGACTCTTATCTCCAATAAACCTAGAAAACCAGAAGTGGTGCTGTGGCTCAAGCGGGAGAGCACTCACCTTGAGCTGAAGAGTGCAGGGACAGCGCCCAGGCCCAGAGTTCAAAGCCCCATGACCGACAAAAATGAACAAACAAAGATTCTCTGTAGTAACAGCAGTGTCTTTCTCTTTTTTGTCAGTCGTGGGGCTTGAACTCTGGGCCTGGGCACTGTCCCTGCGCTCTTCAGCTCAAGTCTAGCACTCTACCGCTTGAGCCACAGTGCCACTTCTGGTTTTCTGAATGGTTTATTGGAGGTAAGAGTCTCACAGACTTTTCCTGCCCACGCTAGCTTTGAACTTCGGTCCTCAGATCTCAGCCTCCTGAGTAGCTAGGGTGACAGGCCTGAGCCACCAGCGTCCGGCTCACAGCAGTGTCTTCAAAGCAGAGCATTTACTCCAAATGCTGCTCTGAAGGCCTGGGACACCCGCCACAGGAGCAAGGCTGCCTCACACAGTTCCTAGCTGTTCCCGGTGCCTGCCCGAGCTGCATTTGTACAATGCAAGAAGAACACCTATTTTGCCTTGAAATCTGCTCCATGAACAGAGGCCTGTCAGCCGCAGCTCATGGCCCAGGGAAGGGTTCAGAGCCCACCGAGGTCAGGAACCCTGTGGTTGAACAAGGGTGGAAAACGGCCTAATTTTCAAAACTAACCATTCATCTTCCAATGTACAGCCCTTCAGATCACGCCCTCCTGTCCCAGCCCAGGTCTATAAGATACCCAGAACACCGTGATATTCAGGGAGCACACCGGCCTCGTCCTGGAAAGGTGGCTTCCAGATCTCTCTACTCAGAAAGTGACAACAGAAAGATACTCTCTCCTCAGGGAAGACGCCCCATTACCTTGTAAGAGAAGTTTTTTTGCTGAGCCGTTTCAGATATTTTTTCTACAAGATTCTGTAGCCTCTGCTGCGTGGCGTGGGATACATAACTCACTACATCTGGGTGCAATTCCGTTATGCCGTGCTTTTTACCTGCAGGCCAGACAGAAAGAGCATTTCCAGCATTCTGCAGTTTTCTCTGCTCCCATTTCGCTCTTTTTCTCCCCCAGCAAGTTCTGCTCTGTCCAGAGCAGCCCAGGCTGCGATGGCCCAGCACTACCTGAGGACCATCACCATCCTCCTCTAGGAGCGACGCATGAGGAGCACGTGAGGAGCAAGGGCACGCCCACGTGTGGCCCACACACAGTGGAGCTGCCAGAGAACTACCGAACAAGTTTCTGTCAAGGAGCACACGCCAGGCACCGTGGCACTGCCGTACCGATTTCCAACATCCTCCTTTGCAAGGGTGCGGGGAGCAGGAAGGTGTCGTCCTTACAGGACCGGGTGAGTGTCCCCACCAACTCAGAGTTTGTGGCCAGTATTCTTGCACTTTCTTCTGACAGGTTTACTCCAGCCATCGATGCAACATCATTGATGTCATCATCATCCCTGAGGAGAAGAGAAAGGGGTCATCCTAGCTTTCCGAGGAGTTCGTGAGAAATAGCGCTGAGGTGGTTCTGATGTGGCAGAGCAGTAGGACACCAGCAACAATCCTCTGGCTTCTGACATTCAGAGAAGGTATCTTGTGGCCTGGGGTGAAAATTAATCTGCTCTTTTTCAAGAAAAAGCTGTATGAAATGAGAGTGGACCCAAGTCCATAAATGGCTATGTGGAAGAGCCCTGACCACAGCCACACCATGTCTAGAGAAAGAAAAATCAAAAGCACTATTACCGTGAGGTTATCTGTCATAGCACCTGAAATCGAAAAAAAGGTTTTTCCTTTGTTACTGTTTTGGTTTTGTCTGTCTTGTTTGTTCCTTTATCTGTCTTTGAGGGGGGCAAGAAGGGGTACAGAAGGGACAAAGAGTGAACAAAGGCAGCAGTGGTACTCACTAGACACTATCTTGAAAATGAACTATACAACTTGTGGGTGGGGACAGGAGGGAAAAGCTGGGAGAGAGAGAAGGGATGACATTGTCCAAAAAGAAATGTATGTGTTACCTGACTCATGTAACTGTAACCCATCTGTACACCTATCACCTTTATAGTAATATAAAAAAAATCTTCGGGCTGGGATGTAGCTCAGTGGCAAAGCGCTTACCTAGCAAGTGCAACGTCCTGGGTTCGATCCCCAGTACCAAAAAAAAGAAAAGACAAAAAAAAATTCTTCAAAAAAAACTTATTTAAAATAATCACAAACTCTCATAACTGAAAGACAAATCAGCACAAAGAATTGTCCCTAGTCCGGTGCCAGTGGCTCATGCCTGTCATCCTAGCTACTCAGGAGGCTGAGATCTCAGGATTGTGGTTCGAAGTCAGCCCAGGCAGGAAAGTCCATGAGACTCTTACCTCCAATAAACCACCAGAAAACCTGAAGTGGTGCTGTGGCCCAAGTGGTAGAGCACTTGTCTTGAGCTGAAGAGCTGAGGGACAGTAGCCAGGCCCAAAGTTCAAGCTCCACAACTGACCCTCCCCCAGCCCCCAAAAAAGAATTCTCCTTGAGGTGTGGCCCCAGAGGCACAGCACAAGCAAAAGGACCTGAATGCAAATACCAGTACCACGGGGAGGGGGGGCGCAGGGGGAGCACAAATGCCTGCCTGTGCTTCCTGGACAAGGGCACCTACACCTACCCAGTGACCTGCTCGCGTGGCCACTCTCCCATGAAGCATCTTTCCCAGCAGGAGAGTCCACATGCCAACCCTGCACACTTCCTCCCCTCCACTGAATGTCCCTCAGCCTTTCCTTGCTCCTTTGACCCTGGCACTTGGCAGGTTACAGCGCACGCCAACGGAACCTCCTTGTTCCCACCGGATCCGTGACAAGAGCTCCATCAAGCCACCCCTGAGGTGGCTCCTCTTGGGTGTCCCGTGTGCCCTCTGAAGTCGTGTGCCCACAGCTCCCTCCTGCTGACTCCAGGTCATTCCGTGGCTGACACCTACCCAGTGCTGAGCCTCCACTTCTTCACAGCCCAGCCCAGGCTCGGGAGGGAGCTGTGCTGGCTGACGTGTCTCGTTATAACCCATCCCTTGCTCCGACATGACTGAGGGGCCTCAGCTTATCCAAGCCCTACGGTCAGCCTCTTCTCAGAGAAACCTTGGGCCTTGTGTTGGAAAACGGCTTTTAGAAAACAAACCCTGAGCACAGCCTCTCTGCAGAGTGAGGCTTGGGGCTCTCACCTGTACCTAATCCCACCCTCTACCCTTGATCCTAGTCTAAGGCCACTCTGCTTTTGTTCTGTCCTCAACAGTAAGATGCCACAGAGCCCAAGAGCCTGGACTTAGCTTCGGGTACGTATCTATACCCCATCTCCCTGCCCACCCCTCAAGGTGGCAGATGTCCATACCCCACCGGAGCCCTGGCTCCTGAAGTCTGCCCATCTTCCTGAAAATGTCTTGGAGGAGGGAGATCCATCCGCATGAACGTCCTACAGTGGTAGGGCCCTACAGCAAGGCCACTCTCAGGGCACTGGATGAGGCTCTGCCTGGCTGTTGGTCTTGAATGAAAGCAGCCCAGTCCCTGATGTGAGGGCAAATCATCAGCTGGGAAAGGACTGTGCTCTGAGGGGTGATAAGCTTGGTTTGCTTTGCTGTGCTGTGACACTGGAGAAGGGAGATATAGCTGACCCCCATCTTGTGCCACAGTGGGCCTGAAAGTTAACCTTCCCGGCTACACGCACAGAGCGCAGTCGTGAGGCTGCAGGGCACCAGGCACTCTCAGTCCAGGAAGATCCGAGCCAGGTGAGAGCAGTGCCCCCTGCAGTGCACACGCTCAGTCCTTACCGAAACGAACCTCCCCCAGGCTCCTTGAGCTTGTTCTTCTGTGCAGCAGCTGCTTGTGCCGAGACAGTAGAAAGGGCTTTGGTTCCAGGTAACACGGTGGGTTTCACCACGGGGACTGCAAAGGAAAAACATGTGGAGTCTAGAGACTGGTCCTGGATGTCCACCACCTTGCTACCTTGCTCCAGGACTATTACAGACCAAAGGAGAAGCTCCCACCTCCTAACTAAAGACAACAAAGTTTGCAAAAGCTTTAAACCAGTTAAAAGTTTGTAATGCATCTCTTAAGCACTTACCATCCTGCATTTCCCCAGACTTTGAAGTACAGGAATGCCTGCTGACTAAAAAACTCACATGAGCCAAGAAAGTGAATACACCTGCAGGCTCAGCTGCTTGGGAGGCCAGGCAGAGGAGTGCTTAAGCCTACAAGTTCAGGGCCAGCCTGAGCAATGAATGACACTGCCTCCTCCTGCCCATCAAAAAGAAAGTAACAGCAGTGTCCACACACCCACAGACCGCCCCCACACACACACACAATTTCTAAAATCATATCAATGGACTAATTATTGCCATACTAGTAGTTACTAATGTATAATTAAGATGTGAGTTTTGTTACACATAACTTACCACAATAATAAAATAACAGAACATAAAAATAAAGAAAGACAAGACGCCACCCCACTGCCAGGCAGCTCTGGGCCCAGCCCCGGCCTCAGGTAGCTGGAGCCGGGCCTCACCTGGCTGCAGCTGGTTCAGCTGGATCTGCTGAGATGTGGTGAGCATGATCCGGTTGTGAGGCTGCCGCAGTGCGACCATGGGCGTCTGCGTCAAGGTCACCTGCGGGGGCCGGATCAGGGCTCCAGGCTTGGGGGGCTGCTGGATCACCTGGGGCAGAGCCAGCAGAGCACATGAGCATTCTCCCCAAGGGCCAGAGTCTGGTCTCCACACCCCCACCCCGCAAAAATCTCCAGAAACCTCTGTGCACCTCAGCCGCATGGCTTGGGAGAAACCTGGCCCAGTGAGAGCCCAGGCCAAAGTTCCACAAGGGGCCTCATGGGACGGGAACAAAGCGAGACAGCCCAGCACAGCCCAGCACAGCACAGCACAGCAAGCCCACAGGACCAGGCCCATCTTGAGGCGGCAGTGCAGCAGTGCTGAGCTCAGACCTCTCGGGGTACAGTACCTCTCTCCTCTTTTGTCAGGAGAGTGGCACTGTCACCTGATGGCCACCAGTCAAATGTTTAATTCCTCTTCTAAGCCTTTTCTAAAATGCCAGGTGACATACATTGGCATGAGAGTGGATTTCCAAGTCCTGCCCTGAGCCTGACCCTACTGTCCTCCATGGCCACTTCCCTCTCACCACTCCAGGAGCTGGACCTGAGCCACACTGCCCTGGGCTGAGAACCTGGCTTCAGGGCATGTACAGCCCTACTGTCCTGTCTCCCCAGTCACATAGCAGGCTCCACGAGCTGGAGTACCACCCGCTTCCTGTGCTGTGGGCCACCTCCGGAAGGCAGGGCCCAGACAGCCCACGTTGATACTGGATGCTGCTCTGTCCAACAGAGCCTTCCCACAGACCTCTGGGCTAGTGTTCTAGAGTGAGGTTTCTAACTTTAACAAAGCTGCTTCCTGAGACTGAGGTGTAGCTAGTGTTCGGGTACTTGTCCAACATGTGTGAAGCCCTGCAGGGAAGAAAGCAAAACAAAGCAAAGCTGCCTTCATGGTTGTCTCTGCATCACAAGAGACTCACAGGGCCAGCTCCAGACAGCTCTGGCCGGGTACAGGTACACCTGCCACTAAAAAGTGTGCCACACATGACCAAAAACAAAAAACAAGTCTCTGGATAAGGGATGTCACTGAAGTGCTGGAGTGCCTGTCTCTCAGGCACGCAGCACTGCCAACAAAAACAAGCATGTCAGGCTTATCCTCAAGAAATGCATCCAGCTTCCACCAATCCATTGGCTACATACAGTGACATAAGCAGAGAGAGAGAGAGAGAGAGAGAGAGAGAGAGAGGGTGTGTGTTTGTGTGTGTGTGTTGTGTGTGTGTGTGTCAGTGACATAAGCAGAGGGTGTGTGTGTGTGCACACAACAGTAACTCTTCAAGGAGTTGGGCATGATAGTGCATGCCTTTCATTCTGCCACCTACAAGGCGGGAGCATGGCAAGTTGAAAGCCAGCCCAGCCTCCAACAGAGCAAGACCTTGCCTCAAATACAAAAAGAAAAAGGAAGAAAACATGATGCTATGGACATAACTAAACACCAGAGGCCAGAACTTCACAAAAGAGGACTTACTAGGAGCTTCAAGAAAAGAAGGAGGAAACTAGCTCATTGGTTAGTAAATAACAGCCCCTCACACTACACTATGTTAAAGCTGAGGGCCCTGTCCCTCATGGTGTCAGAGGGATATAAGAAAGCCCACCTTTAAATGTGGGCCTTAAGCCCTGCCCTGCCCCTCTTCCTGCCCTCAACCCTCTGCCGTGTTCACACTGCCAACAAGCAGAGCAAATGCAAGCTTTCTCCAAGGTAAGCAGGCCAGCCGGGCACAAGTGGCTCACACCTGTCATCCTAGCTACTCAGGAGGCTGAGATCTGAGGATCCCAGTTCAAAGCCAGTCCGTGAGACTCTGATATCCAATTAATCACCAGAAAACTGGAAGTGACACTGTGGCTCAAGCAGTAGAGCGCTCACCTTGAGCTGAGGGACAGCGTCCAGGCCCAGAGTTCAAGCCCCACAATTGATGAAAGAAAGAACGAAACAAAGAAAAAGATGGATGAGCAGGCTCCCTTAACAGAGCCTAGCCCCCTTAACAGAGCGCCTAGCCCCCTTTCTGAGGGTCATTATACAACACAGCCCGCAGTTGACTGACCACAACACCTACATTATTTCATATTTTAAGCCACATCTAGAAGAAAAAAGCCTCTTTTTTTTTTTTTTTACAGTGCTAGGCAAGTGCTCTACCACTGAATTACACCCCACCCAACACCCATGACATTTTCTAACTGCCTTTCTAGATTTGTTGGGCCTATGGCAGGAGTGTGTTCAGAACCTAACTTTCCATGAAGGAATCCAAACGCCAAATCCACACCATGAATACACAAGCCCAAGCCTCATACCTGAGAAATGCCCAGACCACAGAGATGAGGACCCATCCAGCCTGGCCCAGCTGGCCCAGGGCCAGGAGCTCTTACATTTGGGTCACTGCTCTTTTTTTTGGAGACTGTCCTCTTAGAAGGCTTGCTAAATCAGCACTGTGTTTGCTTAGATTAGGAATACCCATCCGTGGAGGTGACATGTCTACAGGCTCCCTTTCTTCTATGAGAAACAAATACAAAACCACAAGGCCTTGACCACTACTCCAGTTTCGATTACTTAAGACAACAGCCAAGCTCCTTCCCAGGAGGAGCTTTTGGCCTGCCCTGGAAAGGCAGTGCTGCTTGACAAGGCCAACCTGTGTGGGCTGCGTGAGGCTGATGACAGGGGGCTGGAGGGCGCTGGTCACTGAGGCAGCCGTCTTCCCGGCTGTGCGCTGCACCGAGCTGCTCAGCACCACGGCTGTGAGTGCGGTGGTGGCCTGCGAGGCTGGTGGCGGCTGCTGCTGGCTCTGCTGGATAAAGGCCGCGGAGTCGGGGGTCAGCTGTCTCAAGGCGGGTAAGCTCCTCTGGGAACACACAGACACTGGGGTCAGGGACTGCTTGAGCACTAGTTCTCCTTTCTTAGAAATTCTAAAGTGTGGCAGGTGCTGGTGGCTCACGCCTATAATCTTAGCTACTCAGGAGGCTGAGATCTGAGGATCACAGTTCAAAGTCAGCCAGGGCAGTAAAGGCCCATGAGACTCATCTCCAATTAACCACCAACAAGCCGGCACCAGGGTACCATGGCACAAAAGTAGTAGAGTGCTTGCCTTGAGCAAAGAGCTGAGGGATAGAACCCAGACCCTGGCTTCAAGCCCCATGACTTGCTCAAAAAATAACTGTCAAGAGTGTAACCATTGGGCTGGGAAGGTGGCTCAGTGGTAGTGCGCTTGCCTTGCAAGCCGGAGGCCCTGCGTTCGATTCCTCAGCACCACATAAGCAAAAAGAAAAGAGCCGGAAGTGGCGCTGTGGCTTGAGTGGTAGAGTGCTAGCCTTGAGCTGAAGAGCTGAGGGACAGCGCCCAGGCCCAGAATTCAAGCCCCATGACCGGAAAAAAAAAAAAAAAAGAGTGTAACCATTTAGAAAAAATGTCTTCCAGCTGAAAGTGCCTTCTTGGAAGCATCCGTGATACCTACCTGTCAATTCAGCTCTCCCACTGTCACCAAGAACTTTTCTATGTGAGACTTACAGTTTTAATGAGTATTTTTTAAGTCTTATAACATACCAATAATAATCAATGATTACCTGAGGTATACTCCAACATACCCCAGAAGGCTCACCCTACTAATGCAAGCTCCCACCCCACACCCCTGGGACATAGGGACCCCTCAAATTCAGTAGGACTGCCAGGCCTGGAGAGACGGGCTGAGCTTTACAGAAAAGCCCCTGCTAAACAGAAAACCTGACATGATGTCCCAGAGCACCACGGGCTCCCCCCAGGCAGGTAGCTTCTGTGCCCCTAGACGAGGCCCTGCTGGTACACCCTTCAATTACCTTCAGGAAAGGCACAAGGTAAGGTTGAGGTGAAGAATTAAGTTCTCGGTATAACCTGCTAGTAAAATCTTCGGCTTCAATTTTTCCATCCTTAAAAATAAAATCCACATTGACATTCTTCAGTGAGTACAACTCCATGCACATTTCTAACTGGACTGCTCTCATTTGCCTGTCCTGACAGCAGTCAGGGAAAGTCAGCATAGTGCAACACTGCAATAACAGACAGACTCCAGGATACTACTGCATAGCCAGCCTTCAGCTAGCCAGGTTACCTGTCTACATCTCCACCTTCTGCAAGTTTCTTCCATATTGCATGTTGTCACTTAGGACTCAGAAGGAACCTCTTTAATACCAGGCGCCATGCTAAGAGCAACAGGCACTCAGAGTAAGTTCACTGTCAAACTCAGCCCTGGATGCATAGGAAAAAGGGCAGCATCAACCTAGTCAGGGCAGCTGTCGGGAGTGGCTGGAATCTAAACTCACATCTGCACAGCACCTGAAGGGAAACTTGAGCACCTATAAGCAGTTCTGCTCCAGAAACTTAAAGAAGTCTGATATATTGCTGGAAAGTCGAGCGAGACAAGACAGGCAGTGCTTTCGATTGGACTGGCCCTGAGAGGCACGCAGAGGTCTGGGCAAGCCGCCTTGCAGGAAGGCAGGGACAGTGGCTGACTGCAGCACCTGCCCAGGGCTGACCAGAGACAGACCACACGGCAGGAGGAAGAGGAGCAAAGGGCTGTGCAGGAACAGAAATCTGGGGCATGGAACTTGTGGGTTAAGGAAAAGGGTGCGCAAAGGTGGTCAACTTGCCACTTCAGTTCTGTGAGGAAGGTCCACCCACGGTGGGCCCTGCAGAGGGCACAGCCATGCCTCAGGGTCCAAAGTGGAACATAGGGCTGGAAGGATTACAGACTCCTGGCTCACACCTACAGTCACAGCTACTTTAGAGAGATTGCGAGGATCTTGGTCCAAGGCTGGCCTCCACTAAGAAGAAGACCCTAAACTGAAAAGTAAACAAAAAGGGCTAGGGCGTCGGGCACTGACGGCTCACACCTACAATCCTAGCTACTCAAGTGGCCGAGATTAGAGGATTGTGGTTCAAAGCCAACCTGGGCAGGAAAATCCGTGAGGCTCTTATCTCCAATAAACTACTCAGGAAAAGCCAAAAGTGGTAGTGTGGCTCAAATGGTAGAGTGCTAGCCTTGAGCAGAGAAGTTCAGGGACAGCACCTGGTTCTGAGATCAAGCCCCAAGACTGGTTTAAAAAAAAAAAAGAGGGGGCCGGGGTATGGCTGAAGTGACCAAGCTCCTAACTAGTGAGTACGAGGCCTAGTTCCAAATCCCTACTACTCCCTGGTACTTCCCCACCTCCCTCGTTCCAGGGGAGCAAGAGGTAACAAATGGGGAAGGGAAGAGAACATCCACATGCTTAACGTGCTTTCTAAGTGTCCTGTGACGCTGTCTCCACAGCATCCTTTCCGATGCTAGAAAGCTCGACTGTACAAGCAGCATACATGCAGCAGAAAACTACTGGGGCGCTGGCCCTCCACACAACAGGCTATACAAGGCCCCCAGACCTCAGGAATGAGGGTCCTGCAGGGGGCTGCACCCCCCAACAGATGAACACGCCTCTCCTTCTACCCACGACATTCCAACTGTGAGGCTGTGGGGCTCTGAGACAAAGGGAATTTCGTGTCAGTTGCTTACCAGTAAATTTTGCACTAGTTCTTTCACATTAGCTGCTGTCTCTGTAGACTGTTTACCAGATGAGGCCAGTTTTATTAACGTAGATAGAAAATTTTTACATTTCTTCACGTTTTCCATAGTTTCCTAGATTAAAATAAAAAAAAATATCCAAGTAAAAAAGTTATGGGAGATTTTTTACCCTAGTCTAGCTGAGAAGCCCAATGTACTTTCTTTCGGGGAAACACCACCTCTCATGCAGTCTGCTCGACGCGAACCGAGTCTGCATCCCCCTCAGCCCAGTAACTCCCCTTTTTGGAATGCAACTCAGAGAATGGCCCTGGGTGTGAAAAGATGAGTCCACAAGGATGCAGTCCGTATTCTGGGGACCATGAAAAGAAAGTGACACCTTACTAAAGGAAGAAAATCATGACATAGCATCTAAATATGGTGGAAAATACTTAGCAAAGAAACATGAAGAGCAAAGTTACAAAGCATGAGCTCAGTTGGCCTGAAGATTTATTAGGTCAAGAGAGAAGTAGAAATGTAAATAAAAATAACTGCCCACTGCCCACCATCTGCAGACAACCTGAGCTGTTCCCTGCTGCGCCCTCACAGGCCCCCGATCTCAGACACTATTCCATGGAAGTGGGATGAGGGGCCCCAGAGTCCCAAACTCTGCCACCTCGGAGGCTGAGCAAGATACCTGGGCTCCAACCTGGGCTCAAGCCCCTGTACACCAGGCAGCAGTCTGGGACAGAAGAGGACCCGATAATTTCACAGAGCTGTATTCTGACTAGTGAACAACAGGCCTGGCTGTCCCTGGGGTGCTGAGAGAATTGGCTCTTACCGTGGCAGCTGTGGAGGTGGTGGTGGCCCCTGGGACCGTTCGCTGAGGTGTTCCTGTTTGAACAGCTGTTGCTGTCCCAAGAGAGGCTGTCTGGGCAGAGCCACCCAGAACAAGCTGAGGCTACAAGAGAGCAAAATGGGAGATGAATGTATGTCAGGCCCCACAGTGCAAAGAAAACACTTCCTGTAGAGGCAAAGAAGCCCCAAAAGCTACGGCTCCAGCCAGCCCCAGGGCAGCCAGCTGACCACTGGAGGCAGCCAAAGCACTCCTATCACAGGCAGACCTGCACTCTGCCCCAGTACTGGCACCTAAAGAGTCAGCTCTGGCGCCTGTAATTAAAACCAATATGAGTCAGGCACTGACAGCTCATGTCTGTCATCCTAGCTACTCTGAAGGCTGAGATCCTGAGGATTGCCGTTCAAAGCCAGCCTGGGAAGAAAGTCCAGGAAGACTCTTATTTCCAATTAACCACCAGAAAACTGAAGTAGCGCTGTGGCTCAACGTAGTAGAATGCTAGCCTTGAGCAAAAGAGCTCAGGGATGGCGCCCTGAGTTCAAGCCCCATGACTGACAAAAAGATGACCAAAACAAAACAAAAATGATACAAACATAGTCACTGGAAAAAGAATTTGCATTTCTAAGCCAACTATACATGTGTAAATTATCTCGAAAATGTAAACAACTCCCATCTCTCAGAAATTAAAGCAAAGGAGACTTGCTGCCCTGAAAACCCTTCAACCTGTTCACACACCGCAGGCAAAGCAACAGCAGCCAATGACTAAGACACTCAGTGGCTCTGTGGGGGGCACAGGACAAAGGCAGGGTCCTCCCAGCCCCTGCCCCACTCTCCACTATCCCACCTTCCCGCACTCCACAAAGGCAATGCTTAACAACCAACCAGTCACACTGGGCCTGACAAAGGAACATTTGCAAGGCAAACAGGCAGCCAGTCTTCACACAACGGGAGCAATTCAAACCACTGTCCCTCAGTCAAATTCCTACGATTTATATTTTACATGAATGAAAATACTTATGAACTTTTTCAACTCAGTCAATTCTCCATCCAATGTTTTAACCACTGCTTTTTCCAGCTTCTGAAGGTAGGGGGCAATATGATCCTGAATTCAACTCTAGAGTCAGACCAGGCCAATTTCTCTGCCAACCCAGTCCTTGGAGTGCTCCCAAGGCAGGGAGGGAATCTCATTCTGGCACCTGAACCGATCCACTTCCGGGCAGCTGTGATCAAGGGTTAGAGGAAGTGATGAGCTCCTCCAAAAGGCTATACTCTTCCCCTTTAACAAGTATGATCCTCACCCCTAGAAACCAACAAATAAAACTCCAAGTGATGAGAATGTGAAAACTGTAAACTGAGGGCTGGCTCAGGAGCAGGGCAAAGCTGGCTGTGACTTGGACCCTTCTCACCTTTGTAGATAGTTTCTTTCACCTCAAATTTCACCCTATGATGCACATTTCACCTAGTGTAAGTAAGTCATCTATCTATGTCAGTACAAAGGTTTCCACTAACTCCAGTGTGGGAACCTGTCTAGGAGCGTCACTACCTCCTCAGAAAAAGGCTGTCTCTGAGATGAAGTGGGCCAGGAGCTCTTTTCAAGAGCTCTGCACTCTGGACCCCTGCTCCTGGTATGCGCAGATCTCACTGGCTCTCAGCTGCCTGTGATGGAATGGCACCCTCAGCCACAAAAAGGAAGTTAAGTCATGTTCCAGAGAGAAGACAGCCCAAGTGCAGGATAGCCAGGGGGGGCCCCCTCCACTACCCAGCTCCGTCGTGGGGAGCACAGGTAAGCAGGCACTGCACACAGGACCAACACAGAGGGTACTTTCAACAGCATGAGTGCTCACAAGCTCACAACATCACGAAACCAGTAAAAGATGGGCTGCTGTGTTTCTGCTGCTCCCACATACACCCTGGGCCAGGTGTCTCCCCTAAACATGTGTATCTTCCTAACCAGCTGTGTTCTCCAATCAGATGTGTCTCCTCCAACTAGGAGTATCTCCCCGTCGTAGAGCCCTACGTCCTTACTGCAATAGCAGAGCCAGCTGAAGCCCCTTTCCTGGGCTGCACAGGCTGCGCTTCAAGAGAGATGGCACCGGCAGGAGCCTCTTCCCACTGACATCTCAAACACTACATTACTAACAATTTACTGGCAAAGACAGCAGAGAAAAATGGAAAGGGTGACATTGACCAAAATGCACTGTACTCATAATCTGACTTACAGAATCAAAACTTTGTACAACTATTTAAAACAAAAAATTAAAAAAAAAAAAACAACCAGCCCATTAGGGTCTATTTCCAGAAACATACTGTCATCATGAGCAGAATATATGCCTAGGAAAGTCTGTGATGAGGAGAAAAAATAACTCTCTTTATGAATAGCCACTCTCCTGAAACAACATGGCGTCCAACGTCACAACTCAAAGGAAAAGCACACTGATCCACCGGAGTCCCTTCGCTGAACGGTGCTGCCTCTTACCTGAACCCCCGGGGAGCGTTGCAGGGTTGTAGTGGGCTGTACCGTTGTCTGAGCCTGAGACACTTGCTTAATTATGGTAGTTGGGGTCACCTGCCGTGCAATAATAGGTGTCCCAGGAGCCTAAGAAATAAGTTAGGATTAGGGTTAATCGTTTAACATGAGCTAGAACAACAGTAACCCCCTCCCACCATATACAAAGATGAATCCTTAAATGTGTAACTGGTGCCCTCAGGTAGGCCCACAGGTTACAGCTCCTGAGAAAGCCAGCCCAGTGTTCTTACCAAAGTAAAAAACATATGATCTAACTCTTTTCATCTAAAAATTCATCCTAAAATCATTACACTTCTTCCACAACATTTATAAAATATGATCCTTTTTTAGGGGAGGTGGCAGTACTGGGGCTTGAACTCAGGGCCTTATGCTTGTTAGGCAGACACTCAAAGCAAGTGGATGCGGGCAAAATTAGATTCTGCACAACTGTCTTGAGTGCCCTGAAGTGGGTCAAGATTCCCTGGGCCCTGGAGGCTGTGGAAGGGGAGGGGAGGTGCTGACTAAGACAGTCAGCCAAAGTTAAGAAGGCTGTCCGAGGAGGCTGCAGACAGTAACAGATCTCCAACGCTGCTCGGCTGCTTCTCACTGAGGACGGGCAGGCAAACCTTCCAAATACTGAAGGTGCTATTCCACGCTATTCCACATGGGTGTGTCTGCCACACATACCCAAATATGGGACAGAAGTGGGACCTCAAGACCCCTCCTTCCTGACTTCTCCTTTGTGGCCCACGTATAGCCAACCTCAGAACAGCACCTGCCACATGTCTTGTAGACAAGGAAGTCATGGTGCTGGACAGGGTACCACATGGTCCTCAGCATGGAAGTCCATCCTCCCATGAGCTCAAGGTCAGGATGCAATATGGGGAGCAGGACAGCCTGTGACATTCTAGTGCTGCCTAACAAGAGCTGACACCTGCATGCGTTTGCTCTGCTCAATGACCTCAGTATGTCACATGTTGACAGAACCATGAGCAACGCACTAGAATGAACTGCATGTTTTAGAGGAGGAAACTGAGGCAAAGGCCAGTATTCACCTGGAGCAGCTGGCCACTCAGCCAGGAGCTGAACTGGCTACAAGCGCTCACTCCTCCAAGAGTTGTGGTCCTGGCCAGGAGGCAGACAGAAACCAGCCCTGTCCCAGGCCCTGCCGGCTGGTAGCCAGGAGGAGTTCATGATACACAGCCCTCGACTGGCACCTGTGTGCACTCACCTGTACGGTGGATATCTGGACAGGAGGGGCACTTGTGGGAGTGGCAGGGCGCGGAGCCATGGTGCTCTGTGGCTGGGCCTGGGCATGGGCCTGAGCCTGCATCTGAGCCAGGGCCTGCTGAGGGATCATTAACAGCTGCCCATTCTCACTCCGCACGAGGACCATCCCTGGAGACAAAGAAGACCTGGTGTCAGGAAACACTCCCACTCAGGGAGGGCCCGCCTGGGGGCCTGCTGCCACGGAGGAACACAGAGGAAAAGAGGATGAACACAGCAAGCGTTGTCAGAGAGCCAGCTGTCCTACAGTCACGGGGCTTCCTCACACAAACCAGGCAGCAAAGCAAGGCTTCCACCGGCATGCCACAGGCCACACCAGACACCCACATTATGGATCTGGACACCTGTGCACGCACGCAGCCCACAGACATTCAACGCCACCGCCTCCGGCCCACCGCACTGCCATCCTCAGCTCACCAAGTTTGCAGAGCCACCAGCAGGTGTCCCTCGGCACCCAGCATCTGTGCCTGCTGCAAGCCGGCACCCTCACCATGCCATCTGTCTGTCAGAAGCACTCAAGAATGCCTGCAGTACCGGGGCCCTGCCCCTGTCTCTGCCTGCAGAACACAACCCTGTCTATGGCACACACACAAGCTTCCCCAGCTTAGGGCCTGGATGTCCGGAACAAACAGAAGACCACATAGGCAGCTGCTGCTCATGGAACCCCCTGTGATGAGGTACAGGCAGTAGGGTCCTACAGGAGACCAGGATGCCCACAGCACAGGGGCATGATGCGGCAGCAACTGAGACTGGGAAAACTTCTTACTCCTTCAAGGTTCTTGATCTATTTTTTTTTCCTTTCCAGCACTGAAGTTTGAAGTCAAGGCCTTGCCCTCCACCCTTTTGGCTTTATTTTTCCATATTGGGTCTCATATTTCATCCAGAGAGCCTGGGCCACAATCCTGTTTGTACACAGCTGGCGTGACAGGGTGCACCACTGGGTATACACCAGCTTCTTACGGGTTAAGATAAGGATCTCACTTTTTTTTTCCGGTTGGTCATGGGGTTTGAACTCAAGGCCTGAATGTTGTCCCGGAGCTCTTTTTACAAAATCAAGGCTGGTACTCTGCCACTTTAAGCCACAGCTCCACTTCTGATTTTCAGGTGTTTAACTGGAGATAGGAGTCTCACACTTTCCTTCCCAGGCTGGCCTTGAATTGTGATCTTCAGATCTAGGCCTCCTGAACAGCTGAGATTACACATGTGGGCCACCAGCACCTGGCTCTCACCATTTATTGGTCTGTTCTCAAACTGCAATCCTCCCATTCCTGGCCCCTCAAGTACCTAGGATTACAGGTATGAGCCACCAAACCCATCCTGGAGTTAAATCTTAGGAAAGCAAATCCTACCAGTAAGGTTTGGTATTAATTTGAGCTTCAAAGTCCAACCACCAATTACATCATAAATACCACTAGAAATAGTGAGACAAATAGTAAGTAACTTGAGAGGATAGGTGGGGTTGGATGATGGAAGGGGTGATATCAACCAAAATGCACTATACTCATAAACCGATATACTAAACTGAAGCCCTGTTTTACCCACTGCTGGAGGGAGGCAGGGAGGGAGGCAGGGAGGGACCCATGATGGGTCCGGTCCCTGCTGAAGCTATGTAAGAGCTCAGACATCCTTGGTGGATGGCCTGTCAGCCAGCATGGATAGAAAAGCAGCCAGATCCAGGAGGAAGATGGCCACCTGGAAGCCACCACAGCCCCACCTCATCTCCACCCCTCCAGGAAAAGTGGCAAAGTCTTCGTGTCAAGCAGACCCTGGGCTTTCCCTGGAAGAACAAGTTAGAGCTGTCAACCAGAGCTCTAAAAGGGGATTTGATGCTATTGGGCTCTGAGATCTCTCAAAAGCCATCATACCATTAAAAAATAAAAACTGAGGGCTGGGAAGGTGGCTCAGTGATAGAGCGCTTGCCTTGCATGCCTGAGGCCCTGGGTTCGATTCCTCAGCACCACATAAGCAAAAAGAAAAAAGCCGGAAGTGGCACTGTGGCTCAAGTGATAGAGCGCTAGCCTTGAGCTGAAGAGCTGAGGGACAGCGCCCAGGCCCAGAGTGCAGGCCCCACAACCGGACCCAAAAGAAAAAACTGAAAAATAGTAATACTGCACCCATCGCTTGAATCCCAGCTCAGAATCTAATCAGGCCATTCATTAATATACTGTAATTACTACAAATCTTTTTCCTTAAAAAATTACATCCACACAAACTTAAAAGAATAGTTTTAAATATGCATGAAATAGCCAGGTGCTGGTGGCTCATGCCTATAATCCTCACTGAGATCTGATGATCAAGGTTCCACACAAGCCCAAGCAGGAAAATCCAAGAGACTCTTATCTCTAATAAATTAAAAAAAAAAAAAAAAAAGCTGAAAATGGTGCTGTGGCTCAAGTGGTAGAGCACTAGTCTTGAGCAAAAGAAGCTCAGAGACAGGATCTAGTCCCTGAATTCAAGCTCCAGGATCAGCCACAAAAAAAAAAAAAAAAGTAGCCAGGTGACTTTAAGAAAGTACCTCAACCTCTTCAACTTCAACTGCCAGGTGCCAGTGGCTCATGCCTGTCATCCCAGCTACTCAGGAGGCTGAGATCTGAGGCTCGTGGACTGAAGCCAGCCCAGGCAGGAAAGTCTATGAGACTCTTGTCTCCAATTAACCACTGAAAAAATGGGAATGGTGCTGCAGCTCAAGTGGTAAAGTACTCACTTTGGGACAGGACAGACCCAGAGAGCTCAAGGTCCAAGATTGGCAAGGAAAAAAAAAAATCTTCAAGTGGGGTCAGAGGGCAACTGTCAAGCCTGGAATCCTAACTATTTGGAAGGCAGAGATCTGCAGATGATAGTTCAAGGCAGGCCTGGGATTTAAAAAAAAAGTTCACAAGACTCCATCATGAGCAATGGCTGGGAGAGGTATATGGTGCCCACCGTCAGCCCAGACACAGGGAAGCACAAGCAGGATGACCCAAGCATAGCAAGAGACCCCATCTGGAAAATAACCAATTTTGTAAAGAGACTGGTGGAAAGCTCTAGTAGTAGATGCTGTGCCAACAAGCACAACATCCTAAATTCAAACCTCAGTACCACCAAGAAAATGGGGAAAGGACTTCAGCTGGGAAAGAGAAAATCAAGAGAATGGCAGATAAAACTGAATAAAGAGGCAACAGACACGCATATGTGTGCATGAACCCCTGGGCTGGGAGTGTCTGACAGCACAGTGCCGGCCTGGCACATGTAAACACAAGGCCTGACCTCAGTACTTCCCAAAGTAATGATTTAAAAAATAAAAACCAGGGCTCCAGTGCCTCACACCTGTAATCCTAGCTACTCAGGAGGCTGAGAGCTAAGGATCACAGTTTGAAGCCAGCTTTGGTAGAAAAGTCTATGAGATTCTTATTGCCAATTTACCACCAGAAAACCAGAAGTGGAGATGTGGCTCAAAGTGGTAGAGTGCTAGCCTTGAGCAGAAAAACTCAGTCCCTGAGTTCAAGCCCCACAATCAACCAAACAAACAAACAAATAAACTCCACTGGCTGAATGGATACAGCTGGTATTCATAGGAAATTGGCCACATCCCCCTGTAAATAAACCCAAGTTTGCCTCAAACAAAGGGTGCCTATAGGTGCTGCCTTTGGGTTTCCATGGCTACAGTGTACCATCACTCATTGGTTACTGCATACAATCACTTCTCACTGCAGCCGAGCGACAAGAGCCACTGAATGTAAGAGCGGCGGGATCACCGGCAGATGAGTAACGGCAGCACCCTCATAGCAAAGCAGCCTGAAATACAGACCAGCTGAAGATAAAGGTTCATGAAGAAACAGAAGAAAAAAAAGATTTAAATATATTAGCTGGGCACCAGTGGCTCATGCCTGTAATCCTAGCTACTCAAGAGACAGGTCTAAGGATGGTGGTTCAAAGCCAGCCCAAGCAGGAAACTCCCTGAGACTCTTATCTCCAATAAACTCCTCAAAAAAGCCAGAAGTGGCACTGAGGCTCAAGCACTCACCTTGAGCAAAAAATATCGGGGACAGTGCCCAGGCCCAGAGTTCAAGTCTCAGGACCAGCCAAAAAATAAGAGTTCATGAAAAGTAAGCTGCTGGTCTGATAGCAGCTTACTGGCCAGCACTTCCTCCCAACACATCCACATCTAGGAGCTGCTGGGGAAGGACAGGCCAAGCAGAACCACTAGCCAGGTAAACTCCACGGTTTGATACCATTAGTCCCACAAGGGATCCATCCAGAAGTGCCAGAGGAGAGCCACCAGGTGTGTATGAACGAGATCCTTAACCTTGTCCCTCCCACTGCAATATGCACACAAGGACTCCATATCAATAGAAAAGGGGGTTCTGTCACCCAAAAAGAGTCACTCTGAATCCTTGCCCTCAGCTCCCACTAGGAGAGCTCATTGTAAGAGCTACTCCAGGACTCTGAAGCCGACAGGACTGGGAGGCAGCCACGCTCAGTCAGTGTGCACAGTGAATCCTGCATCTAGATAGAGGCTTCCTTTCTAATCATCGCAGGATCTTTCTCATAAAGAACTAAGTGTTTCTTCATGGAAAACTGACCACGCACAGAGAAGGCGTGAGGAGGAGGAAACCTCCTGGGAAACCCCTGGCTATCCTGTAGACGTGCCAGGCACACAGGTCCCAAACAAAACAGAACACAAAATAGGTGGCTCTCCTGACACAGTACTGCACTGTCTCCTTGCACTTCTTACGAACATTTTCCACGTCACCAAACATCCTTCGAACGCTGTCATCCAAGCGCTGATGGCTCATGCCTGTAATCCTGGCTACTCAGGAGGCTGAGATCTAAGGATTGCAGTTAGAAGCCAGCCCAGGCAGAAATAAAGTTCACTAACCACCAAAAAGTGGAAGTGGAGCAGGGGCTCAAGTAGTACAACACTAGTCTTGAGCAAAAAGCTCAAGGACAGTGGAAAGAGGGAGAGAGAGGGAAAGAACAGATCCTACCCTCCCTGAAAAACTGGAGCTCCAGAAAACCTGTCCTGCTCCTTATGACTTTTCTGATGCCTTCAATCATCAACACTAACCACACTCAAGACAGAATAACATCAAGTATGTGAAGCTGAACAACCACCCGAGAAAGTGTGTCCAGGGTGGGAATCACCCCTTGGGATAGGCGCTCACATGTCACTAAGTACCCATGGAAGCTCGCTCCGGACCAGGGCCCAAGGGCTCCTCCCTGACTGTTCCACAAGGGCTCTCTGGTCATCCCTGTGCATGGCTCTTCAGGGCACACACCCTTGTGCACTGCCAAGGCAACCAGCCCAGGAAGGGACAACCCTTGGGCTGTGATGGCAATGCCCAGCGTCGTGAAACAGAGACTAGGCTGTCTCTTTGCCTATGCAGAGGTCCTAGGGCATGTCCTCTGTCAACAAAACTGTCACTCAGACTCGCTGAGTCTGTCAAGACAAGGGCACAAAGGCAAATCCTTTGGGATTAGAGTCGTGCTGAGGAACACCTCCCAAGTCCTGTGTCTGACGCAAAGCTGTGGACATAGGAGAGGGAGCCATGCTGGGTTGCTTCGCTGCTGGGTTGCTCACAGCTTCTCAGAGACCCTTTGGCAGACACCAGCAGAGAGACGCTGGCTCAGGCCACCCTGCTGCCGACGCACCAACCTTCCTGTCTCACGCTAGCCTGGCCCCCACCTGGACCTGCTCTGGCTGGTGCTAACACAGTACTGTTAGAACTGACTCAACCACACCTGGCATTCCTTTCCTCTAGTGGGCAGTGAACAACCTTTCTCCCTCTTAAGTTACGAATAGGAGTGCCTAACCCTGTGGAAAGCTGGAAGGGCTGGGCAAAACAGTAGATGGGCTCGCACTGACAGCTAGACACCAAGCTCAGCTCAGAAGCAGCACAAAGCAGTTACAGTTCCAAAAGAGATTAGGGACCCGCTCACACCTGGGCGCCTTGGGCCAGGGTCTCACCCCTTGGACGGACCTGGACGGACCTCTCTACAAAGCTTGCAGTGGGATGAGGCCCACCTGTCCCTGTACACCTACTCTCCTCCCTCAGGGTATTTGCCCAGCTCTGGCCTCCAGCTCACCAGCTCTCCTTCCTATCATCTATACTGGATACATTAACTATCACACTTCTCATTTCTAGAGTACATGTGTGCTGCATCCTCAAATCTCCTGCTCTTGGATATAAAATCGATTTTCAAAAATTAGATTTTTACATATCAATAATGAACACTCAGCCAGGCACTGATGGCTCACGCCTGTAATCCTAGCTATTCTGAAGGCTGAGATCTGAGGATTGCAATTCAAAGCCAACCTGGGTAGCAAAGTCTGAATTCATCTCCAATTAACCACCAGAAAATGGGAAGTGAAGCTGTGGCTCAAAGGGGTAGAGCAATAGCCTTGAGCGAGAGCTCAGGGATGGAGCCCAGGCCCCGACTTCAAGCCCCACAATCACCAAAAGTAATAGTAGTAGTAGTAGTAGTAGCAGCAGTAGTAGTAGTAGCAGCAGCAGTAGTAGTAATAGTAGTAGTAGTAGTAATAGTAGTAGTAATAACAGGCTGAGAAAGAAGTCAGAAAAATAATCCAATTCGTGATATCCTCAAAAACAGTATTAAAAGAAAACTGCATATTAACTTATCTGAGGAAGTGAAAGATTTCTACAATGAAAACTATAAATCTTGATAAAAGAAACTGAAGACACCAGTATTTGGAAATATATCCCATGTTTATGGGATATGGCAGAATATGTTTATGGCAGAATACTGTGAAGATGGATAGATACACTGCCAAAAATAATCTACAGATTCAATACAGTATCCCAATATCATTCTTCACAGAAATACAAAAATAATCCAAAAATGTGAAAGGGAACATACAAGATTCTGAACAGCAAAAGCAATCCTAAATAAAAAGATCACCACTGGAGGTATCCTAATACCAGACTTCAAATTATACTACAGAGCCACAATAACAAAAACAGCATGGAAACAGCACAAAAACAGGCATAATGTACAGAAGACCCCAGAATAAAGCCACATAGCTACAGCCATCTAATTTTCAACAAAGGAATCAAAAACATAAACTGGAGAACAAGAGAGCCTTTTCAACAAATGGTGCTGGGGAAACTGGGAACTACCTGCAGGAGACAGAAATCTTAGAATGATTTTGACTTGCAGTTCTTTTATGGCTAAGCACACAGAACCTTTCTTCTTTTAACAATTAACCATGCTGGGCTGGGAAGGTGGCTCAGTGGTAGAGCGCTTGCCTTGCATGCATGAGGCCCTGGGTTCGATTCCTCAGCAACACATAAGCAGGAAAAAAAAAGCCAGAAGTGGTGCTGTGGCTCAAGTGGTAGAGTGCTAGCCTTGAGCTGAAGGGCTGAGGGACAGCGC
>NW_012267345.1:854049-882370 GCF_000151885.1 Dipodomys ordii
AAAAGAAAAAAGCCAGAAGTGGCACTGTGGCTCAAGTGGTAGAGCGCTAGCCTTGAGCTGAAGAGCTGAGAGACAGCACCCAGGCCCAGAGTTCAAGCCCCACGACGGGACCCCCAAAAAAAAAACTTTATCAAGTTGCCAATAATCATAATAGTCTTAATTTTCTTCTTTTAAGCTGGCCAAGGTCAGGCATAGCAGCTAGCTACAATTCTAGCTACTCTAGAAGCAAAGATTAGAAGACTGGAGGAAGATCTCATTTTGAGACCAGCCCTGGAAAAAAGTCAGTCAGACTCCAACTCAACCAATAAAAAGTTAAGTGTGTTATTTCAGCTACACAAGAAATATAAATAGGAGGATCACAGTCCAGGCCAATAAAGGCATAAAATGAAGACGCCACTAGAAAAATAACTAAAAGCAAATGGAAGGAGTACCCGTCTAACAATCAGGTATCTCTGACTTCCAACCCCAGTACTGACCAACACAAACAAACAAACAAGGCCTGGCCAAAAATGTTCCAGGTGATTCACAAAAGAAATTCAAAGGGCCAAACAGCAATAGTGCTCAAACTCACTAGCAAGCAAAGAAAATGAGATGACAATCTTTATCTACCAGGCTAGAGAACCCTAAATTATTTCTATTATCCATCAACCACTGGCAATGGAGTGGGCACAGGGTGCACAGGGGAGAAGCAAATGGTGTCAGCCAACTCTTTTGTGCTTTCCTTAGGTTTCAGGTAAGGTCTCATGTTTTTGCCTACGCCAGTCTGGAGGGTGATCCTAACTACTGCTTCCCACTTAGATGGGATCACAAACACATGCCACCAGGGCCCAGCTTTCTGGTTAAGATAGGGTCACACTAACTTTTGTCCACAATGGCCTTGAACCATGATCTTCCCAATTCCTTCCTCCTAAAACAGCTGGCACTGCTGGCATGGAGCACTGCACCGTGTCATGAAAATGTTTCGGTCAGTGAGTGCTATGCCAAGGCACACTGTCAAGGAAACAGGGTCAGCTACTGGATGAAATGTATCTTAAAGGATGTGAAGAAAAATCACAGCTACCTGGCAACTTCACTAGTGAGGACACAGGGCAGACACAGCATTCAACACAAGTTCATTCAGTGCCACACACTCATTGGGCACCTGCTGTTTGTAGGCACTGGCCAGACTCCAACACCAAATACCAGAAACATGCATGGGTGTGGCATACCCTCCTAGTGCTACCTTTGTACCCAACCAATGCTGCTGCCAATAAACGCCATGGATCACATGTCTCGGGCAACGCTAGGAAAAAAGAGCGGCTCTGCTGCCAGGGCTCTGTTACTGGCTTTGTCTGAGGACCCACAAGCAGGAAGAGTAAGTCTTGGCTGTTAGGATGAGAGGCAGACAAAGAAAAGGCCAAGGGCACACTGAAAAGGCAGCTTGAGACAAAGAGGCCTTGAGAGACACTCTACCACCACCACCAACCCCCCCAAAGCCTCAGCTCAAGTGATGGCCCTGGAGCCCTCCAGGGTGCATGCAGACAGACATGCAGCAGGTAAGGTCAGGTACAGCACTGGTGAGGGGCCCTGGTAAGTGACATGAAGGTACAAGGAAGCTCTTCACAAATAACATCAACCTGCCCATCCCTCAAAAAAAAGTCTAGAAAATAAGGAATGGGTAATCACAGCATGTGGAAAGCTGGGCAAGGAGAATCTTGATTTCAATGCTAGTGTGGGCTACATAGCAAATTCCAAGCCAGCCTAAGCTACACAGTGAAATCCTATCTGAGAGAGAAAGAGAAGGGGAGCGAGACGGCTGTGCAAAAGGTGGCACAGGAGGGCTGGGAAGGTGGCTCAGTGGTAGGGCGCTCGCCTTGCATGCCTGAGGCCCTGGGTTCGATTCCTCAGCACCACATAAGCAGAAAAAGCTGGAAGTGGCGCTGTGGCTCAAGGGGTAGTGTGCTAGCCTTGAGCTGAGGAGCTGAGGGACAGCGCCCAGGCCCAGAGTTCAGGCCCCACAACCGGACCCAAAAAATAAAAATAAAAAATAAAAAAATAATAAAAAAAATTTTAAAGCCATTTGCTGGTGGCCCACTCCCATCAACCTAGCTACTCAGGAAGCTGAGATCTGAGGATTATTGTTCTAAGCTAGTCCAGGCAGAAAAGTCCATGAAACACTTAGCTTCAATTAACCAGCAAAAAAAAATCAGAAGTTGAATTGCGGCTCTAGTGGTAGAGAGCCAGCCTTGAGTGAAGTAAGCCAAGTGACACCCGAGTGCAAGCCCAGCACCAGGCAAACAGGGGCGGGCAGAAGGGAGAGAGGTGGTGGGAGAATGGGAGGCAGGAAGAGAAGGTACAAAAGAAGCCTCACTACTCCAACGACAACATCTGTAGTAACTCATCTAAATATAAGTCATTACAAGCATTTCCTTTGAAATCTAGAACAGGTCAAGGCTACTGGTCACCCCCACTTCTACTCAACACAGAGAGAAGAGATGTAGCCTAATACACCAGAGGAATGGAGAATAGAAGCAAAAATGTGAATGAAGCCCAATCATTACCAACTGAATATAAAAGGTTTGTCTACATCTAATTCTTCAATTTAGTAAGAAGGCTAGACATGAAATTAATACCCAAAATTCAACTGTAATTAAAACACCATCATGAAAAAATTAGAAATGCATTTTTGTCAAAAAAAAACACTAATATTTAGCCCACGCCTATAATCCTAACTACTCAGGAGGCTGAGATCTGAAGATCACAGTTCAAAGCCAGCCCAGGAAGGAAAGTCTGTGAACTCTTATCTCCAATTAACTACCCAAAAAGCCAGAAATGGGACTGTAGCTAAAGTGGTAGAGTGATGGCCTTGAACAAAAAAGATCAGGTTCAGGGCTGGGAAGGTGGCTCAGTGATAGAGTGCTTGCCTTGCATGCTTGAGGCCCTGGGTTCGATTCCCCAGCACCACATAAGCAAAAAGAAAAAAAGCTGGAAGTGGCGCTGTGGCTCAAGTGGTAGAGTTGAGGGACAGCACCCAGGCCCAGCGTTCAGGCCCCACGACCGGACCCAAAAAAAAAACAAAAAACATTAAAAAAAAAAAAAAAAGATCAGGTTCAGTGCTCAAGTCCTGAATTCAAGACGCAAGCCCACCAGAAAAAAAACCCACCAGGGGTTGTGGAAAGCAGTGTAGGCTAGTGTGCCTGGCACATGTGAGGGTCTGGGTTGTGGGAAGCAGTGTGGGCTAGTGTGCCTGGCACATGTGAGGGTCTGGAGTCTACTTGCAGCAACAACAATAAACTCAAGAATACCCCCAGAACAAATCTAACAAAATATGCACAAGACCCACTTGGAAAAAATATATAAAACTTAACTGAGGGCTTAGTGGTAGAGTGCTTGCCTCATATACATGAAGCTCTGGGTTCGATTCCTCAGTACCACATACTCAGAAAAAGCTGGAAGTGGCGCTTTAGCCCAAGGAATAGAGTGCTAGCTTTGAGCTAAAGAAGCTCAAGGACAGTGCCGAGGCCCAGAGTTCAAGCCCCAGGACTGGTGAAATAAACAACAACAACAAAAAAAAAAAAAACCTAACTAAAAAATGTTGCACAAGGCCTAACTAAATTGAGTAATAAACTATATTCAAGGATACAGAGCTACTACTCTATACAGTCAATGTCAATTCTCCCAAAAACAGATCAACAGCATACAAACCACAATATCTTACAAAGAACTTTCCATGTTTGAAAGGGTTAGCTCCAAAGTTCATGAACAAGAACAAAATGCCAACAGCAGCACCAACACAGACCAACACAAGGGGAAGAGTACATCTACTAAGGACACAACACTGATGAAGGTCCTTCAGAGCCACACACCTCAAAAACCATTACCATGAAGCCAGCCAGGGAGGCAAATAAGACAATGCCAGGACCCTGTGCACAAGTGGAGAAAAGTGAACATAGGACCCCTGCCCACAGCACCCTCAGGTCCAGTACCAGGAAGACTAAAGGCTTAAAGTAGAAGAAAAAACTTTTAGCCAGGCGTTGGTGGCTCAAACCTATCTATAATCCCAGCTACTCAGGAGGCTGAGATCTGAGGATCAAGCCAGCCTGCACAAGAAAGCCCATGAGACTCTTACCTCCAAATAACTACCAAAAAGCCAAAAGAGTTGGAGTTGGGGTTCAAGTTGTAGAATTCCAGCCTTGAGTGAAAAAGCTAAGGGACATCGCCTGATTCAAGGTCCAGTACCAGCACGTGCACACCACTAAAACTTTAGAGTAAAATCACATATGACTCTGAAGGACAGTCACAGGCAGGAGGAACTACAAACTGGTAAGGAAGAAACAATACAAAGAAAACTGGCAGACAGATAAGAACCAATCACCAGAAAGCCACCACAAACAGCAGTGGGCACACAGAACGAGTTTCTCCCTCACTGTAAAACTTGAAGAACGAGAGAAGCCTGGTGATACAAGGTGCTGTAAGGAGGTGAGAACTGGCAAGCTTCTGCAATTCTCACCAAAGCCAAAAACACCCCAAGAAAGAAAACAGCAAGCTACCACCAACCTGAACTTACAAGGTGTCACAAGAGAGGAGTGTACCATGGCTTACCACAAAACAGACTAAAAACGACAACCACTCCAACAAGTGGGATGTTGGGATTATGTCTATAATCCTAGCTACTGGGGAGACTGAGATCTGAGGACTGCGGTTTGAAGCTAGTCCACACAGGCCCAAGAAACTCTTATCTACAATCGCTCGCCTTGAGCTGAAGAGCGCAGGGACAGTGCCCCCAACCCCAGAGTTCAAGCCCTACGACCAACAAAAAAAAGGCTAAGTAAAAGCATGAAGCCACCAACCTCTCCTGGAAAACTGACTCATCTCCACCCAGATGGCCCAGGCAAAACTAACTTATTACATGCCTTCTACCTTGGTAGAGAAAAGTATATTTTTTAACTCTGTCCTTCCAAAATATAATTTTAAGTTGTAGAGTTGAGATTCTACAGAAAGATAAGATTATTCAAAGTAATTTCTTTTCAAAGTATACTACGTATTAAATTTAAAGTATTTCAATGAAAATTCCACTGGATGGTGATCTCCAAATTCAGAAAAAAGAAAAATCAAGATGCAAATTAATATGTATAATAGCTTTGGTATAAGAAAAGAAATCAGAAAGAGCACATGACCCAGGATCTAGGTGGTAAGGTTAGGAGAATCACAGGTTCACAGGTTCAAGGCCAGCCTGTCCCACACACTGAGATCTTCTTTCAAAAATAAAACAAGCCAGGGCTGGGAAGGTGGCTCAGTGGTAGACTGCTTGCCTTGCATGCACGAGGCCCTGGGTTCCATTCCTTAGCACTACATAGGTAGGAAAAGCCAGAAGTGGCGCTGTGGCTCAAGTAGTAGAGTGCTAGCCTTGATCTGAAGAGCTGAGAGACAGTGCCCAGTCCCAGAGTTCAGGCCCCATGACCAACAAGAAAAATAATAATAATAAAACAAGCCATGCACTGGTAGCTCAGGCCTGTAATCCTAGCTACTCAGGAGACTAAGACCTTTTATTGGGGGGGGGGGTTCGTTGTGGAGCTTGAACTCTGGGCCTCAGCTCTTCAGCTCAAGGCTAGCGTTCTACCACTTGAGCCACAATGCCACTTCCAGTTTTCTGGTGGCTCAGTAGTAGAGTGGTTGGGCCTTGAATGCATGACGCTCTGGGTTCAATTCCTCCGCACCACCTAAGGACAAAAAGCCAGAAGTGGTGCTGTGGCTCAAGTGATAGAGTGCTAGCCTTGAGCAAAAGAAGCTCAGGGACAGTGCCTAGGCCCTGTGTTCAAGCCCCAAAAACAGGCAAAAGAAAAAAAAAAGATTCCACAGGTCATTTTGTCTTTACTTCTGAGATCTTCCATGTCATACACAATGTTTATTCAATAAATGCCCTTTTTCACTCTCAACAGCACCGCAGTGATAGGCAAAAACAAGTGCCTTCAAAAGCCAGCAAAAAGAGGCTAAGGAGAAAGCGGCTGATGCATCTTTTAAGACAGACTAGTATGCTGTGAAAACACTAGCCATGTCCAATATAAGAAATAGTGGGGGGCTGGGAAGGTGGCTCAGTGGTAGAGTGCTTGCCTTGCATGCCTGAGGCCCTGGGTTCGATTCCTCAGCACCACATAAGCAGAAAAAGCCAGAAGTGGCGCTGTGGCTCAAGTGGTAGAGTGCTAGCCTTGAGCTGAAGAGCTGAGGGACAGCCTTCAGACCTAGAGTTCAAGCCTGGGACTGGCAAAAAATAAAAAAATAAAAAATAAAAAAAAGAAATAGTGGGAAAGCACTAGTCACAGGAGCCAAGGAAAGGAACAAAAACCACATCTAATGGCCTCAGGGGCATGTTTGAAGTGAGCATTGCCGATATGCAGAATGAATTTGCACTTAGAAAATTCAAGATTATTACTGAGAATGTTCAGGGCAAAAATTGCCTGACTTCCATAGCACAGATCTTACTCCTAAAAAAAATGTGTTCCATGGTCAAAAAGTGTCAGACCATGATTGAAGCTCTGATGTCAAGACATCTGTACAGACGGTGATGTGCTTCTTCTGTTCTGTACTGGTTTTATTTATTTATTTTTTAGATCCGGTCGTGGGGCCTGAACTCTGGGCATGGGCGCTGTCCCTCAGCTCTTCAGCTCAAGGCTAGCACTCTACCACTTGAGCCACAGTGCCACTTCCAGCTTTTTTCTTTTTGCTTATGTGGTGCTGAGGAATGGAACCCAAGACCTCATGCATGTAAGACAAGCGCTCTACCACTGAGCCACCTTCCCAGCCCTGGTTTTATTATTTTTTCAATGTCAACACCAGATATGCAAAACCTACTATGCTCATACCAAGAGGTTCCATAAATCTGAAAGATGATGGAAATCATGACCCCAGAAGCATAGACAAATGACTCGAAATAAGTAGTTAAGTAGATTCTAGACAGCATTGAGACACCAGAAAAAGCCTGCAGGCTGTTGACACATGTTGCCTCATTAGAAAGGTAAAACCACTGAAGAAGTCCATGTTTGAACAGAGAAAACTCAGGGAGCTTCATGGTGAAGGGTCATAATTCTAGAAAAGCTACTAGGGACAAGAACAGTGTCAAAGTTTGAATGAATCAACAAGTCCAAGAATCCATTTAAAATTCCTATTTTTAATAGTGACTAATAAAAAGTCCTATTTGTAAAAATAAATCAATAAATAAATAAAGTCGGGCACTGCTGGCTCACGCCTGTAAGCCTAGCTACTCAGGAGGCTGAGATCTGAGGAAGGCAGTTCAAAGCCAGCACCAGCAGGAAAGTCTGTGAGACTCTTATCTCCAATTAACCACCAGAAAACCAAGAGAGTGGTGCTATGGCTCAAAGTGTAGTGCAGGCCTTGAGTGAAAAAAGCTCAGGACAATGCCCAGGCCCTGAATTCGAGCCCCCATGACCAACAAAAGAAAGAGGAGGGAGGGAAGGGGGAAGAGAGAGATGAGGAGGAAGGAAGGAGGGAATTACAGTAACGGTCACTACTGGAACCAAGAAACCCAGAGGGGAAATCAGACCTAGGACATCTTCCACAGGAAACACACAAGACAAATGCTTCCATTTGAACAAATGAAGATGGAACTGACTCCTAGGGAACCAGCAGGGTCCTGGTGTGTGTCTGCTGATCCACACTCCTATTGGAGACCAAAAACTTTTTTCTTTTGTAGGTTGTGGAGCTTGAACTCAGGGCCTGGGTGCTGTCCCTGAGCTCTTTTGCTCAAGGCAAGTACTCTACCATGTTAAGCCTCAGCTCCACTTCTGGTTTTTGAATGACTAACTGGAGATAAAGAGTCCCAGGATCTTTTCTGCCCTAGCTGGCTTCCAACTGAAATCCTCAGATCTCAGCCTCCTGAGTAGCTAGGATTACACATGTGAGCCACCAGCGCCCAGCTAGAAAACTTATTTATAAACACAACTGACACTCTCCTTTGCCTCTCACACAGACTTTTCAACACTGACCCTCAGGAAATTAAGACAGAAAAGATGTGCAACCAGCTTCAGACCCAACAGAGTGAGGCTGTTTCAAAAAGCCAGGTGGTTAGACCAACCTCTGACCTCTAGGTTTAAAAATGGCAGGCTCGGGCTGGGAAGGTGGCTCAGTGGTAGAGCGCTTGTCTTGCATGCATGAGGCCCTGGATTCAATTCCTCAGCACCACATAAGCAGAAGAAAAAAAAAAAAGCCAGAAGTGGCGCTGTGGCTCAAGTGGTAGTGCTAGCCTTGAGCTGAAGAGCTGAGGGACAGTGCCCAGGCCCAGAGTTCAGGCCCATGACTGGACCAAAAAAAATAAATAAATAAAAAATAAAAATGGCAGGCTCCTGGGATTCAATGCAATCAGTAAACAAAAAACCCCAAACTTGCCCACAGCTAGGATCAATCACCTTTCCTCCTAAGACACCATGACCCTCAGTAAAACTTCACTGAAATAGTTTATAAAAATAATCTCACCCATTTTAAGCATATAATCTGATGAGCTGGGCATAATCAGCTAGGTGACCACCACTGCAATTAAGATGCTAATGTCCCTGGCTATGAAGTTACACTGTACCAGCCCTGGTGTAGACTGCAATAATTTAGCTCTGCGTGCATGCATGTGTTACTGGTAGTGGAACTTAGGGCCTCACACATGTTAATCAAGAAAGTGTTTTGAACTATGCATCTATCCCCTAGTTAGCTTCTTCTAGGTTCTCTGGGGACAGACAGACCCATGTAAATACACGGCCTTCGTGCTGGCCTCCCACTTGGCCGTCACTGGCATCGCTGCTGACTTGTCAGAACACACTCCTCTGCACGCGCAGGCACCCAGCTCTGCCTCGCCTCTCACCACTCCTTGGGACTCTCAATGAAGAGTCCCACAGGGATGTGAGTTCCCCTTCTCCTGGTAAGCCAGCCCTACATTTGGCCTTCACTCTCAGACTCAGACGTCTTCCTTGGCAGGGTGGAGAACCACCACATGCATGGCCAATACAACCTGCATGGCATCCCTCTGGGGTTTAACTGGCACTTCCCTTAACAATGTGAGAGACTTCACACGCTTACTGCCCACTTATGCATCTTCCCATTTCTAAACCTTCAACTCTTAAAAAGACCTGTGTCCTCCTAACGTGTACAAAGGCCCTTTGCGTGTTCTAGATGCAAGCTCACTGTGAGGATATAAATGTTTTCTCCACGTCCCTGAGCTTGCCTTTTCATCTCCTTAACAATGTCTGTCACCTACACAAGTTTTCTCTTAATCCACTCATTTTTCTGCTCTGTGGGTCCGGCTATTCATCCTAGGAGACCTTTCCCCAGACACAGTCACGCAGACGCCATGGCAGTCGCCAGGCTGCCCGTCCACCAGCATCCTCTTCTTAGCAACTCAACATCGCTAGTGATGTTAGCACTACTGCGAGCCGCAGTGACTAAGGCTGGCAATCCACAGTGCCCTAGACCCCACACTCCCTGCTCACCCCCTTCTCTAGAAGACCACTAGAGGAAGGCCTGCAGGCTCCAGGAGCCAAGCCCCACCAGACTGGCCTCACCTCCCTCTGTCTGAAACAGGAGCCCAGATCCCATGCACTCAGGAGCCCACACAACAAGGGGGGCCTTGGCAGAAGGGACACTTGCCCAAGACACTGTGGCAGGCAGCTCAGCCCTCCTCTGCCAGTACAGAGCTCCTGCCACAAACCCCAAGGTACATCAGTTGGCTTGGAACAAATCAGGCTTTGCCATAAGAAAAGTGGCCCTAGTTTCCACGGTAAGAATGTCACAGAATATAAACAAACACTATCAAATTTCAATCATACCAAAAAATGGCAAAAATCACAGAAGCAACCACCTACTCTTACAACCACCTGGAATTCCTCCTCCAGACACAGGTGCCACTCCAAGAGCAAGCACCAACTCTCAGAAGACTGCTCCAGGCGAGACCCCCCAACCACTCTTCCTCCCATGCCACCCTTTCCCTCCATCAACATCAGAAGCGTCTGCCCGCCAAGAGCTGTGTCTGGGAAGGTGGTTTGTAAATGCAAAGCTATATGCGACAGGAATCAAAGATCAACATCACCCCAAAGACAGAGGGATCTGGGGTGGAGTCACTCCTCTGCCAGCTCTGCAGGGGAGGGTAAGAGGGGGGCTCTGGGTCCCCTGAGCCCATACAGCACTCCAGCATTCTACAGATGTTTCGCTAAAACCCCTGCGTGCACACTCAGCTGGAGAACCAAAGACACCGCACCCTGCCCACGCCTGCAAGGGCACTAGGAACTGCCCCCTGTGGGTGGGCCAGCTAGCCTGCAACTCCGTGTGTGTGCCTGAGTCCATCGGAGACCCATGAAGCAGGCCCCATGAGGAAAGCCACCGCCTGAAGCGCGCGGCTCAGTGTGCATGACACCAGGCAAGAGCACTGGAGGCTGACTTTGTTTTCCTCTACTCTAGCTGGTGGTCAGCGGGTCCTAGCTGGGCTCCCAGACAGGCCTCATCCACACTCATGAGACTTGCTCTGCCGTGCCAATCTGTAAGATCCCCATTTGAAAGCTACACCCTAATTATGCATGGCCCTCTCCTCCCCTCTGCACCCTACGCTCTCAAGGTTACCAGGGTGCTACCGTTCCTCTGCTAGCCTCCCAATCCAACAGCTGGCACCTGCCCCCATGTGCCTTCTTCAGACATGGCAGTGCTTGTGCTCACCTTCTACACCAAGGGTCAGAACTACACACCCTGGATCGGCAACCTACCCGCATAGTGGATGTAGAACACCAGCCCTGCAGGGCGTGGGTGTGGGCACTGCGCACCCAAGTCCTCAGCTCCTGCCTGCGATGCTGCCCTGTCCCTCCTGTCCCTCCCTGCACCAGAACCAGTCGGGCCATCTCATTCTTCTGCTCCACAATCTTCTGCAGCTCTATCCTGCACGCTTCCAAGTCTACACATCTCCCCACACCCAAGACCTCCTGAGCCACAGCCCTCTCACACCCACGATAACTCACTCCTCGATACCCTGGACCATGCCCTCCCCAGTCCTTCACCTCCTGTGTCTACCCAATCCCTGCCCATCATCTAGCCACCAGCAGGTACTCAGCTTCACATCTAATAAATGGATCCCCTTAAAGATGATCTAAGACGGATCCCATCTTCTCATTTACCCCACGGTCACCAACTCACCAAGAAGGTAATTGCTTCCTAAAGCTGGCAGGAAGGCCAGGCCACACTTAATTGTAAGTGCAGGCCTTATGTAAGACACCACACACACACACACACACACATACACATACACACACACATACATGCACACACACATACACACACATACACACACACATACACACATACACACACATACATACACACACACACATACATACATACACACACACACACACACACACACACACACACACACACACACGGCATATTTAGGGGCAGGGCACAGCAGCAATCAGGGCAAATATACAGATGGAGGGTTTGGTCCTGAGCCAAGAAGAACCTGTCCTCCATCTCTCTCCTGCCTCCTACCCCTTCCCTTTTCCATCCCTTGCCCTCTCACTTCTCTGCCACACCCTCCTCCCACCAGCCTGAGCTTCTCGTGCTCCCCAACCTCAGTCCTACCTCCCACCCTTCTTGAAGGCAGTCCTCTGGCAACTCCTCCCAAAGTATCAGTACTTGCTAGTATCTGGGGGGAGGGATGGAGTCCAGAGAGGTACCCTCAATGGCAAAGACAGCCCCTGGGACAGTGTCTAGGCAGCACTCCCTCTCTAGCCTCCTACAGCCCCAAAACAAAAAGTCAAGGGCTATAAATGGTCCAATTCCACAATGACAGACTAAAGAAACAAGAAACATCAGCTCAGGTATGAAGGGAGAGCAGGCTTCGGAGTGAGGTACAGACAATGAGGCCCCACCTAGGCTGTGAGCTGACAGATCCAACCCTAGAGAAAAGAACACACTTGGCCAACAGGCCCCCAGAAGCCCCACCCAGCCAACCTGGCCAAACAATACAATACAATACACCTGCTCCACACTCCCACTGCATCTACCACACACAGGCAAGCAGGCCATCCATCTGCCTTTAGACACCCTGAGAAGCCAGGTGAGGAAAACGCTGACTGGAGAAAGCCCAGCCGCCAGGCGGAGAGAAGCCAGGCAGGAGAATCCAGGGAAGATACTGGGGGGAGGGCAGGGAGAGGACCTGGCAGGGAGGACCCAGGAAGGGGGACCTTCTTCACTGAGCAGTGAAGAACTCAGGCAGGAAGAAACCAAGAGAAAGGACCAGGCAAGGCGGACCCAAGGGGGGACCTAGGGATCTGAGACCCAGGTAGAGAGGACCTGGGGGAAAACCCAAGCAGGAAGGATCCCCTCCAACTATATAACTCAGAGGGCTGAGAAGCACCTAGAACAGGGGAGCAAACAAACAGCCATCTGGAAAGAAGAGAAAACTCTGGAGACGTGGAAGCAGGCTGCCTTGCCCTGCACTACCCCGGCATTACTAATGCAGGGCAACATGGAACCCCTCCTCAGCCCACCTCGAGGCCAACTGCCGTCCTTGAGGGTGCCTGCTGACTCTCTGGGGTTCTCTGCCTAGCCCCGGGACAGGGACTTTGCCCAGTATCCCTACACGGCACCAGACCACAAAGCCACAGAATGAAGGCAGGACTCTCAGGAACCAAAGGCCACCCACTTTTGGACAGGCTTCTCTGTGGTACAACCAGAATTATCCACCAGCAACATTCTGCCACCTGCACACACGGCACCCACATCCACAACAAGCTAGGCTACCTTCGTCCGGGGTAGCTCTTTTGCTTTATTTGCCCAAAACTCAGTCTCTCCTCATACTCTCAGCCTTCTGTGTCCAGAGTTCCTCCTGAGGAGCCTGCCCCCCCCCCTCAGTCACAGCCCTGGGCCTCGCCACCTTGGAAACCACATCCAGCAGTGTGTAAGCACTTCTCCCCAGCACACTGGCTTCTCCAGGATATTCTGTCCCTCCACTTTCTATGGCCATTTAGAGAGCCCTTCAACCGGGTCTGGGCAGACGGGTCTCAGAGGGGACAGAGTTGTCCATACCCACAAGGAATACTTCAGGGAGAAATCCCATTCTGGCTATCTGACCCTGTTCCCTGGGTAAACTGAGACCACCAGTCCCCTGGGCCAGCCACCAGCTTTCCAGCCTCCATAAGGCTGACCTGACAGGGGCTCCAGCCATCCACTTCACCCATAACCCCCTTCCACAGTGCCAGGCACCCCCTCCTGCTTAGCCTTTGATGCCCTTCCTAGATGCTTCTACATGATCAGTTCTTCCTTTTACCCAGCTTCAAGTCAGCATTCAGTGCATGGCCACTGATCTTGGGAAATTCAAGATCTGGAGTGGTGGAGGACTGTGCAGCCAGGCCAAGGCTCAGCAGAAGAGGAGGAAGCTCACACCAGCCTCACACTGGCAAGTGTACTGAAAACCAGCACCACAGATACAACAGCCATGTGAAATACTGACAACACTTCATTTTGCTGTCACGTACTATTAGGAATTGTAAGACAACACTACTAGGACTACTGAAAATTTGTTCTTGAAGTCGGGCGCTGGTGCCTTACACTTGTAATCCTACTCAGGAGGCTGAGTCTGAGATTCACAGTTCAAAGCCAGCCCAGGAGAAGTCTGTGAGACTCTCATCTCCAATTAACCACCAGAAAACCGTAAGTGGCGCTGTGGCTCAAGTGGTGCTGTGACTCAAGTGGTAGAACACTAGCCTTGAGCTGAAGAGCTGAGGGACAGCACCCAGGCCCAGAGTTCAAGGCCCACAACCGACCAAAAAAAATTAAATTGTTCTTGAAAGCTAAAAATAAAAGCTCACACCTGTAATCTCAGCTATGCAAGAGGCCACGACAGGAAGGCTTGTGGTTCAAGACCAGCCAAACAAAAAGACAGCAAGATTCAATCTCAATTAGCAAAACAAGCATAGTAACACACTTTTGATTCTAGCTAAGTGGTAGGTAGGATGATCCCAGTCTAGGCTTTTCCAGGATAAAAACAAAGACCTACCTGAAAAATAAAGCAAAAAGTGGCTGGAGAGCATAGCTCAAATAACAGTGTGCCTGTCTAGCAACCCAAGGTCCTGAGTTTAACCAATAGCACTACCAAAAGAAACACACACACACACACACACACACACACACACACTCCTTAAAAACATCTATAAGTCAGCCAGGCGCTGGTGGCTCACACCTCTCATCCTAGCTACTCAGGATACTAAGATCTGAGGATCAAGGTTCAAAGCCAGCCCAGGCAGGAAAGTCCGTGAAACTCTTATCTCCAATAAACCACTAGAAAACCGGAAGTGGTGCTGTGGCTCAAGCAGTAGAGTGCTTGCCTAGAGCTGAAGAGCTGAGGGATAGTGTCCAAGCCCAGAGTTCAAGTCCCACAACCAATAAAAAAAAAAAATCTATAAGTCAGACTCTGTTACACACAAACCCTTCTCTTTTTTTTTGTTTTCTGTTTTTTGTGTTTATGAGGATTATAGTTTGAAGCCATTCAAGGCAGAAAAGTCAGTGAGACTTTTTTATCTCCAATTACTCACCAAAAAATAGAAGTAGAGCTGTGGCTCAAGTGGTAGAGTCCCAGCCTTGAGCAAAAAGCTAATGGACAGCATCCAGGTGCTGACTTCAAGCTTGAGTAACAACAAGCTCACACACATGCACACACACTGAAAAACAAAAACAAAAACAAAAAAACTATCTTTTACCAGTTCCACTATCAGTGGCCTGCATTCTCACACAAAACACTTTCTCTGAAACCCCCCAGAGCATCCTCATCTTCCGCAGGGCTGGCCCAGTCCACTGCCAAAAGGCAGTCATGCATCAAACCATCAACCTTCTTCACACAGTCCGGGTACCAGGATCCTCAAGTGTCCACTGTGGGCTCCCTTATTCTTTTGTCCTCTCTACCCACCTCCAGATGCAGAATGGCACAAAACTAGATTTCAGGTCACTTTTGCTGTCCCTTCCCCATACCAGGTGACTGTCCAACTCTATCTCTAACAACCCAAATTCTCGAGATTTATAGATAATTAAAGTAAACAACCTGTTCTCAGATGGTCCCCCTGTACCTCTGAAGAGCAACAACTGGACACCTGTGGACAAGCTGCCTGTGGCCAAGGCTAACAGCTACCACCTCGCGCCCATCACACTTCCGTGTGCACATAAGACCCCTGAAAGAGTAGTGTGCTTCTTGTGATAAAAAATGACCCAAATGGCCATGACAGAAGAAACCACAGTGCCTTCACAAGAGACATGTCATATGGCCATGGGGAAAAAGGCCAGGTACTTACACCATCACAGGAAAGAGCCCAGAAATAGGCAGAGCAGTAGTAAGAGGCCCATGAGGCATGTGTGCCTAGGAGTGAAGAGGAGGAGCCCACGGAGCATTCCCAAGGGGCATGACAGCTGCCAAAGGCTGGGACAGTGTCTGCCATGTGTGGTCAAACTGACAGGGTGTGTGCGGATGCTTATTAAACTGTGAATGAAAATCACCACATTAATGAAAGCAGGCCACGCCATGACAAGGACCATGACTAACTCAGGTCTGTGCATCTAAAATCCAGAAGCACACACCCTGCTCCTGCATGGCTTCCCATCCCAATTAATGGCCTCCAAAATGCCAGCCACTGACCCACAGTCAGATCACACTGCTTCTGAGACTCCCTGACTCACGCCCCAGGCATGCAAGCTACTCTGCCCCACACCAGGCCCCACACTGCGAAAGTGAGTAGTGTTCTTGCTTGACTGACAAGACTGTGGCAGACACCACTGGTAGAACAGGCCACCCAGAGGTACAGGCTCCAATGAGTAGCACTACTATCAGAGCCAGCACCCCACCAAGACAAGCTAGCTGCATCTCCTCAGCCCAGAGTGACACACAGACATGTGGTAGCAAGCAGGAATGCCAAACTCTGCAGACCTTAAATGTGAGTGTGCGTCCCCATAACGGGGTGCTGACCACGTGGCAGGGCAGAAGCAGACCCAGAGGCAGGAACACAGAGCATGACCCTTGGGGACAATATGCTTCCAAGAAGCCATGGGACCAGAAAACCAGAAGTGGCGCTGTAGCTCAACTGGTAGAGCGCTTGCCTTGAGCTGAAGAGCTGAGGGACAACGCCCAGGCAAAAAAAAAAAAAAAAAAAGAAGCCATGGGAGTTCTCAGTGGAGCAGACATGATGCAGAGGACAAAGTAGGGAAGGAGTACCTAGAGCAAGAGCAGTAAGGATGGTCCAACAGCAGGGTACAACGGAGCCACAGGGATACTAAAGCCAAAGCTGTAACATCTCCATGCCTGGCACCTGCCAAGGGCACCACACAACACCTGCCAGAGGTTATATCAGGGGCCGATTCAAAGCAGCTCTAAGAATACACCATTACAAGAACAAAGGAAATACTCTAGTACAAATAACTGTTAAAAAGAATAAATGACGCTGCTGGCTCACGCCTGTAATCCTAGCTACTCAGGAGGCTGAGATCTGAGGATCGCGGTTCAAAGCCAGCCCGGGCAGGAGAGACCATGAGACTCCTATCTCCAATAAACCACCAGAAAACCGGAAGTGGCGCTGTAGCTCAAGTGGTAGAGCGCTCGCCTTGAGCTGAAGAGCTGAGGGACAGCGCCCAGGCCCAGAGTTCAAGCCCCACGACCGACCAAAAAAAAAAAAAGAATAAATGATTGTCAGAAACTATGACAAATGCCAGGCACCATGCCTGTAATACTAGCTACTCAGGAGGCTGAGATCTGAAGATCACAGTTTGAAGCCAGTCCAGGCAGAAAAATCCCAATGAGACTCTTATCTCAAAAACTGGAAGTGACGCTGTGGCTCAAGTGGTAGAACGCTAGCCTTGAGCACAAAGAGGTTCAGAGACTGTGCCCAGATCCTGAGATCAAGCCTCACAACCAACCAAAAAAAAAAAACTTTTAAAAAAAGACAAGCCAGACACAAGACTGATCACACCTATAATCCTAGCTACTCAGGAGGCTGAGGTCTAAGGATAGAGATTTGGAGCTAGCTCAGACAGACAAATCCAAAAGACTTCTCTCCCCAACTAACTAGCAAAAAAGCTGGCCAGGCACTGGTGGCTCACGCCTATAATCCTAGCTACTCGGGAGGCTGAGATCTGAGGATCTCAGTTCAAAGCCAGCCAAGGCAAGAAAGTCTGTGAGACTCTTCAATTAACCACCAGAAAACCAGAAGTGGTGCTGTGGCTCAACTGGTACTGTGGCTCAAGTGGTAGAACACTAGCCTTGAGCTGAAGAGCTAAGGGACCGTGCCCAGGTCCAGAGTTCAAGCCCCATGACCAACAACAACAAGCTGAAATAGAGTCATAGTGCAAATGGTAGAGTGTCAGCTATGAACAAAAAGAAACAAGAAGAGGCCCTGAGTTCAAGCCCTGGTACAAGGAGGCAGGGTGGGAAGGAGGGAAAGATACAAGCTACACACAACGGCTCACACCTGTATGACTAGCAAAGCTAAAGAAGATTATGGAGCCAAGCGCTGGTGGCTCTCCCCACTAAGGGGGCTGAGATCTGAGTATCGCGTTTCCAAGCCAGCCAGGGCAGGAAAAGTCTGTGAGACTCTTATGTCCAATTAACCACCAGAAAACCAGAAGTGGGGCTATGGATCACGTGGTAAAGCACCAGCCTTGAGCTGAAGACCTGAAGGACAGCATCCAGGCCTAGAGTTCGAGACCCACAACAGGAGGAGGAGGAGGAGGAGGAAGAGGAAGATGATGATGATGATGTGTCAAAGCCAGCCTGTGTGCAGTAAGTTCCCCAGACCCCATTGCAACAGAAAAGGCTGTGTATGGTAATATGTACCAGTTATTCCAGCTTTGGCAGGACGCATGAGTAAGAGGATCACAGTCCAGGCCACCCAGGTAAAAAGTGAGACGTTATCTCAAAAATAACAAGAGCAAAGATGGGTGCTGGTGGCTCATGCCTATAATCCTAACTACTCAGGAGGGTATGATCTGAGGATCATGGTTCAAAGGCAGCCCAGGCGGCAAACTCTGTGAAACTCTTATCTCCAATAAACTTCAAAGGGCCACAGTGGAGCTGTGGCACAAGCAGTGGAGCACTAGCCTTAAGAGGAAAAACAAAAACCAACAACTCAGTGATAGTACCTAGTATGACACAAATAATAATAACCAGAGCAAAAAGAGCTAGAGGCATGGTTCAAATGGTAGAGTACCTGCCTAGGCAAGTATAAAACCCTGAATACAAATTCCAGTATTGTCATTAAAAAAAAATTTTTTAAATACTCATGATCTATAAAATTTGCTCCAACCTGGGGCTGGGAAAGTGGCTCAGTGGTAAAGTGCTTACCTCAAATGCATGAGGCCCTGGGTTCCATTCCTCAGTACCACATAAGCAGAAAAAGCCGGAAGTGGTGCCGTGGCTCATGTGGTAGAGCACTAGCCTTGAGCTGAAGAGCTGAGGGACAGCACCCAGGCCAGAGTTCAGGCCCCACAACCGGCAAAAAAAAAAAAAAAAAAGGTTCCACTCTCATCCCCAGTCTCAGTACAAGCACCACCACGAGAAGCCAGCTCCCCCTCTGGGTGCTTCTGCATATCAGCAGTACAAAACATGGCAAGCCACAGGCTCCAGGGACATGCAGAGCCTGTAGCCTAACTCAGCAGGACCTTCAGCGCCCCACACACGGACCGACCAGCCCACACCACGCCCAGTGCATATGCCTTCCAGGAATGGAGCTCAGGCACATCCTGCTGCTCCATATTCCACCTGAGCCCCTGCGCCCCGCCTAGAATCAGGCTTGTTTGGAGTCAAGGACAGAGAAGGAAGTGGCAGCCCTAGACATGCCAGGACTCTGGTGTCAGCTACTCAGAAACAGGCTCTTAAGGCCAAGCAGCCCCTCACCGTAGCACTAGGTGACACTCGGCCACATTTGGCCTGCAACGTATCCCAAGGATGAAAAGTTCTAGATTAGTCTTCAGAGCACAAGGCTGTCACTTACACACTTCTTGGCCTTGGAGCCCTTCATCACAGGACCCAAGAAGTGAGGCAGAGGTTAGGCCAGACCAAGACCAGGCACCAGGCTCTGGGGTGTAGGCTCTCCCCACTGCTCCCTGCAGCCACATCTCAGTGTGTCACCCTAGGAAGTCAAGTGCACATTTACAGCTCTAAATATCAGTAACACCAAGATGACTCTCCAACCAATTAGTCAGAAGCTACTGGGAAAACTCAGGGTGCTCCAAGCTGATAGTGGCTATTATCAGATGTTCTGCATTAATAAGTTATATGACATGAAGTGCACCTCTACTCTTTGTAGAGCTCTAGGCTCCCCAAACACTACCCCTATTAGGGGCAGGTTGTCTCAGGCTCCTTCCACCAAGAGCACAACATAGATGAAGTTATTGCTGAATTACACTTATTTATTGACTGACCAACCTCAATGGATTGTACCTCTGGCCTTGCTCAACCTGCCCCCCAAAATTCCTCCTCCCTGTCTCAGCTAAATTCTCCAGTGCTCTCTACGGTTAGGCACACACAATTACCAAGTTCACTAAGCTGGAATTAGAGAAAACGACTTGCATCTTCTGGGCCAGGTCCATGGAAATGGAGGAGCCCCTTCATCACTGTCCACTGCCCTTCCAGCTGGTGTGTCTGGCAGATGAAGTAGCCCCGGAGGTGGTCTACAGCCCAGGGTAGGAGGAACACAAGACCAAGGAGCCTTACTGAGTCCCCAAGGTCCATCAGGTGACACAGAAGCCAAAACACAGCCAGCCATCCCTGCTGGTCCCTGGGTCTTGGGGCCATCTCTTGGTACGGTGAGCCCTCCCCTCCTCAACCAAATCCGGCATCTTAACCCTTCCACCACAGATGTGTGAAGCACACAGGTGAACTCCAAACTGAACACAAGAGCTGAACACATAGGAGCAGCAGACACACCACAGCTCCAAGCCTCTAAAAGTGGCTGTGTGATTCCTGACAGGCCATCCACCTGCATGCCGATCACCTTCACAGGCGGGAGGGTCCTACTGCAGACCTGCCCAGAGACGGCCTCTACACCAGCAGGTCTGAGCACCAGTGAGAGGCTAAGGCCTACTACAGACCAAAAACAGCAATAATGTCACGAGGGTACTGGTGGTAACTCAGGAGGCTGAGATACAGGGATTTTGGTTTGTGAGCAGGCTAAGCAGAAACTGACTCCATCTCCAGAATAACAAAAAGCAGGGGCAGCTGGGTGTCAGTGTCTCATATCCGTAATCCTTTCTTTCTTTTTTTTTTTTTAGATCCCTAATAAGCTAGTCATGGAAGTACATGTGTATAATCCCAACTGCACAGAAGCCAGAGGAAAGAAAATGGCTATGGTCTGAGGCTATCCCCAGACAAAAACATAAGATACTATGTGGGGGGAAAAAAATGGAAAAATAGTTAAAGGAAAACAAGGATCAGGTGAAGATGTTACTGCTGGTGTGAGGCCCTTCTGGATACCAAGCAGCTCTCTAGATCTAGCAGGCCTTGGTCACAGCTACTTACATAAGCCAATGAAGAGCTTAAGATGGTGGGGCTAGCTGGGCACTGTAATCCTAGCTACTCAAGAGGCTGAGATCTGAAAATCATGGTTAGAATCCAGCCTACGCAAGAATGTATGTGAGACCCTTACTTCCAGTTAATCACCAGAAAACCAGAAGTGGATCTGTGGCTGAAAATAGTAAGCACAATCTTTGTGCAAAAAAACTCAGGGACAGCACCCAGGCCCTGAATTCAAGCCCAGGACCAACCAAAAAAAGAATCGGGACATGGTTCAAGTAGTACAGCATCTACTTGGCATGCATGAGGCCCTGAGTTCAAACCCTAGTAACACGCGCACGCGCACACACACACCACCACCACCACAAACCATGTCTATTCTAAGCAGGAAAAGGCCAAGAAGCCAGAAGATTGCTCCTTAAGGCCACATGCCTGAACCACCATGGCTCTAGCTCAACAGCTTAAAGAGGGTGACTCAGCTTACAGCCACCCTTCCTGATGACCCTGAGGCTTCCGCCCAAGGGAATCCTACATGTGAACTCTACTGCCCAGCCTCAGAGCATGCCATCTCCCACTCAAGCACTAGGCCAGCATCTCTGGCTAGAACTTATCTAGGAGGAGGCCCACAGCGTACATGCGATCAAACCCTGGCTTCCAATGCTGTCTCCTGTAAGCTACGTCACGGTTCCTGCTCAGGGCTCAGAACATGTACCTCAAACCCCACCGTGGCCTGCCCCATTCAGAGAAAGAATGCCAGAATCACCCTCATTTCACACTCGCCTAACAGTCCCCCAGCACCAACCTCAGCCCTCATTAACAAGTACTGTGACTGCCCACACATCACACTCACCACCCTACCCCAGGTCCTCCCCTGCCCAGCACCTCTGCATTTCACAGTGCTCTCATGCACGGTCAGTGAGGCCCTGCTCCAACCCTCACTGACTCCCTGCTGGAATACACTCAGACACCCTGCACTCCCCAGCAACTTGGACCAGACATGCCCACCCCGCTTTATTCCATCTGGCCTTGCCAGCCTGGGGGTTTTCTCCCAAAACGCTGGGAAATCCTATCCTATACAAAGACCCCAGACTACGTAAGGCTAGCCCTTCTCTTCCAATACCAGCAATGCCCCGCAGGCCACCACAGGCTACAAGTACCTATCATGACCAGAAGCTCCTTGCTGCGGCTTCATGGTTAACTGCATCTCTCAGCCACAAGGACCACAGCAGGACAGCAGGAACCTGGAGCCTTCAGATCCCACAGCAAGTCTCGTGTGCTCCATGGTCAGTATGCATTCTTTAATGCTCCAGTGCAAATGCTTCTGCACCTCACTTAGTCAAACAAATACAACTGCAAACAAGACACAGCTTTCTTCCTATAGAATCCTTTCCTGGAAGTGGCACTGTGGCTCAAAGTGGTAGAGTGCTAGCCTTAAGCAAAAGAGATCAGGGACAGTGCCCAGACCCTTAGTTCAAGCCCACAACCAATGACAAAAAAAATACATGTTTCTTGGGCTCAGGGGCAGGGGAAAGGGGCATGCAAAAAAATAAAATAATTTTAAGAAGAACCCTTTCCTAAGCCATATTTTAGCATAGGTTTTAAAGTGCTCTGTCCCTCTGTAATGTGCTTTCTATCAAAGCCCACCACTGAAGGACAGGGGAAGAGTACAAAACACAGGCAGGACAAGGCAAATCCCACCCTCAGCAGGATCTTGAGACTATTTTAATTATCCCAGTTCAGAAATTTAAAAAACAAAAACAAAAAACATGTGCACATCAGAAGTGGTAAGCCCTAAAAAAAAAAAAGTTGGGCTAGGAAGTTGGCTCAGTGGTAGAGTGCTTGCCTTGCATGCATGAGGCCCTGGGTTTGATTCCTCAGCACCACATAAGCAGGAAAAGCCGGAAGTGGCACTGTGGCTCAAGTGGTAGAGCGCTAGCCTTGATCTGAAGAGCTGAGGGACAGCGCCCAGGCCCAGAGTTCAAGCCCCACGACTGACAAAAAAAAAAAAAGAGTTGCTAATTCTGTTTTGATCAACTCATATACAGCTAACTATTTATAAAAATTTCTTCAAGGGCTGAGAATGTGGTTCAGTGGTGGAGTGCTTACACGAAGCCCTGGGTTCAATTCCTCAGTGCCACATAAACAGAAAGGGCTGGAAGTGGCACTGTGGTTCAAGTGAGAGTACTAGCCTTGAGCAAAAGAAGCTCAGGGACAGTGCCCAGGCCCTGGATTGGAGGGGGGAGAAACTCCCCCACAAGTTATCACTTAAACAAGGAAAGCTTACCATTTTACCCTGACTTGGGAAGCTAAGGAGAACCACCTTGACTTCAAGCATGCATATGCAGGTCCTGTGTCCCAATAAGCTGCTCTATTTCCAGGCCAGGGGGCTAAGGTAAGTTGGTGACACTCTGATCCAATGATTCTCAAGAATACTGGAACAGAGGTTCAGGGGCAAACTTCCAGGTTCAAAATAGGTAAGCCAGGTTGCCCATTCCCACACAGCTCTACCTACACATGGCAGCTGGATAACCAGCTTCTTCCCAGGCTCGGATCCTTCTCTGTACTCTCAGAACCCATACACACATAAGCATCAGGCCAAGACACATCAGGCCTCTTAATTGTCCAAGGCCATCTACTGCTCTACTGAAACCCAAGTCTCACCAGTTCTAAGAGACACCTGCAAACACAGGTCATCACCCCCAAGGAGCTCCTGACTGATCAGATGATGGTGATGAGCCAGTCTTGAACCCAAGAGACAAAAAGAGTCCCTGCCACCTGGTGAGGCATCCACCCAACCCAGCAGGGCTTCAGGGACATGCTCTGAGGCCTGACTCTGTTCCATGCTAGGCAGAGGGCTGAGCAGTTACCCCATGCTGTCCTTTACAGTTCCAGGAAAGTTATTTTTCTTTGTTCTATTCAAATGTCACTGTTACCTGAGTATTACCAAGAAGAAAACTGGGTTAAGGTCTCTGGCCTAAGGCCAGCCCCTATCCAGCCCTCTCTGCAGGTAGCTGTTCCAGTGGGGAGGTAGCCTCCCACACAGCCCACCTGTGATAACCTGTGTAACTCTCCACTGACGTCTGCCTGTGTGGGCCCCAGCACCAAACGCCTCACCCTCCCTGGTCATGGATTTGACCTGAATGAAGCTGTCCTTAAAAAGGAGATTTTGCTACTTGGATAGCAAGATCTTGCTTGAAACAGTGGAAACTTAGGGATCTGGGAAACAGAAGGAATCAAAACTGCCACTTGTCATGTGTGTGCAGCCACCCTAACAAAAACCTCATTCTTCACAGAACGGTCAGCCCCATTGCACAGTCAGAGAATGGAGGCCCCATGAGCCAGGTGTGCATCCCAGATCCATGAGCAGCTGTGCTCTTGAGTAACAGAAGCTGACCTTCCAAGAATGTTCTTATGTCGAAGACCTGACTACCCAGATACAGCCACAAGACCCCTATTTCAGCCAGTCTTCCACTCTCTGTGGCCCAGTTTGGAGATTAAGCCCCAGCTCAACAGGGATCGAAGGATGCAGTCCAAGCCTAATAGATTTTCACTTTCCCCCACTGAGCAGCCCACTAAGGATGGACCTGACACCTCACCCCCTCCCTTGCTCCCAGTAACTTTTCAAAAGCATCTTAAAGAAATAGCCCAGAGCTGTGGCTCAAGTGGTAGAGTGCTAACTTTGAGCTGAAGAGCTGAGAGACAGTGCCCAGGCCCAGAGTTCAGGCCCCACGACCAGACCCAGAAATAAATAAATAAATAAATAAATAGGGCTGGGAAGGTGGCTCAGTGGTAGAGCTCTTGCCTCATATGCCTGAGGCCCTGGGTTCGATTCCTCAGCACCACATAAGCAGAAGAAGAAAAAAAGCCAGAAGTGGCGCTGTGGCTCAAGTGGTAGAGTGCTAGCCTTGAGCTGAATAGCTGAGGAACAGCGCCCAGGCCCAGAGTTCAGGCCCCACGACCGGACCCAAAAAAAAAAAAGAAGTAACCCAGAGATGGTTCCTAGGCCAAAGCATCCAGGGCCACTCCTGCTCTGGAATGGGAACCAGAGCCTTAACTAAATCCTAGAGCAACAAGAGTAAACGCCTAGAAGGCAGAATAAACACAGGCACATGAAGGAAAATGCTAATTTTTAATGCCAAAGTGCCTTCTTTAAGAAACAAAAGTTGTGGGCTGGGAAGGTAGCTCAGTTTAGAGTGCTTACCTCTAATGCATGAGGCTCTGGGTTCGATTCCTCAGCACCATGTAAGCAAAAAAAAAAGCCGGAAGAAGCACTGTGGCTCAAGTGGTAGGAGCTAGCTTTGAGCTGAGGAGCTGAGGGACAGTGCCCAGGCCCAGACTTCAGGCCCCATGACCCACAAAAAAAGAAAAAAAGGAAAGTTGTACCAGGGCACTGGTGACTCACACCTGTAATCTTTTTTTTTTCCCTGTCCTGGGGCTTGAACTCAGGGCCTGGACTCTATCCCTGAACCTTTTGACCTAAGGCTAGCCCTCTACTACTTGAGCCACAGCACCACTTCAGCCTTTTTCTGTTTATGTGATACAGAGGAATTGAACCCAGCTTCATGCACGCTAGGCAAGCACTCTACCACTGAGCCACACACTTGTAATCCTCCTCAGGAGGCTGAGATCTGAGAATCACCATCCAAAGACACCCAAGCAAAAAGTCCATGAGACTCTTCTTTCCAATTAATCACCAAAAACGCCAGAAGTGGAGCTGTGTGTCTCAAGTGGTAGAACTAGCCTTGAGCAAAATATGCTCAAGGACAGTGCCCAGGCCCTGAGTTCAAGCCCTAGAACTGGTACCAAAAAATAAATAAATTTTAAAAAATGAAATAAATGGCACAAGTACCTGTCCAGAAGGATCTTTCAAAAACACTCCAGCACTTCACCCTTGACATCATTGCCATTTGTTGTTCTTTCAACTGTATCACACTACGACCCCGCTGTTACAGCAGGCCAAGGTACACACCAACCAGCCCCAGCTCTTCATGTGCTCAGTACCACTCTCCAGGGCTCTGCAGTGGCTGCAAAGATACCTCTAAAGATCGCTTACAGAGTCTTCTCACTGTCCTCACTGTGGATAAACCCTATCCACAGTTAGCTGGGAGTGTGGTACAGTGGTAGAGGGCCTGCCTAGCACACATGAAGCCCTAGGTTCAACTCCTCAGTACCACATACACAGAAAAAGCCTCAAATGGCACTGTGGCTCAACTGGTAGAGTGCTAGCCTTGAGCAAAAGAAGCTCAGAGACAGTGCCCAGGCCCTGAGTTCGAGCCCCAGGAATGGCAAATTAAAAAAAATTTTTTAAAACTTACCCTGACACCTTCCAATCAGCAAATTCCAACAATAATAATATAGACGTCTATTTATAAAACTGTCCTGACAAAAAAATATCATGACTAGGTTTGCTAAAAACCAAATTCAACATGTTCTTTAAAAACTCTTGGTGAGGCCAGATGCTAGTGCCTCACACCTGCAATCCTAGCTACTCAAGAGGCTTACACATGTAATCCCAGCTATACTCAAGAGGCTGAGATCTGAGGATCTCAATTCAAAGCCAGCAAGGGTAGGAAAGTCTTATCTCCATCAAACTACTCAGAAAAAGCCAGAAGTCATGCTGTGGCTCGAGTGGGCACTGGCCTTGAGCACAAAGGAGCTCAGGGCCAGGGTCCAGGTCCAGAGTTCAAGCCCCAGGACCAGGAACAACAAAAAAAAAAAAAAAAAAAAAAACTCCTGGTGAGCTGTAAGGATGAAATTTAGCCTGGCTTCCAAACCTCAGGGTGAAATCCTGTCCCACCGTGACCTCTAAGGAAGGAGGGTGCTGGGAGGGGAACAGCCCCTTTCACACTTCACTCAACTGCCACTGAGCTGTTACTTCACTTGACACCTATGTGTAGCTTGAGACTCTGCCCGCCCCCCCCCACCACCCCTCACTCCACCTCAGTTTGTCCCAAAGAAGTTGTTAACCAAACAAGAACTTTGCTAGAAGTTACTCACTGTGGCTCTCTATGTTTTTATTATGGAGAACGTCCGCGTAAAAACATCAATTAGAAAAACACTAACATATCCTGATCAGTCATCTACATAACTAGAATATTTATAACCTGTCATTGTGATTTGAATGATTAGAACACTTTGGCATGAAATGTTAATGGTGGTTTTAACCACCAAATACTTGTTTAATTTTGGCTGCTATTAAAGTAACATAATTAATCAGAATTCCTCATCAAAAGATCCGAGGAGGGGAAAATGAGGAGATGAATGTAAGTCTGCTTTCCAGAAAAGGAGATGGCAACTATAAAGTATAGCTCTCCACGTTTGCCACCCAAATGTCAACAGGCCCTAGTCTGCGCTCACCCACATGGAGAGGGACGCAGAAACACGGGAGTTTTTCCATGGGGTTGTCTCCTGATCAAACACAGCCAGCCTTAAAACTGAGGCAGAAGTAAGTTCAAGACGTTCACAACTGAGAGCGGTGATGGCCTTTGGAAGCATGCCCTCCTTCTCCACGGGGGACAGACACGGGCTTTGCCTGCAAGGGCCTCACACAGCACAAGGGAGCCCAGCCAGCCCCAGACAGCTAAGCAGGTCTCTAACACAGACGTCCCAGGCACCTGGCTGGCGCCCTCCTCTTGAGAGAGGCACATGTGAAGGGCCGCTGGAAGAGTGAACATCAGTGAACACAAAGCACTATGGAACGTCACACTGGAGGCTACAGCTACACATTACCTGTTTGTTTTTAGCTCACAACTGGGACTTAAACTTAGTATCTGACACTTGCTTTTGCTCAGTGGCTAGCACTGTACGACCTGTGCCATGCCTCCAGCCCCTACACTACCTTTTTAACTCATAAACATCAGCCATATTTTCCACCAAAAGGTCAAAAGACTCTTCTGCTGCAAAACAGAGCCACAATCAAACGCCCAACCAGCTTCTCAGCACTCCGCAGATGTTGTGTGGCAAAGTGCACCTCTGTAGAACTATGTGTGTGCCACACCCCCCTCCTTGAAGCTTGACAATCCATCCTAAGCCCTGCTTAGCGAAGCAGACCCCGCGGGGCATTTGGCCAGTGACCTGAACCTCATGGGCTTCCCCAGAGAACCTTTGCTGTTGAGATGCTCTCTCAAAAGACAGGTGAGGCCACGGTGGCAGCCTGATGCTCTCTGCTGTCCCCGCGGCAGGCAGGGCTGGGGCCACCACAACCGCTGGCTGCACGTGTCACTGCAGACCACGCGAGGAGTGCCCGGAGCTCGGCATGCCAGCCCAGGACTCAGTGGGACGCTGGCTGGTGACCCCAAACAAAAGCGGCCTGCCCGCAGCGCCGAACCAGAAATGGTCCATCAAACTAAACTCCAAGGAAGCAGAGCAGAGCCCAACAGGAAAAGTTAGACAGACATCGGTGCCCGAGGCACGCACCGCTCCGCACGCGTGTCCCGCACACAGCACACAGTACACCCCTGCCCCAGGAGCATCCTGCTCACCTCGAGGTGCCCACAAGGAGAGCGCGCGCCCCGGTCCTTCGGCACTCCCCGCTGGGGCTGGGGAACAGCAGCCTCCCGAGGGGCGGGGAAGCCCGACCCCCGGCCTCACGGGGTGGGGGGTCCCCCACCCTAGGAGGGGGGTCTCCACCCTGCCTCACCTCTCGGCCCCAAGTAGGTGTCGTCAGAGCACACGGGGTGACAACCCGGGGGGCTGTACCGCCCCGGGGCGCGAGCACGCCCGGCCCGTCTCCTCCTCCGAGCCCCTGGGAGCCCCGGGCCCAGGACCCGACCGGGCGACTCGGGGCCGCTCGCGCACAGCGGCCGCAAAGCAGTG